>NC_137790.1:20523958-21123958 GCF_963383645.1 Muscardinus avellanarius | reverse complement strand
ACAGCAGGATTTGAAATAAGCATGTTTTTCTCTTTGAGAAATTTGACTAAATTCTTAAAATAGAAGAGAGAGAGAGAGAGAGAGAGAGAGAGAGAGAGAGAGAGAGAGAGAGAATGAATTGGGAGGCTGAAGCAGTAGGATCATGTGTTTGAAACCAGCCTAGGCAACTAAGAAGACCCTGTCAAGACCCTGTCTCAAAATAAAAACTAAATAGGATTAAAGCTGTGGTAGATTCTTTTTTTGGACTTAATCCCAAGGAGGCTCAATACAGACACACACACATACACAAACATCCAGAGAGAGAGAGAGAGAGAGAGAGAGAGAGAGAGAGAGAGAGAGAGAGAGCAATTAATATGTTACTTATTTATTTATTTAGTTAGTTAGTTAGTTATTTTGTGGTTTGGGGATGAAACCCAGGGGCTTTATATTCCAGGCTACACTTCCAGACCTATTTCCTATTTTATTTGGAAACAGGGTCTCACTGAGTTGCTGACAGCCTCACTAAGTAGCTGAGGCTGCCTTTGAACCTGTGCAATCCTCATGTCTCAGCCTCCCAAGCACGGAGTTCAAAAGCGTGTGCCACCACGCCCAGCTCAATTAATGTATTATTAAGAAGTAATTACAATAGTCCTTAATTTTAGCATTTATGAAAAGAATTAATTGATTAAAGGCTACACATCATTTTTATTTATAAGTTTAGATTATGCACTACAAGGCACCATGCTGATGTTGAATTGAAATTTGATAAAAATTTTGAAATTGTATAAAAACAGATTTTAGATGTCCTCACTACATATATGCATGTATGTGTGTATGTACATATACACACATACACATATACATACACATAGTGGACGAATTAACTGAATTGTGATATTCTCTAGACAAAATTTATCAAATCATCACATTGTATAACTTGAATATGTATAACCTTTATTTGCCAACTAAATATTTATTTTCAAAAGCTAAATTTCTTTAGACTAAGAATTTCATAGAGAATGGTTCTGTGTTTAGTCCTGAAGGCATATTTTGAAGATATTTTTAAGAAAAGTAGAAAATAATCTATTTCTATATGAAAGTTGGTATATTAGATAAAATCATATCTGATGAATCCTGTTATAAGAATATAGGCTCCTAGCAGAATACTTAAGAGATTTGGAAACCCTGGCAAGTTCTCTAAGATTTGGGGAAAATGGAGATTAGTGTCTGCTTTTTACTCTCTTCTCAAATTACTTCACAAAAAAGGGACTGAATTATGAATATATTATTTGAAAGAGTTTTGCAATAGCTCAGAGAACACAGGACTAGCTAAGAAAAAGGGTGTTTTCATTTTTCTCCTCTGCTCCCCCCCCCCAAATTTCTCAGTGTCTTTAAGCATCAGGATAGGAAGATGGAAGGTCAGAATGATATGAATAGGAACATATTGTCCACCTCCCCCTCCAAATCTTGGCTCTGGACTCACCTAACAGATGAGAGAAACTTAAGATTAAATAAAAGCTTACAGTTTTTATCTTGGTTGAACTGGCCTTTAAAATACCTAAGAATAAACATATTTAGAGACCCTAATGGGCTAAAGATGGTTGAACATCATAATGAGAGTATTATTGAATTCCCCACATAATATAAACTTCTTCAGCTCATTGGTAGTTCTGTTTCAGGAAGTTTTGATTGCTTAGAGCCCAGTGAAGCAAAAGCAGAGTTTCAACAGTATTCCTATAACATATACTGAATTTTGTATAAAAAACAATCATTTACTCATTGTTTTATTTTTATTGTCATAAATTTAATAATCTAATAGTCTTGACAATTGTTTTATTAAAAACCTTCATAAAGATACAAGAAGAGATATGTTCACTACTACTACTGTATAGATCTGAAGAATTAATGACAAAATAAATACTAAAATGCCAGTCTTGTACCAGCTTTTACACTTTCTTCTGAGGTTCTTGTGGAGGCCACAAGACACTTGCCAGGGGCATCTCTCTTGCTTTGGTTTGCTCACTAGCTGTGCTGCCTTTGTGGAGACTGCTTTTTGAGCTATGTCATTGTTGTGTTTGCCCAATTCTACAAACTTCTATTATCTAGGTAACTGATCTACTTAACTGATCTACATTATACATTTCCATACTTGTTTGAGATCAGAATAATGACACTGGTGCCCTCCTTAAAGTGGTCTTGGATTATATGTTTCTTTATCAATTTTCTATTTTTTATTAGTGCATTGTAGTCATACGTCTTAATTGGGTACAGGATGGTAGAGGCATACATGCACACATCACTCATTTAGCCCTTCCCAAATTCTCTCTTCATTCCCTTCCCCTTTCCTCCTTCTCAGGTTTAGATATGTTTGTGAATGTACATCATGTACATTAGAGAATTTCCTTTTCCCCCTCCCATTCCCCTCCATTAGGTCACCTTATTTGCTAATCTAAGGTTTTTCCTTCTTAGCCTAGAACTCCTCTCACGACCCTTTTTCTCTCTAGCTTCTGCACATTAGGTACAGCATCCAATTTTTTAATTTTTAAGACTGACTAATCTCACTTAGAATAATGTTCTTCAGTTACATCTATTTCCCTGCAAATGACATAATTGTGTTCTTGTTTTTATCTGAGTAAAATTCCACTGTGTACAAATCCCATAGTTTTGTAATTGATTCTTCTTTTGATGGACATTGTGGCTGGTTCCATAGTTTGGCAGTTGTGAATTGTGTGGCTATGAACATAAATATGCATATATTAGTTTGGGCATTTAATTTCCATTTTTTTTGTAGATGCCCAGAAGTGGTATTGCTGGATCATATAATACGTTCATTCTCATTCTTTTGAGGATCCTCCATACTGTTATCTAAAGTGATTTTATGAATTTTTAAGCCCACAAAGAGCTTCTGTACATAATAATAAAAAAGAAAAATTACCAAGAACCTCAACAGAGAGTCGACAGCATGAGATGATGTGCTTTTGGATTTTTAATTATTTTATTTTATTTATTTATTTATTTTGGGGTCTGGAGATGGAACTCAAAGGCATTTGACCTCCAAGCTATACCCCCTGCCCTATTTTTTATTCTTCATTTTAAAACCGGGTCTCACTTAATTGCAGAGGGCCTCACTAAGTAGCTGAGGCTGTCCACGTACCATGATCCTCGGGTCTCAGCCTCCTGAATGCTGGGATTACAAGCATGCGCCACCATGCCCGGCTCGATGATGTGTTTTAACCCTGACATATCTATGTCTCAGGTTCAATCATGTGTGTCAATTCCATCTGTCTTAGTTTACTCATCCTGCTATATGTTTCTATATCACAATACCATAAACTTGGATTGTTATAAACAATAGACATTTTCCTTTCACAGTTTTGAAATTTGTGAAGCCCATGGATAATGCACTGGTAGATTCTGTTTCATATATGTTGCTTTTTTACACTGTTCTTCATAATGGAAAGAACTAATAGCTCTCTGGAGTCTCTTCTAGAAGAGCATTAGTGCCATTCATGAGGGACTCTTCATGATATAAGCACAGCCCAAAGGCCCGACCTCCTAATATTATCTTGGAGCTACTATTTTAACCTAAAAATTTTGGGCCACAAACATTCAGACCATATTATGATCATTTTTAGTGGCTGAAACTAGACTCAGGAGAAGTATACTTGTTGACTGTTGGTTTTGTGTATCCACCTGGCTATGACTTCTATTCTCTAGAGCATTTCTGGTGAAATTGCTGCTCTGTATGACATATTTCCCCTCTAAGTAATCAGTGAGTGGAGAAAGAAGAGCTACCATGTAGTATAATAAGGCCACTCAAGAAGATTTACTCTGTAGTATGATGAGGTTTATAAGCAGATGGCTAAGACCTTACAAAATGTATTTGTAGCTTTTATTACCTCTATGTCCTTCATCAAAGAAGAGAGTGATCATTGAAGTTATAAAGAAAATATTTAGGAAATCTTTTTCCAAAATGCAATATACCAGTTCAAACTTGTTTAAGCCTCTGTTCCTAAACTTCTCTTTATGATGAAGGAGGACTCTAACCCTACTAAGCTTATTTGAAACTCTTTGAAGGAGGAAATTTATAGATGTAGACAGGATAGAGGAAACTTGCTCTAATCCCTTACAAAACATCAAGTAATCACAAAAATAATAAATAAAATACCCTTAGTCAGTAAGACAAAAAATTAATTGGACTTCTGAAAACCTTTATATGATCCTGGGGATTGAACCCAGGAGTATTCTTCCTCTGAGCTACATGCTCAGCCCTATTTAATTTTATTTGGAAATAATGTCACACTAAATTTATGAGGCTGGCTTTGATTAAACAGAGTTAGAAATCCAAATTTTACCAAAATAATTTACTGAAGAAGTAAAATAAAATGGCATTGATGATGTTTGTGCCTTTAGAAGTTTGATTGTGAGTCAAATTTAACACCTGTAATGTATTGATTGGCAGTGATAATGGTCTTAACACTGAGCTTATATTATAGTTATACCTGAGAGTTTAAATATTTTAAGCAAGATACCATCTTTCATTTTAAGAGAGTTACCAACTATATATGTATGTATATATAGTTGATTATATATATATATATATATATATACACACACACATATATACATATATATATATATATATTCTCCAAATAAACACATACATATGTAATTCTTAATATTTAAATATATATATATATTAAACTTAGAACTATTTCCCTGTCTGATTTTTCCATAGTCATATGACCATTGCCCTGTAATATCCAAATACAGACATAGAAACTCTTACCCAATAAGTAAAAAAAGTTATAAGTATTAACTAAAGGGCAATAAATTAAATAGAACTAAAATAGACTAAATTTTTATTCCCTATAATCCACTTGGAAAAAAGTGAGACTAGATCACCTCTTTCTATCAGTTTAAGTGGTTAATGTATCCCAATGTAAATTAAAACATGGTTTTCAAAGGTAAAACCCAATGAGTCAATGACAAATTAAATAAGTGGTGTTCATTTTACTCTCTTCTCCATTTTGCTTCCCACTTTGGCCTATTTTTAAGCCTGGAAAAAATAAAGGTATTTCATGGTGAATCAATTTCCATCTTTAATATTATTAAATTCCTGAGAATCAGTCTATTCAGCAACTGATAATTATTTGCAGCAATTGATTTGGTTAAAGTATTCAGGTCAAGATCTATTTCAATACCTCTAAAACTGTAGTGAGCTTTGACCTTCAAAAGAACATAGTGCCCATTTATTTATGTTTATTAAGCTCATAGTGACCCATGAGCTCTAATAGTTTGTCATCATTTACAATATTTGCAAGCAAGAGCTTAACAGTATCCAGCTTTTTCTAGGAACACAGATAGATCAGAAAGAGCAACAGTGACATTCTCTTTTGGGTAGTTCCATGTGGCATATACAGCCGGGGCATACAGGTGCAAACGGAACTCTAAAAAACAAGCGGTACCACAGGTCAAGTACAAGGTCTCACCACACCTGCAAAATTTATGATCATTCTTTATTGAGATCAAGACCATTTCTTCTGTGATATTGTGAAGATGCAGTTTTTGAAACTTTCAGCAGCAAGACATTAAAATAAGCTCAACATATTTTAGGATTTTTGGGTTCTCAAGAAAATATTTTCATATTTAAACATTACTTAACTCCATGAGTGATGGGGTGTGTCTATACAGCGCCTAAGAAGATTTGGCCTGAGCGGCCTATGGCCTAAGGCAAAGCTTTAAGTAATAGGGTGTGTCTATATAGCGCCTAAGCCTAAGAAGATTAGGGTGTGTCTATATAGCGCCTAAGCCTAAGAAGATTCGGCCTGATAGCGATCCTTATCCCGGATAGGCTAGGCTAAATTCCCCTCGTGGCTTGGTGCTATATAAAGAACTGCTTGGAGAGAAATAAATGAGATCTCGCTTGACTTGACTCCCGGCTCGTGGGTTTGTGTTCGAGTCGTCCGGTACTCATCATCTCGCCAAGCCCCGTCAGCTGTTGGGCAGGATTCCCAACAGTCTGGTGCCCCGTGTGAGGCACCCCTCTTCACCCCCTAACGAAAGAAATCGCTGGCGAGCAATCGGTCTTCGGGTGAGTATCCCCCCGTATATTAATATGGGTATTAATATGGGGAAGTCCAGTTCTAAACCTGACCCTGCCCTAGAATCCCTTCGACTCGTTCTCAAGAGCCGAGGACTTAATCTTGCTGATAACCAAGCCACCCAGGCCTGGGGGTACCTTCTAAAAACTGCCCCATGGCTCCCTGAAAGTAATCTTTATGACTGGGATACCTGGAATCAAGTTGAGGGGCTGGTTAGGAGAGCCCAGACAGAGCAAGGGGAGATCCCCCCCCCTTGCGGTTCTCCCCACCGTCTCCGCGCTTAAAAGTTGTTTTCCCCTGCGACTCCTGGAGAAACTCGCTGACCGTATCCCCAAGCCAGCAAAAAAGGGGGCTGCTGAGGATACACCCCCCTCTGGTCCCGAAGCCCCTAAAAAACCTCCCGATCCCTCCGATCACTTTGGGGACGCCAAGGACTCCTCACAGTCCCTTTCCCTGACAAATTCCTTCTCCATACCCTCTGCTCTGCCGCTCTATGCTGACGTAGGGAGAGCCGGAGGAACTGTGGGCCTCTTTCCCATCAACGTCAACCCGGGAACAAACCATCCAGCCACCTGGTACCCCTGGGAACCACAGGATCTTAAAGAACTCCGAAAGGCAGTGGCGGAGGATGGTCCCAATTCCCCCTGGGCAGATACCCTAGTGGAAGGGCTGGCCCATCAGGCTTTAGTCCCCCGGGACTGGAGAAACCTAACCAAGGCAGTTCTCCCTGGGCCGCTCTTTATGAAATGGATGGCCTATTACCAGGAGGAATGCCGAATCTTGGGGGAAAGAAATCAGAACGCCAATCCCGCCATCCCCTTAACCTACGGCATGCTTACGGGGACGGCTGAGCCACATACCACAGGCCTACAACAGGCGGCCTTGCCCCCCCCATACCAGGATCAGGTTAGAGCAGCGGCACTGGCGGCATGGAGGAAATTAGATGATGGGCCCACTGAGGCCCCTATTGTGGCAATCACTCAAAAGCCCGGTGAGGATCTACCTACATTTATAGAGAGAGTGTATAACAGCCTTAAGAGGAAGTTTCCGGCTGGTCCATTAAGAGACAAATTTGTTAAAATGCTTGTGTGGGACGGGATGACAGCCGACCATAGGCTGGCCTGCGCGGGTTTGAAGGGGCATACTTTAGAGAGATGGATCGTGGCCTCTCGGAACTTTGGCTCTATGAGCCATCAACTTCAAACTATCAGAGTTGCGGTAAAGGAAGGGCAACGGGAGGGCCTACAGACTCTGATACAGGCAATGCAGCAATCAAGGGTTGCCCCCCCAACGTGTTTCAAATGCGGAAGGGAGGGCCATTTCCGCCGAGAGTGCCCGTCCCAGGCTACGCCTCCTATGGGAGGCGGGAAGAAAGGGGAAACTCCCCGGAAGCCCTGCCCCAAATGCCCTAAGGGTTTTCATTGGGCCCGGGACTGCCAGTCCAAATTTAACTTAAAAGGAGGAGCTTTTAACCTCCCAAGGGGGCTTCCCCCAGTCCCGGTAAAAAATGGGTTAAGACCCAAGATGGTCGTCACAATTGGAGATAAAAATTCTAAATATTTAATTGATACTAGAGCTGATCGAAAGGGAATCGGGTTCAGATCCCCAAATCCGAAGTGGCAGAGATGGTCGCCGCGAGGCATCCAGTGCGGTAACGCGACCGATCCTGGAGAAGCCGGCGGGAGCCCCGCGGAGAGTTCTCTTTTCTTTGTAAAGAGCAGGGCGCCCTGGAATGGGCTCGCCCCAAGAGAGGGACCTGTGCCTTGGAAAGCATCGCGGTTCCGGTGGCGTCCAGCGAGCTCTCTCAGGCCCTTGAAAATCAGGGGGAAAGAGTGTAAATTTTGCACTGGGCCGCAGCAGGTCTCCAAGATAAATAGCCTCTGGCATGCTGGAACAACAGCAGTCGCACATGGGACAGTAGGTCCTAAGGAGATGGGCGAGTGCCGTTCAAAAGGGATGGGCCTTCAGAAGGGACGGGCAATGGCCTGCACAAAAGTTCAAGCCCTATCTATAAAAGAGGCCATGGATTTTCATAGATTAACCCATGTAAATTGGAGGGGATTAAAACACAAATATTCTCAAATCCCTAATAAGGATTTAAAAAGAATTGTTCGCACTTGTAAATCATGTCAACCCATCTTGCAACTACCCCCCCCTTCAATCGTCCAGAGTTAATATGAGAGGCCTATGCCCCAATGGATTATGGCAAGTGGATGTAACTCATTTTCAACCATTTGGAAAACTTAAGTATATTTTTGTTTTTATAGATACCTATTCCAGGGCTAATTGGGCCTCAGCTCATTCGGGAGAAAAGACAAAACATACTATAAATTATTTTCTTCATTGTTTTGCTATTCTTGATATTCCTAAACAAATCAACTGATAATGGCCCTTGTTTTATTAGTCAACATTTCGCCTCCTTCCTTCAATTGTGGAAAATTATTCATACTACAGGCATTCCATATAACCCAAAAGGACAAGCTTTAATAAAAAAAATATAATCATACCCTAAAAGTTCAATTACAAAAACAAAAGGGGGAGTCGCTACCCCCACATGATCAATTAAGAAATGCATTATTAACCCTAAATATTTTAAATTTTTCAAAAGACTCCAACCTGTCCCCTTTTCATCGGCATTGGACCACAGAGATTCCCTTTTCCTCCATCAAAGTAAATTGGAGAGATCCCCTGACGGGAATGTGGAGGGGCCCAGATCCCCTCATAACTGCAGGAAGGAGCTTTGGGTGTGTCTTCCCCTATGATGATAGAAGACCACTTTGGGTCCCAGCAAGAGATATCAAACACCTGCCTACAATAACTGGTAATTATGATTCCAGGGAAGAGGAAATCCCTGAAATTAGTCCTTTGTTTTTTATTTTAAAAGAAGATAGTCATGAAAACCCTAATGTTCGTCATCCTGTACCTGCAAATACGGTATAGTATGCCAGGCTTTGGAGACGCAGGTAAGGCAAGGGAAATATTAAATGCAGGCCTTTGCTCCCTTGCCTCCCTGCTCTCCGATATAAATATTATCCTTGAGGAGAAATCAATGCCCATCCCCCCCTTTTTTGATTGGGGGGGGTGAAAAAGGAGAGCAGTACAAGCCATTCTGCTCTTAATCGGCCTGGAGATTACTGCCAGAACTGCCATGGGTGTGGTAGGCCTGGAGGTTACTGCCAGAACTGCCATGGGTGTGGCTGGCCTTGGGATGGCCTTTGAGTTACATAGGAGACTCCCTCTGAATAATTGATGGTGTTAAGTCTATCTCAGAAATTGTCTGAGACTTACAAGCCTAATTAGATTCCCTAGCCTATGTGATATCACAAAAAGATGGATATTAGATTTATTAATAGCCGAAAAGAGAGGCATCTGCTTGTTTTTGCAGGAACAAGATAAGATTAAGCAGCTCCAACATGATCTGGAGAGGTGGCGAGGAGATCTTCAGGAGGATCCGTTCTGGACCGGCTTTCATGGTCTTTTGCCCTATTTTCTTCCTTTGTTGGGCCCCTTGCTATTTATCATAGTTTTGTGCATCGTAGACCCCTGTGATTTTAATAGAAGTGCATTACCAAAGACTTGCCAGCACAGAAAATAAATCTTAGGATTGGCGCTCTGAATACGACCACCCCTCTCCCACCTTACAATTTCCCCAGATGGGGAAAATCAAAGCATGTTGAAGGGCTGGTAGCCAATGACGGGTAAAATTCCCAGGGGCCATGGAAACCTAAGATAGGAAGTACAGCATGATCTGTACTATCCAATGACGGGTAATTCATGGTACTCAATGGGAACGACCTAAGACAGGCACAGTCCCGATAAAATAAAAGAAAAAGGGGGATATGATGGGGTGTGTCTATACAGCGCCTAAGAAGATTTGGCCTGAGCGGCCTATGGCCTAAGGCAAAGCTTTAAGTAATAGGGTGTGTCTATATAGCGCCTAAGCCTAAGAAGATTAGGGTGTGTCTATATAGCGCCTAAGCCTAAGAAGATTCGGCCTGATAGCGATCCTTATCCCGGATAGGCTAGGCTAAATTCCCCTCGTGGCTTGGTGCTATATAAAGAACTGCTTGGAGAGAAATAAATGAGATCTCGCTTGACTTGACTCCCGGCTCGTGGGTTTGTGTTCGAGTCGTCCGGTACTCATCATCTCGCCAAGCCCCGTCAGCTGTTGGGCAGGATTCCCGACACATGAGTAATATTATTCTTAAACTGGCCCACTTAGACTTGATCTTCACCAATAAAAAGCCCTAGAAAATTCCATTATTGTCCTCAAAAATGTTTTTATTCTATAAGATATAAAAACTTCCTTTTAATCCTTCTTACTTCCTAGACCTTGTATGATATCAATAACTATCTGTGAAATTTTGATGTAAAAATACTGTCCTTCTTGATTTCTTTATCTAATACTATCGTAGTAATTTCTGTACACACACATGGATCTTACTAAAATACTTCTATATAAGCACTAAGCCTAAGACCTTCTGTCCTTAGCTGCTGATTATGACTTAGGTCATGAAATATACATTCCATAAACTCAGCATGGATGCTTGTTAAAATGAAAATAGTACCAATTAGGATAAAACTAATCCTTGACTCTGTGGTATATGCATTATCTTATAGTGGTTGGATTCTCCTGCCCTCAATCCTTTGCCAGAAGCCATGGTGGTAGAAATAGACTCCTTTTCACTGAACTCTTGGCAACCTGCAGACCCTCATGGGACCAACTTACTAAATAACAGAGAAGATACAAAAACTTTATGAGTGGCAGGACTACCATTACAAATAATGAAGTCTAAGGACATTTGCTGACATCTTCCTTTCAGCCATTATATCTTGGATCAAAAGCATGTACACGGGTCAGCACAATTTCCCAAATTTGAGATCCATTTCCATCACTAGAAATGCTGAAAACAGCATGCCTCATCTGTACATTTTATTGACTCTTGGTACATTGCCATGGTCCAGTTATCTAGTTCAGACAATGACCAACTCAATAACATCATATCCAAGATTGTCCTACTTGGGGTGAATAACATGGGTTGAGTAATATAAATCAGCCATATATGGCTCTGCACAAACTAAATCACAATTATACAAAGCCTTATCAAGAAACATATACCTGTTAGAGTGAAAGATACTGTTGATTGTGACAAAGACATTTATTTCAGTTCTTAAAATATGCAATTCTGGGCCTATAAGCAAAGTGCTCACTGAAACTTGTAAGTCCTTTAGGATATAGGACTCATAAAATGTCAGTGGTATATCTTACTTACACAAATAAAATTTAATAAGTGGAACATGATGCACTCACGCCATTAAAATTCATGTTGGACTGTCATAAAATCTGTTTGTTTTTTATGATCTTTGCTAATAACTTTAAAGCTCTAATTCTCCTTCTTACCTTTTTCTCCTATGCCAGAGTGAGCTAAAAGTGAAACCCAGGTGCTTTGCAGAATCTAGAAGTTCAAATGATTAAGCACCTGATCCATAGAGCAACCCTCATTCTGGCTCCAACTTCTAAATAGAATGATAACTATGATCAGCCTCCACTCTTCTCTCTCAAATAATTCCTGGCCCTGAATGGAAGCCTGGCCTAATAGACTGATATCTCCATAAAGCCTCATAGAATGAGCAATAATATTTTCAATGCTACCTTGCTGTGTGTGTGTGTGTGTGTGTGTGTGTGTGTGTGTGTGTGTGTGCATTATAAATAAATGCAATTAAATGAACATTAATTCAATAAAGTGGATACACAGTCAGATAGGTTTACATATTATAAAAATAATCACATGGAAGATATTAAGGGAATAGAAATTGATTTATTAAGGTGTAGTCACTTTGATACTATAATTTTCTATATACTTTTCCCATAGATTTCAATATTTGTATTCAACTATTAAATACAAAATATACTAGTATGAAGGGTATTACAGCTATAGAAAATACAGAAGTTAAAAAATGCTTGAAGCAAAGAAAAATTTTAGACAGTTTAAAGGTAATTTAAAATATGTAAATAAGTTGTAGTTTGTCATGAAATTCAGTCTTCACAGTGATACAAATATGATAATATATAATTAGAATCATCAATATTGAATCTCAAATTATTCCTCATCTAATTATCTCATAGCAATACTAATTTAAGCACTAAACCAAAAATTAAGACAAACCAAAATGTTCTCATGTACTCAGAAAAAAATAAGTCACATATTGATATTCTACATTTTAATATTAATATGTACAGATTATAATTTTATATGCTATAACATTATGGTTAATATATTATGGGTTTAATACATTCAAGAATTGCATATAAAATCAGAGAACATAGGTACTATATTTGCTTTCTTAAATAATTTCTGAGTCTCTGTTTTTCTGTCCATATAACAAAGATAATAAAGCTTTTTCAAAAGGGTTGCCATAAAAAATGAAAGATGTAATAAATGTGAAAATGTTATTCAAAGTACCTGACTTATATAGTCAATGAAATTTGGGTGTACTTTAAAATTTTTAAATAAAATATTAATGTTTCAGTGTTTCTCATTTTAATATTGGGAATGATTCTCATTTATTGAATACCAACATGAATTCAGACTAAGTGACCATAGAAGCTAATCAAAAGAGACAACATGATGAGCTTAGTCAGTGAATTCTCAGGAATCAATAACATCAGAATCTCAACATCCATGTAGTTCTCAGGAACACAATTGTATTTAAAGAAATGACAAAGGGTTCTGATGAACTTGTGAGCTGAGTTTACTCTACTACTGCTCTTTAAGGCTGAACTTATGTCAACCTTCCAGATTCCCTGACTTCTCCAGTGTCATCTTGATTTATGTTTGAACACACTACACCTGACCTTTATTATTTTATATCTTTCCATATCCATTTGTTTTATTTGCCTGATTTCCATAACTACATCAAAATCCAAAGTAGAAAAGAATAAGAATTTTAAGTCTAGCAAGAGAAAAGTTCACATTGTGTAGAGACTGTTAAGAGACAGGGAGGAATGTATGTCAGGAGGTCAGACAGGACAGACTGCATAGGGTTAAGCCACAAAGAGACATAGCAGCCCTCTGGAGCCATCCACAGGATGTAAGAACTGATTCTAGGGTGTGTGACCTAGTGCTTGTAACCTGACCTGGATACATTTTAAATTGAACCTCAATGATTTTTTATGCCAACTGGGAAATTCTTCCATTGATTAAGACCAGCAGGGTCACTGCCTGACAGATATTCTATGTTATTCCTTATCCTCAGCTATTTCCTAGCATAGGAAATCCAGGCACTGCCTGAGACAGAAGGGAAGTTTGTAGCTTTCACTTGCCCTTTGCTTTTATTTTATAAGGCTTGCATTAAAAGCTTCTTTTGTTTTAAAAATGTATTGGCTCACTACAATTATACACCATGGATGGTGAGATTTAAATTAATACATTCATATATGCACACAACCTCTCTTGATGTATAGTCATAATTCCAGAATTATATTCCAACAATCTGTAAAAAAGGAAATAACATAATTTGGAAGGTTCTATGAAGAAAATTAACTGAAAATAGACTGATCTGCAAAAGAGAAAAATATGGGTGTTATGAAAACACCTTTATCGTATTGATTTATATTTTATTTTGAGAATGCTAAATATGTTACTTATTTAAGAGTTTTCCAGTTTTGCTAATAAATTGGAGGAGACTCTCCTATTAGAAAAAGTTGTAATGTTAATTATAAAAAAGCACATTAATAACAAATACTTTAAATCAGAAATAACTAACATACTGTTTTTTTCTATACAAAATGATCAATATGGACCATTCTAAAAAAACTTTTTCTAAGAATTTGAGATTCTTACAAGATTTCAATTTCAGTGCAATTGCCAGAGTTTTGAAAGAGATTTTTAAAGAACTGGATATAAAAAATAAAGCTTTAATTCATCTTACACTGATAGTGCTTGTTAGAAGTACATTTTAGAGTCTTATTTTTTTGCAAAAAAATATTTTTCTCCAGAAAAATAATGGGTTGTTTTGTTTGTTTGTTGTTTTGTTTTGTTTTTCTGGTGGTACTTGGGTTCCTGGAAGCCCTTCGACCTCCGGGCTACACTCCCAGACCTATTTCATATTTTTTATTTATATGGAAACAGGGTCTCTTCAGCCACAGAGACTGACTGCAAACCTGTGCGATCCTCCTGTCTCCTCCTCCCAAGCACAGGGATTATAAGCATGTGCCACCACGCCTGGCTGAAAAATAATATTTTTAAATTTCAGAGTTTGCCTATTGAAAATTAGCCTCTGAATTTTTTATTGTAATTTTTGTACAAATAAACTATTTATTTAATATTTTGTGCTCTTTTATATGGATCATATTGAAATGGAATACTTCAGACAATGTTAGGTGCTATTTTTGTGCTTTTTAGGGTGCATTAGTTTCACATCATAATTAAATCATGTTGACAATGACATACATGTACATGTTCTTGGTCTCCCCTACTTCCCTAACTCCCAATACGAAGTGCCCAGATTGACATCGGTATATATTTGCATGTATACACATAGTCTATGGTAGTATTTCTATGAATTAATCTAAGTCTTATATCTCCTCCCTGGCTCCCCTGAGGTTTCTTATCATCATCATCTGGATCTCTCTTGTATCCCAATTACTCCTTATCCTGCACATATTAAAGAAAACATAGCCAGAGAACTATAGTAAAATATTCATACCCATGTTCATAGCAGCACAATTCACAATAGCCAAACTATGGAACCAACCTAGGTGTCCATCAAAAGATGAAAGGATTGCAAAATTATGGGAAATACACACAATGGAATTCTACTCAGCAATAAAGAAAAATAAAATTACACCATTTGCAAAAAAAAAAAAAAAGGAAGGACATGTAAAACATTATGTTAAGTGAAATAAGTTACCTTAAAATGTATAATTGCCCGAGGGCAGTGTGCTTGGCCAATGGCTTCTGCAGGCGCTCTCCTGAGTGCCCTGAGCCAGAAGGCAAAGACCTTCTCTGGGGACGCTTCAGCTGGCCCTCGGGAACAAAAGTGGCTCTAAATCCAGCACATGCAACAGTGAGGCAACTTAAAGGATTTAATATAAAGCATAGAAGCAGATATTGCCAAATGGCAAGTAGGTAGCACACATTTGGTGAGAGGTAGCATTTTCCTCCCCCAGTGCTGCTGAGATGGCAGAAATTAGTAGAATTGCATATAAAATGGAATATAACCAAGGTATTAATCAGTGAATGAGGGTCCTGGAAAAATTGAAAGTAGCACCATCAAATGCTGACCTGAAGCAAGGCTTCAAAGAAGGAGTTTCCAATGCCAGTGTGATCATGCAGGTGCCCAAGCAGATCACTGTAGCAGAAAATAATGATATTTCATTTTTAAGACCAGGAGACCTTAAACTTATTCAGTCAACTTCTCTTAAACCTCGGCACTAATAAAAAATACCACCCTGTGTATTTATGCTAAGTGACAGACTAACTAGATTTTCTAGATTTAGAAAGACTTCCTCTAACTCCTCAAAATGAAGAAAATCCGTGCAGTGGGCAGGCTAAAAAGAGAGCACTCTGAGTGAAAATGCTCTTCGCCAAAATGGATAGCTGTTCAAAATCGACTCCATACCCATGTTGCATGGTAGAGCTGCGGCTGCCACTTCAAATCCTCGTCATTACAATGTCAGGTATGCATTTCAAATACAGATACAACGATCAAAGGCACGTCAGAAGACATGACTGTTGTGGATGCAACATCATTAGACGACAGATAATCAAACTAGACAGATGTCTACAACTTTTAGAAGAGGAGAACAAGGACCATGCTAAAAGAGTAATGGTCATGTATTCAATTACTGTGCCTTCTGGCTGCTTGATAGCTGTCTCTGATTTTGCCCCTAAAGATAACTCGAGCCGGGCGTGGTGGCGCACGCTTGTAATCCCCGAGTTTGGGAGGCGTAGACAGGAGGATCACACAGGTTCGTAGCCAGTCTTGCTGACTTAAGAGACCCTGTTTCCAAATAAAAATATAAAAATAGGTCTGGGAGTGTAGCCCGGAGGTAGAAGGGCTTCCAGGAACCCCAGTACCACCAAAAGAAAAAAGAACTTGAGCACGCGAATATATTGTTGCAACAGTTGGAAATATAAAAGATTTGTAAAAACTGTACAATCTATAACTAGTAATATTAATTCACATATTTTAAGGAAGTTATACGTTATATATTTACATATTATCTCCTTACTGGTTTAAATATTTATTATTGATTACATTAAAATAAATAATAATACTTTCAAATCTTTACATTCTGAAAGTTTCAGAGAAACAATGTATTATTTCAGAGAAATAATGTATTTGTATGAAATAGAATGAATAATTTAAAATTTGAAGACATAAAGTATGTTTCTCAAAAGCAGAGGGTCTAACAGAAAATCCAGATTATGGATGATGTCTTTGCACAACATAAAAGTATGGTTTCTATAACCGATAAGGAAAAACTTAGAGCCCAGGAGAATTTCTGATTCTAACAAATACATTTTTTTTTTTTTTGGCCTGTAAATAGTGAATTGACCAAGACCAGAAGAAAATAAAGAATTATTTAATACTATAAGAGAAAAAAATGACACAATGGCTTTAATATTACTAGTCATAAGTTAACCAGATCTGCCAATGACATCTGTGACCGTGGATGGAAGTCACAGCCTTTCTCCCCATCCCCACACTTAGGCTACTGCTTCTCATCATACTCGGTTCTAAATATGCCTAAGTATATCTGCAAAAGGAAATTAAAATATTGTTATGCAGCCATGCCAAGCCTGGGTAAATGAAATACCAATGCATATTTTACATAATTAGCTGAAAAGCCTTGGCCAAAATGTCTTAGCTAATATGTTTCTGTTCTCTATTTGGTAATTAGATGTGCAAAGCTTGTTTCATTTGGCCTTCACATTTCTTTATTACTGGCTATTGTATGGCATTCTCCAAATTGTCTAACAAATAGAAAAGAGCTTCTCTGCCCTTTATAAAACATTACAGAGAAATGTTAATATTTTTCAGGCCAGGACAATTAAATGACTTGAAATTAGTAATTTTTTTTTCTAAAAGAAATCAATGGAATTATTTCATTGAAGTTATTCTGACTGATTTGGGAAGTTTGATATTACTGAGACTGCTGATGTGGTGCTCTGCTTCACCCTTGAGCCTAAATCCATCTTACTTCTCTTTTAATCAGGGTTGATATTCATATGCTTAAATATATTATTTAAATACAAAATTATTTGTAATTCAAAGTATCAGCTTTTATGACAGTGACCACTACTGCATATACTGTGGTAAAAACACTTAGCTTGAGATCTTCCCACATTACATACTTTAAATAATAACAGTAGCACGGTGTGGTGGCACAGGCTTGTAATCCCCAGGCTTGGGAAGCAGAGACAGCAGGATGGCGCAAGTTCGAAGCCAGCCTCGCTTTCTTAAGAGACCCTCTTTCCAAATTTAAAAAATATATACAAAAAATAGGTCTGGGAGTGTAGCCGGATGTAGAAGGGTTTCCAGGAACCCCAGTACCCCCAAAGTAATAATAATAATAATAATAATAATAATAATAATAGTATTGTTAACCATAGGAATTTTATTGTAATGCAGACCTCTAGAATTTATCATCCTTGCATATCTAAAACTTTAAACATTTTGGCATTAACTTTCTATTTACCCTCTCCTTAATTCTAGGCAACTAAAATTCAACTCTTTAATTAGTTTGATCATTTTAGATCTCTAGATAAGCAAATTTCAGTAACATCTTTTTCTTCTTTTTTTGGACAATTCATTCAGCACAAAGTCCTCCAGATTCATCAGTGTTGTCAGTGTGGCAAGATTTCCTTCACTTTTAAGTGACTCAAATTAATATGACATTGATGAGTTCTGTGATCTTTTGACTTGAAGAGTGTAATTACTAGATAAGTGAGATCATCACTAAGTATCATTATTGAAACTTATTAATGCGGATAAAACTCACCTTTGCCCATTAAGGTGTAAATATTCTGCAAAATAGGTGCAACATTGAAGGACATCAGATTTTAGGACTTAATGAAAATTTTAGAGAAAACTAGAAAATCTCAGCTTTGGATATAGAAAACCCTTTAAAATTTATTTGAAGAGTAGCCATAGTAAATATGAGATAAAAATAACCATGTTCTTTGCGAAAGTTAAATTTTTCTTTGTGTCAGGTATATAAAAATATGTGACACAATGAAAAATTTAACTTTCGCAAAGAACATGGTTATTTGATAATGTTAAAGATTATCAGCCAAACACCTTGGAACTTTTTTTTCTAAACAAGTTGATAACTTGTGGGTTTCAAAAGTACAAGTAGACAATAAATGAGACATGAAATTGAGAAAAAAATATGCTCTACCCTGTCAAAAACAGAAGTTGGTAGATTTTTCCCAATATTGAGTAAATTGCAGAGAATTGTACGCTTCAATGGCTATTTTTATCTCTTTGTTTTTTTATAATTTCTCTTCAGTGATTTTGCTTGTTTTTAAGCAGCAGTGGAAGAAAGAACATCAGGCTGAATGTTGACGTGGCCCTCCCTGTGCATCAGGCATCTGTCCTCCCTAAGAACTTGTCAGTATGAAGGAGTGATTGATTTTGCTGTGCCACACACAGCTAGTTAAGGACAGACAGGTCCACATACTGACTTACAGCAACCATGGTCTTCAGCTAGATATGCTCATTTTGAGTCAAATAATTAGTTACAAACAAAAATAAGCATTTATTCCTAATAAACCAGATTATTGTTTAGTTATGAAACAAAACTGTGGAATTTCATAATTATTTGTTAAGTGGTACAGTATTATAACTCTAGTAATATAGTTTTTTTTTTAAAAAAACCTTGATATAAAATTTCAAAATATTTTAATGGAAACAGTCAATACTCATATAGGGAAAAGCTCTACAATCTTTAGATGAATCTAAGTGGTAAACCCTGACACTCATAATCTGCTGTTCTCATCTAAAAGTCTTTTTACTACAATATAACAGATAATTTTAAGTATGTTTGTATTGGAAAAGTATTCCCTTCATAAATTATTCCCTTCACTTTATGAATATACAAAAATACTAATTAATGAAACTTTTTCTTTACATCTTTGAATATTTTTCTGATTTTTTTATTTCCCTCATCACTGAGCTAAATTATATTTTAAGTGTATATAAGTAAACAAATATATATTATGAAAACCTAACATGGATATTTTCTATTTAGACATAACATAAATCTTTACATTATAAATTTCATATGTAAACATTTATGACATAAAAACATTCAATTAAAACATGTAAATGAGGTGACTCATCAATGTACACCTTTTGGAATTAATTTGAAAGTATTATTTTATGAAATTCATTTATAAGTATCATTTTATTTATAAGAAAGTAAATAGACTGTTGGAAAAATAATGATTTAATTGCTGAAATTGGGCATTATTCTTGGATTTATGTATGAATTTATAACCATTTTTAATACCTGCCCCATTCAAGCCACTTCCAAACCAGACAACTTCATAGAGGTGAGTGTGAAACTTTTTCTCTTTGCTTTTCTAGTCTTGGTTCTCAGAACAGTACCTATTTTACTGCAGGTACTCAATATATTTTGTTGAATGAATTAAATAAATCAAGTTTCTTACATACGTTAGATTCTTACTGATGGTACTTAAGTTTTTTATTGAAGGTAGAGTAGTTGAATCCTTAGGCATATATTCTTTAGAATATGTGAAGTTACCATATAAAATGGAATAAGTAACCTGAAGGTAAGATTAGACATCACAGACCAATTTTATGATATTTTGGAAATATGTATACATATATAAATACAAACACACACATTTACATAGAGAAAGTACTAAATGCTAAATAGGACACATTTTTTGGTACTGGATATTGAACCCAGGAACATTCTACCACTGAGTTATACCATCAGTCTTTTTAATATACTTTTATTGGTACATTATAATTGTATATCATATTGAGGCATAGGGTGATATGACTATAGATGCACACAATATTTTGTACATTTCCTTCCAGATTCCACCCTCCCTCCCTCCTTTGATATATACTCACAATGGAACTTTACTTAGACATAAAGAACAAAATTTTATTTTTTTCAGAAAAAGGAGGAACTTGAGACTATTATACTAAGTTAGCTTAGCCAGTCTCTAAAAACAAACAGTCATATATTTTCTCTCATATATGAAAAATAGATACAAATTGGGAAACAAAAGAGATCTCAGATAGAGGAACAGACTCCAGTGGCGTGATTGAGGTTTAAGAGAGGGAGACAGAGTGATAGAAATGTAAAGTTTAATTGATGCTCTCTACCTGTATGAAATTGTCAATGCTAATTTCAATGAGATGCTTCAAACAAGGTCACACTAAGTTGCTGAGGCTGTCCTCTAACTTGTGTTACTCTTGTCGCACAGGAGTATTGGGATTAAAGGCAATGTGCTACCACTTCCTGCATTAGGCAGCATTTTTAAGGCTTTGAAAAAATCAGTTTTCAATGAAATGCAGTAATAATGTATGCATAGCTATTATTTATTGAAGTTATAATTTGTACTTTTCATGTTTTAGTCACATATTCGATAATAATGACACATCATTACAATATGTCACATAAACTTTCAACAACTTGTGAAACTTTCATTAGTGTGTTCAGCAAGGCCAAATACATCCTGTTGCTGCCAATACCGAGATATGTTTTAAACTCCATGCAAGACAACTTTTTGCACCACAGAAGCTTCATGCCTTCAGAGTGTCCATCAGCTCACCAACTCTTTACTTGCTGAACACATGAATTCTGTTATAAATGTAAAGGCAAGGTTGGGAATTGGGTAAGTACAGGCTAAAATAATAAAAAAAATTTACTTTCTTCTTAAAACATTAACTTTGACTGTGCAAAATAAAAAAAAAATTAAAAATATAAAACAAGCCGGGCGTGGTGGCGCACACTTGTAATCCCAGCATTTGGGAGGCTGAGACCAGAGGATCGCTGTTCTCGGACAGCCTCAGCTACTTAATGAGGCCCTCTGCAACTCAGTGAGACCCAGTTTCAAAATAAAAATAAAAAATAGGACAGAGGGTGTATCTCAGAGGTTGAATGTCCCTGGGTTCCAATCCCAGACCCGCCAAAAATAAATAAATAAAAATATAAAACAATTAACTCATTTAAATAAATTATTAAAATGCAAATGAAAAATATTAAATACCTGTTATACTCTTATTATTTTAAAACTATGATTAACATATTAAAATAAACTTATAATAATCATCAGTAGCTATTGTAATAACCATAATTTCTGAAGTGTAAGTTTTCTTTGCAAAATAGGTCTGATCTCTGATGCTGAGAAAGATAAATTTCCCCTAGTTCTATCTAAAGGCCTAAATCATTTGTTACATAGGAGAATTCTTAAAATGTCATATCATTTCTTATGGTCAATGCACTTGTAATATAGAATGTGTTATTTTTTCTCATATATCTTTGATATTAAATGAATAGTATACATAATTTCCCAACCTTCATAATTTATATTGTGTGCTTTGAGATATTATTCTGGTGTGAGTAGAAAGTACAATAAAATTAAATTAAAGAAGACTTATTAAAGACTTAGTAAAACCAAAGACTTAGTAAAACCAAACTTAAAAAAAATTGATGGAAATGAAAGACAGTATGGCAAAGTCCCTTCTCTCTTCCCAATGTTATTACTTCAGTTTTTATATCTTTCCATCATTTCTTATAAGTAAAATGGTATTTAATTTTGATTTGAAGTCTGTTTATATAATTTACTGATTGGTAATGTGATATCACAAAGGTTTTTATTAAAACCCCTTTGTCTCAGTTCATTCACCTCTAAAATGAACTGTAATGTCAGTATGTTTCTCATAAGATAATTTAAGGATAAAATTAGTGAAGATTTAACATACATGTGGTAAGTAACATATTTAAAATACATTCATTCATTTATAATGGTATCTCATGGCGTTCGCAAAAAAAAAAAAAAAAAAAAAAAATTAGCCACCACCGTTTTAAGAATAAACAACTTGGATATGCATGGTGATGCATGCTTGTGATCCCAGTCAGTGCTTGGGTGGCTCAGACCAGAGGATTTCAGGTTCTAGGCCAGCCTCAGCTACTTAGTGAGGACCTCCACAACTTAGTGAAACCCTTTGCAAAAAAAAAAAATAGAGCTGGATGTGTAGTTCAGAGGTAGAATGTCCCTGGTTTTAGTCCCTAGTACTACAAAAAAAAAAAAAAAGAAAAAAAAAAGAAAGAAGGAAAGAAAAGAAGGAAAGAAAGAGAGAGAGAAAGAAAAAAAAGAAAGAAAAGAAAAAAGACTAAAGAACTCAGTGTGAAATTTCCTCAATTAACTATGTGACTAAACAATATCCAGTATTATTCAGCAATTCTTTGCCCATAATAGCCAAATAACTTCCTCTGTTTTTATACATTTCTAATAGCTTTATTGTTGAGTTCATTTTAGACAAGTGACAGGAATACAAATGCAATTGATCTATTTTTTATTTTTAGTGACAAGGAGAAGTGAGGTACAAGAAAATATCACAAACAACGTTTCAAGAATTCTATATTTTACTCTTCTAACTAGATCCATATGCAGGATTTTCATGGCACATATATTGCCCTAAAAAAAAAAAGGTGTTTTGCTACAAAATGCAGCTGTTAGCTTTTGTCAAATTATCAGCTATTGATGTGCAAACTAAAATATCCAAGCAAAAGAGGATGAGATGCATATGGATTAACCTCAGGCAACAGACCTATGTGACTTGCTGTGAATTCTTACCATTTTAAATCAACAGAATTCACCAAACGATACATATGGTGTTCCAGATGAGTAAGGCAAGTGTGATGTTAAACACTGTTATGGCCGCTTTGTCTTCCATATACAGCTGTTCCTGTAGAGAATTTCTTCTAAATTAGTACAAATGTGATTTTTATAGAAAGGAATTAAATACTTCTTTTTCAGGCTTCTGATTGGCAAAGTAATATTTTTTCAGTAAAGAAATTTCTTCAAAAAAATTTTTGATACATCAAGCCAAATTCCATCTATTCTAGGTAGTCAGTGGGCAATATCAGAAACACAATGTTTTATGGACATTGAACTCATAATTGTTCACACTGCCATTTTATATGTTTTTTATTTTAGTTTATATGATAAAAAAAACAATTTTATTTGCCAAATTTTTCATAAATTGCCTCTACTTTTAGCATATTAGTTGGGAACAACATCATAACATATCCAGAGGAGGATTTGAGATTAAATGATGATGCTGTTCTGGGTTATTTATAGAATTTCCACCAAAAGAAGCGTGTAGAATATGTTTAAATTTCAACGTTGTTAGTAAATATTAAATTGGATTTCAAAACATAACTAGGTAGTAACAATTAATGAGGAGAGAAAGGTATGATTCATCTGGGTCTATGCTTAAGAAGATGGGTAAAAACTTCTGTTCTCTGTAGTTTTTTGAACCTTATTAAAATGTACGTTCACAGTTTCAATTTTAATTACATCCAAAAGGTCCAGCACCAACATTTACAAGTTCATTTATCTTGACAAACCTATACTTGATTTGTTATAGCTGCTAAACCTCTTCAGAGATGTCCCAGGTGTGCTTCACCTTAGATAAATGTATATAAAATGGGGTCTCTTCTCTCAAGAAAACTGCTATTTTGGAGAATGAAAATACAAGAAAATTAATACAATTTTATTGTGAGAAATGCAATGTATGTATGTGTGTACAAAATAGTATTTTGGTAGAACAGTAATGTACTGTTTTTCTGGACACCTTTTTTTTGTAAGATTTCTCTGTATTTTTTTTAAATAAGTGATAATTTGAAATTATTTCCTAGGAATGGGATTTTTTAAAATTTTAATTACAGAGAGGGGAAATTTGAAGTCAATCAACATTTGATTAACATATTTAGTTAGTATAGTAAGTAAAGGTATTTATTGGATTTCATGATTTTTTTAGAAAAGTAAATTTAGAAAGTTTATAAACCTGTGTAAATGGGCACTTTAGCATTTACATATGGTTAAATATATAAATATGTTCATCACCATAATAAATTAAATAACCTAATGTATGTGCATGCATGCACTCATGCAGCTCTCTAAAATTTAATAGCTTAACCAAATGGAATAATCAATTTAAATTCATAGAGATAAAGTAGTCAAATAAATTGACCATTTTTTGTACTGCTACTTGTTTTATCCATAATGAGTACCAATAATAATTTTTAAACTTCTTAAAAAATTTATCGTCCCTTTTTTTAATTAATGAGTAATTGTTTGCTGTGTCAGTTATACCCAACTTTGCATTTAAAATTTGGAGAGAATCAAGTTTTATACCAAAATAGAACACATTTGACAGAACTGATCATTCCTTCACTTGATTTACTGTAGTCTTAAGGAATATGTAGAGAAAAAATAAAATATTTTAGCATGCTGAAATTTGAAAAGAAAATCAAGAACACAAATACATTTGTTTATTATGCATAATTCTAGTAATAAAAGTTTTGTTAAATTAGCGGGCATGGTGCTGCATGCCTAAAATCCAAGAACTTGGAAGGCTGAAATAGGAGGGTTGTAGTTTGGAAGGCAGCCTCAGCAAGTAGTGAGACCCTAACCAACCTAGTGAGACCTTGTTAACAAATAAGAAGAAAAATATAGGACTGAGGGTGTAACACTAAGGTAGAATGTCTCTGGTTCCATCTATAGTACCCCAAATAAACAACTACAAAAAAATATTCACCTAAACTATAGCCTACTGAGCAGAGTCTGCATTGGTATCACTACATTTATATCATTAAACAAAGCTGAACAATTTTTTAATGTTGTTATTGCTATCACTTTTTATATTATTAGACAGTTTAAAAATGTTAAGTAACCTGTTTAAACTCACTCAAGAAATTAGATTGAGCATTACTACTACTTTCCCTGAAATACAACAGAACACATGAGAATAGAAAATAGTAATGAAAAAATTATAATTATCTAAATTTTTTAGTATATATACATAATTATCCAGGTATTTATTTCTTTCCTTAATAAACTGATTTTCAGAATCTATTCTGTATGCTTGTGTGCACACATCTAAACTTAACTATTTATCATTTGCCTCCATTTCCTTCTCTCTTCCTTTTAAGATAGAAAAGTAGGTAGGTAAATAGGCTGGCGAAAAAATATTAGTCATTACAATATAGGAGATGAGAAATGCTGTCTATACTAAGAAATGTCACGATATATTCATAAAATAATGAAAAAATATATCAAGCCATTATTTTTCAAATTTTTATTGGTTCATTGTAGTCATATATCTTAATGGGAGTACAAGATGGTAGAAGCATACATGCACACATCACCAAATTAGCTCTTACCCAATTTCCGCCCCCTTCCTTTTTCTCATATTTGATTTAGTGATTCACTTTGATATCTTCGTACATGTATATCATATACATTAGAGAATTTCCTTCTTCCTCCATATAGCTCCATAAGTGAGGTTGCTTTATTTGTTCATCTATAGTATCTCCTTCTTCATCTAGAATTCCTCTTGTGACAGTTTTCTCCCTAGATACTGCATATTAGGGAACGCATCCAATTTCTTACTTTTTGTGACTGACTAATCTCACTTAGCATAATGTTCTACAGTTCCATCAATTTTCTTGTAAATTATGTAATTGTGTTTTTTATGGCTAAGTAAAATTCCATTGAGTACATATCTCATAGTTTTGTAATCTAGTCATCTGTTGATAGACATCTTGGCTGTTTTCATACTTTGACAATTGTGAATTGTGCAGCTATGAACATAGATATGCATGTATTAGTTTGGTAGTTTGATTTTCATTTTTTTGGGAAGATACCCAGAAGTGGTATTGCTGAATCATATGGTAAATTGTTTCCCATTCTTCTGAGGATCCTCCATACTGTTTTCCAAAGTGGTTGCACTAATTTGCAGTCAGACTAACAATGTATTAGAATTTTCACTTCTCCATACCCTAGCAAACATTTGTTGTTGTTTGTATTTTGAATAATTGTCATTCTAGTTGGAGTTAGATAAAAATCTCAGGGTAGATTTTAATTGCATCTCTCTTACTGGTAATGATGTTGAGCATTTTCATGTATTTTTTAGCCATTTGAATTTCTTCTTTTGTGAAGTGTCTATTTAGTACTTTTGCCAATATTTTGATTGGGTTAATTGCTTTCTTAGTGCTGAGTTTCCTGAGTTCTTTGTATATTCTATATATTAGTCCTCCAATAAAAATCAAAGAGATTGAAGAAGCAATGAGGAGCCTACCATTAAAGAAAATCTCAGAACCAGATTGTTTTCCAATTTGAGTTGATTCTCTCTTTGCTTTGGTTAGTTTGGCAAAGGGTTTGTCAATCTTATTAATCTTTTCAAATAACAAACTCTTTGATTTTGTTGATTCTTTTAATTGTTTTTGTGTTCTCTATTTCATTTATTTCTGCTCTGATTTTAATAATTTCTTGCCTTCTGTTGGCTTTGGGATTAGACTGTTGCAGTCTTTCTAGGTCCTTGAGATGTGTTATTAGGTTTTTATTTGGTGATTCTCAGTTCTTATGTGGAAACCCAATGCTATAAATTTCCTCTTAACACCACCTTCAAAGAGTTTCATAGATTTTAGTAATTTGTGTCTCTATTTTCATTTACTTACAGAAATTTAATTATTTCTCCCTTATTTCTTGTCTTACCAACTCATCATTCAATAGTGTATCATTCAATCTCCATATATTTGAATAGTTTCTTTTGGTCTTCCTTTTGTTGATTTCTACTTTCATTCCATCGTGGTCTGAAAAGATGTAGGGAATTATGTTACATCCTTTTAATTTACTGGTGCTTCCTTTGTGGCCCAGGATGTGATCTATTTTGGAGAAGGTTCCTTAGGCTGTTGAAAAGAATGTGTATTCTGTTGTTCCTGGTTAAAATATTCTGTATATGTCTATTAGGTCCATTTGGTTGATAGTTTTATTTAGTTCTGAAGAATCTTTACTTGTCTTTTGCCTTGAAAATTGATCTAGTTGTGTGAGAGGTATGTTGAAATCTCCCAATATTATTGTATTTGGGTCTATTTGAGATTTGATGTCTAGGAGGGTTTGTTTTACAAATGTGGGTGCAACCAACACTTGGGGCATAAACATTTTCTATCATTATATCTTTTTGGAGGATAGTTCTGTTTAATAAAATGAAGTGCCCTGCTTTGTCTCTTCTGATGTATTTTAGCATAAAGTCTGTTTTGTTGGATATCAGTGTTGCTACCCTTCCTGTTTTTGGTCCCATTAGCATGAACTATCTTTTTCCACCCTTTCACTTTCAGTCTATAAATGTCTTTGGCTATAAGGTCAGTTTCTTGTAAACAGCATATATTTGGATTATGTTTTTTAATCCATATTGCCAGTCTATGTATTTTGATTGGTGAGTTAAATCCTTTGAGGTTAAGAGTTATTAATGAAATGTGTTTTTATTTTCTGTCATTTTCTGTTCTATCTTCTGTTTGGTATAATGCTATTTCTTCTTTATTTCAATGCCCTGCAGATCAGCTACATCTCTTCTATAGTAATGAAAATTGATTCATTTTTCTTCTTTATGTTTATTTCTTTAAGTATTATCTGTAGTGTTGGCTTTGAATTCATGAATTTTTTGAGATTCTGCTTTTCTTGAAACATTTTTGTTTCTCCATCAAATTTGAATAGTAATTTTACTGGATATAGCAGTTTTGGTTGGAAGTTGTTTTCTTCCAAGATCTGAGTCACACCATACCAGTCTCTCCTGGCATTATGACTTGGGTTGTATAGTCTGGGGTAACTTTTATTGTTTTGCCCCTATATATTACCCATTCTTTTGTTCTTACTGTTTTTAAGATTCTTTCCTTGGCCTCTATGTTGGTCATTTTGATTATTACATAGAATAGGGAGGTCCTTCTTTGATCTTGTTTTAACGGTGTTCTGTATGTCTTTTGAACATGTAATTCCAAGTCTTCTTTGTGTTTGAAAAATTCTCTGAAATTATTTTTCTGAAGAGATTACAAATGCCCTTGGTCTGTAACTCTATCCCTTCTTTAATACCTTTTATCCATAAGTTCATACATTTCATATCATCCCATAGTTATTGGATGTTTAGATTTTATTGCTGTAATGACTTCTGTATGCCGTTGACTGTGCTTTTAGTTTTGAACAAACTGTCTTCTAACAATTATATTCTGTTTTCCATTGCATCAAATTTTCCAGAATTTCTTTCTGTTGCTGTCTTCACTTAATTTATTGACTCTTTAATTTTATTCCAGACCTCTTTCTGATTCTTTCTTAGTGTCCTCATTTTATTTTCTGTACACTTGCTTTGAGGTCTTTTATCATACTTAAGATCAGGATTCAGAATTCTCCTGGCACTTCTTGTAGGTCAGTATTCTTGATTTCCATTATTTCTTCACTATTTCTACTTGTAAAATTTTCAAGGTTCTCAGGCTTGTTTGTTTGATGTGTTGGTATTTTTGTGTATATTATATCTAATCCAATCTTAGTCGTAGGAATTTAGAGGTGTCAGTAATTAAGCAGTGCTTTTTTTAATGGTAATGTTTGGTTAATGAGGGAGGAGCTGGAGTGATGAATACAGGAGTAGGGTAAGGTAGAGGATATGATTAGGTTGAGTAAAAATGTAAGTATAATAAGGTAGCATCTTGTTGAGAATGAGAGATGTTAGATAGTAGAACTCTTTTAGTTAGTAGGGTATTTAAATATGGAGATATGAAATACCTTGAATATTAAACAAATAGATACATCAAGGAAAAAAAGAAAAAATTGAGAAAAGAGAGTCAATAGGCTGGAGTGAGAAAGTTTGTAAAAGGAATGTGAGGGAAAGAGAAAAGAAACATGAATAAGGTAACATAAGAAGATACAAAAGCTAACAATTATATATCAAAAACAAGAAACAATCAAAAGCAAAAAAAGGAATAAGAAAGAGAGAATAAAAATACTGGACAAAAGTAAAATAAAATAAAAATAACTAGTGACAGTTTGAGAGAAAAACAAAGCAAAACAAACAAACAAACACAAATGAAAGAAATATAAAATAATAGTCCTACTAATTTATGAATATAGGGCTTGGCCCATATAATATCTGTATGTCTGATCACTGTGTTGGATTCTAGAGTATATTCCAACATCTCTTATTTGGTCTGTAACCTATTGTCAGTTTTTTAACTTACTCTCTGAGTGTTTGTGTCCCTCTCTTGCTTCTGAAAGCTTTGTGTTTAGGTGTCAGGGTGTCAGGTGTCACTGATAATGAGTTCCATGTATGTCCAGGATTCTGTGTTTTTTCAGCCTGTGGTCTGCACCCTCAAGCCTTTGTGCTCTCTGTCCAGGGCCCAGGACCCCTACTCTGCCCCTGTGTTTCCCTATCTGCAGGGAAAGAGGGCATTCAACCCCCTGTGACCCTGTGCAGATACTGTGCCTTGAGCACCTTTACTGTGTCTCTGAAGGTTCTAACTGGACTAGCCCATTGGGTCCCATGGCTTCTCTGGGCAATCTTCTGCCAAGTACCTAGTAAAGCAATTGGTTACCTGGCTGTCCTGCTCTGGGTCACAAATTGCTGTGCTGCTATGGGTTTTGATGCAACTTCTTTTGGAAAGAAAAATATAAAAGCATAAAAAAAAACTTTAATAGAATTCTATTACTAATGAAAATAAATAATAAGCTTTAAGTTATCTGTATATATTATATGTTATAATAATATTATATTAACATAGTATATATGTATGCATCCTAAAATAAAATATCAATATTCGTCATGGTAATACTGAGAAATATCCAGCACTATTTTATTTTTGGCTTGTAATCAGGATCTCTCCAAATTATCATGTGCTGGTTTCAAATTTGTGATTCTTATGTCTCTGACCTCAAATACTGCAATCACAGATGTGTGTCATTGCCTAGGTAGAAAAGGGATTATAACTTTAAGGTCAGAACATGTTTTTGAAATCTGAAACACCAAAAAGAAGCACTGAGCATGTTGTAGTCCCCCCCTAAGAAATAAAAAATAAAATAAGGTGTGACTCATTAGCATAAAAAACTAAAATGATTAAGTTTTTATGAATGAGGAAATAACAATAAAGCAAAGTGGACTTTTTCCTCAATGAATATTTTAAGTGCTTTTTCACTAGTGAAGTTATTTCAGAGAGAGACTGTAAAAATACACGGTTGGGCAATAAATGAATTTTTCATTGTATCAACAATGGAATAATATGAAAATCTGAAAAGAAATAAAACAATAAAACTACTACACATTTTTTGTTGTTGAAGTACTGGGGACTGATTCTTATGTCTTTAACATGCTTGGCAAGTGCTGTATTAATAAAATATATTATTGGACTTTTATTTTCCTTTTTTTTTTTTTGGTGGTACTGGGGTTCCTGGAAGCCCTTCTACCTCTGGGCTACACTCCCAAACCTATTTTATATTTTTGAAACAGGGTCTCTTACGCCAGCACGGCTGGCTTCGAACCTGCACGATCCTCCTGTCTCCGCCTCCCAAGCGCAGGGATTACAAGCGTGCGCCACCACGCCCGGCTTATTTTCCTTTTGAAACAAGGTTTTACTAAGTTTCCTATTTATCTCTTATGATCATTTTACTTCAGTTTCTCAGTTTCCCTAGTCCCTGTTAATACAGATACCCACCTTCATGCCTAGCTACAAAATATTTTAAATATATAAAAATTATAAGCCCATCTTTTCAATTTGATAAATGATTTATTCTTATTAGTTAAGGCAATAATATTAATTTTTGACATGACTATTTTTGTAAAAGCCATGATATATTTTTAACATTATTATGTTATATGGCTATATTTTATATACTAGTTCTAGATATAATAATATTATTAATGAAATGCTTATTGTTTAATTACTAAGATTACTTAATTATCTTAGATTTTTCATAGTTCTCAATTAAGTAAAAAACATGTTCATAATCCCAGGTAATCTACTCAATGAGAACAATTTTAAGTAAATCTCATAATTTTGAAATATCAGTGTTTTCAAAATATTCATACTATACCTAAGGTAAATTCGGAATCACTTTTATGTAATTGCTTTCTCAAAAGTAGGATGAAAATCTCATACCAGTCATATTCAACACACCATTTTATAGAAAGTATGGAGACATTACAAAAATATGAAAAGATTTTCGAAATCCAGTTTGACCATTTTCTCATTGCATTAACTTAATGTTAAAATAATAAGAACATGTTTACCTTATAATTTAATATTAATGAGAATATTACTATTTTTATCAATTTTTATAGGATTTAAAGTTTGTATAATATTTTTTGTGGTGCAAAATGTAATAATGAATTACAGAATATTAGAGTTCTTCTTGTTATTAAAATTGGCATGCACATTTTGTGTCCAAAGAACAAAATAACAGTCCAACACACTCTCGGTTCTGTCAGATTTTGTATAACTAAAGATAAACTAATCTCAAATAATATTTTCTGCATCAATAATTTTGAAATGACTTATGTTGAATGTCAGCTGAAATTATTAGAACACAATACTTTCAGGCACTGCATTATCTATAGCACCCTATTTAACTGCCATTAGATGAAAGATTTTTGCATTTTTCTAAGATGTTCAGTTTTTTTGTGTGGCAAACAGTTGACAAGAATGGTATTAATTCTTATATTGTCAAATGTTCAGGACTAAAGTCCTAGTAATTGTACAGTAGTCCCCCTTTTTCTGGAAGGCACATTCTTCTAGAGCTCTGCTGATGTGAAACTATTGCTAGCCTATAACACTATGTAAAGTATTTTTATTCCTACATGCATATTTCTAAGAAAAAATTTAACTCATATACTCAACACAGTGAAAATTTAACTGTAACAGCTAACAATAAAACAGTATATCAACATACTGTTCTAAGTTATGAAAAAGTCATACCTCTTTAAGATATTAAAAAAATAAATATTTTCAGACTATGCTTGACCAACTAATTGAAATTTTATTTTAGAGAATAAAACACATAAACAGGAATTTATGTATCAATGATTCTCTTTATCTGCATGTATATACCTAGCACTCTCTGCTAAAGCTGCTCTATAAGAAATGCAAAAAACAAGAAATGTATTCTCTCCTCTATGTCCTTAGCAACTATCCAGTGTATGGAAATGTAAAATACTCTTATCAACTTGTTAGTAAAATAATAAATATGTGAATAATTTTGTTCTGATTTCAATATTATTAGTTTCATGCAAATTATATTATGATAATCCATAGCAAAAGATTTCCCAGTTTAGACTAGTTTTTAAAACTATAATCACAATTAATAAACATTAGCTTTCAGATCACTTCCATTTCATACAATTATAATTTTAATGAACATTTCTAAAAGAGTACATTTTAAATTTAGAACAAATATTGAATGAACAAATATTACCATGTTAGCTATGTTTATTAAATAATTACAATAGTCCTTTATTGAAAGTGTTATAAAATATTGTGCATCAAATTTGACTTAAATGAATTTCTTCTACTGCTATTCAAGCAGTGTTATATTTCATACAGCTACGTTAGCAAGAGCCACTTCTGAAGATTTTATGTTTAGAAAAAGTGGAAAGGAAACAGAACTTTGCTCTCCAACAAAGAAACAACAGTTAAGAGAAAGAAAATAACATACAGAGAGAAATAAATAATTTTATTGAAAAAAATTAATGATTGATTTATTTCTTTATAAAATAAAATTTGTAAGCTAATGAGAGTGGAATATAATGAAAATAATTGCCTTTTCCTCTTTAAAAAAACACCAAATAATAATAAAAAGACATGAAAGATAATTAAGTAATCTTAGTAATTAAACAATAAGCATTTTATTAATAAAAACAAGAATTCAAATTTAATTATCTACAAAATTAGATCTTTTTTGGGGGGGCAGATTTAATACTTTATTTTATTTTATTTTTTAATTTAAATTTATTTTTTAATTGGTGCATTGTAGTCATATATCAATCACATTGGAGTACAAGACTTGAGAGGAAATGCAAGCACACATCATCCAATTAGCCCTCATCCAACCCCCATCCCATTCCCTTCCCCTCCCTAGATCCCATGTTTCTTTGGTGATTGACTTTGATACATTTGTTTATGTACCTCCTGCGTTTTAAAGACGCTCCGTCCTCCACTATTCCATACCCTCTGATTGGTCACATTAGTTGCTTCACTATAGGGCCCTTTCTATAGCTCAACCTATTCCTGTTGCCCCTTTCCTACTAGTTATTGCTGATTAGGGGAAGCGTCTGATTTATATTTTCTGTGATATTTCTCTGTACATGTCGCGTTGCAAGTACTGATCCCACTCTTGATGGCCCAAGTAGTGGCCTTGCCTCACAGCAGGCTCCGTTGCCGGCCTCACTGGCCCCAGCACTGGCCTAACCCCTCAGCAGGCTCCGATCACTGTCTCTTGGGTTATTATTTCAAAAGTTCCAGGTGTAATGTATCAGATCTCTGCCTTCCCTGAGTACTGGCCACTGCCACTGCCACTACCTCCACCATTTCAAATCCTTCCCAGGCTCTTTTTCCACTCTGAATGTTGTCCAGTATTCCTAAGCATGCGTGATGGTAGCATTTGACATTTCGTGTAATTTCTCCAAAAAATAAGGTTGGTAGGATCCGGTTTTTGCTTCTCCTGAATACAAGTCTCCACTGCCATCGCGGAGACCGCTTTCAAGACTGCCTTTCTCCTTGGTCTCCGCTAAACTCTCTGCTTACAGGTGATGTCCAATAATCCTAACAATATAGAGAAACAGCAGTCCTCCTTCACGGGGAATTTTTCTATAAGTTCCAGTGCATTTAGATAAGTTTTTTCTGCATCTCCAGTGTCCTGGCATCCGCAACACCTTTCTTACCTCCTCTCCGATATTTTTCTTTTTCTTTTCCTTTTTTTTTAATAAGAGAGGACAGTATATGTGGTTTGAGGAGGTAGTGGGATCAGGCACTCAGTAGCACTGTGACCCGGTCGGTTTCCCCATGGGTCCAGAGTGCTCCGCACTACTCTGCCTGGGGCCCAGAGTCTTGCGACCCGGGCCCCGGCTGGCATGCCTCGTGCGACACCTGCCCAGGACCCAGGGTACTGGGCCCAGTTTCTCCAGGGGTCTGGCGTGGTACACACAGTTCGGCCCAGGGCCCAGAGTCCCACGACCCGGGACCCAGCATCTTACTAAATTAGATCATTTTTAACCTAAAGCTTATTTCCTCCGATGTTCTTAGCAATTATCTAATGTATGAAGATATAAAACACTTTATCGACTTATATAATTACAAGAATAAAAAATGAATGACTACAGATCTGATTTTGAATGTCATTAGCATCATAAAAACTATAAGATAAGGATGAACTGAATAAGAAAGTTTCAAGAGACAAGCCAAAAGATGACCTAGAAAATATTTGTAGCAACAGGCCTCAAAAATATCCGGAGTCTCATTTGCTAACTAGTACAGCAGTGTCTATGTTTCCTTGCTTAAAAAAAATAAAAAAATAAAAAAAAATAAAGTGCAGTCTGGCTTATGACACACCTGTTTCTGTAAGTTTTTTTTTCCAAATACAAAATCACAATAGTAATGAATTAGAAAGTAAGATAACAAGTAACAATAAATTGCAGATCACAATAAAAAATATATAGGTTTAGCTAAATAAAACTTTGATTTCTAATTTTTAAGAAGTTTCACACACAAATAAGCAATGTGCTAGAAAGTAATCGTAAGGAGTAACACACATTTATCCCTAATAAAATATACTTAAAATATTAACTTTTATAGGAATATATGCAATTTCATAGTAGGATAACTAGAGATAAAAATAATATGACATACTGTAAATATCAGAAATTAGAAGAAATCATTGGGACAAATTTTTTCCATAAATAAATTATAAATATTTGAAGAGAGATAGGGTTAGCCTGATTTATATATTGAGGTATGTGTACATGTTATTGGATCATAATATGCTATCCTGTTATGGGAAACTTTTATGCTGATCATACTGTTGATATATTAATTTCTCAAATATAAAAAATCAAAGTTTTATATTTATAAATTCTAACATAATAAATATTGCTAATTGCTGAATAATATATATAATTCTCTATACCACTCTAGTCTACTTTCATATGTATGAGTAAACATTGGTGAAATGTTTCTGTATGCAAATATAAAAGTGTAAGCAATTGATGAAGAAATTTCTTGATTAATATAGAACATATGAGACAGCTAAGGAAAAAATAAAATTCCTAAAATTAAAGTAAAAACAAAGCATGTGTGAGGAAGTAGGTATTATTTCATGACTTATATGATGAGGAAATTTCCTTTGATGTATCTACATAGATGTATTGAATGGACTGTTTTCTTCTCTCCTTCAACACTATGAGACAAATCCTCTCCTGAAATCTTTCTGGCTGTAAACTATTAGTCACAATGTATAGACAAGAGGGAAAGGCATCACTTTATCAATTATTTTTTGTATGGGTCTAGGAATGGAACTCTGTGCCATTCGACCTCCAAGCTATACCCCCTGCCCTACTTTTTACTTTTTATTTTGAAATAAGTTCCCACTGAGTTGCAAAGGGCCTCACTAAGTAGCTGATGATGTCTGTGAAATGGGATCCTCCAGTCTCAGCCTTCCAAGTGCTGTGATTACAAGCATGTGCCATCATGATTCCTGGCTTAAATTTATCAATCTCTGAGAGCAAAATTTACTGATAAATATTGACAGATGATATGAGAAAAAAAGTAAGAATAGTAAAGAAATCATTTCTGAAATGTCATATTGGGTCAACTGGTGTCAATTATAAAAAAGTTACTTTGTGTGCAGATTAATAACATGTCCTTTTCAATTTATGAACAATTTTGTGAAGACAGGCATGTTATTTACCCTAACTAGAGTAACATGCTTCTGTTCTTCTTTATTACTGAGTAAAATTCCATCATATTTCTTATAATTTTGTAATCGATTTTTCTATCAATGAACACCTAAGTTGGTTTTATATTTTGGCTATTATGAATTGTGCTGCTATAAATCTGGTTATATATGTGTTACTGTAGTTCTCTGATTTTAACCCCTTTAGAAAGACACCCAGTATAGCCTGATATTATGGTAGATCCATTTCCAGTTTTCTAAGGAATTGCCACACAGATCTTCAGTGTGAGATTAGTCAAGCACAGAAAGAGAAGGAACATATATTTTCTCTAATATGCTCAAGTTGGGGAGTATTAGAGATACCAGAAGGACTCCAGATAATGGAGGAAAAACCACAGCAAAGCCAGGAAGAAAGGATAGGGGAGGTGGAAGGCTGAGGCTTATTAATGGAAAAGCAAAATTCAACTAGCTATATTTATGGGAATATAATGTTGTTAACATGGACACTCAGAATTGGGAGGGAGGAAAATAGGGAAGAGGAGGAGGGCACCAAGTACTCTGTGAATATATACCATGGTCAACATGGTCCACGTTATGATGTGAGACTATTGTGAACCAATAAAATGAAAGTTAGAAAAGAGTAAAAAGGGCTGGATCAGTAGTTTAGAGGTAGAATGCCCCTGAGTTCATCCCCATTACCATACATACAAAAAAAATAGAGATGTAGATGAATTTTGAGTTTAATAAAAACAATTTATGAAACAACAAAAATGTAAATCACCTCACATCTTTTAGGAGAGGTGTCATTAAAAATTGAAAAATAACGTGTTGACAAGTATGTGCAGAAATTTGAATCCTTTTACGCTTTCTGGAAATTTAAATGATTTAGCCTCTGTGGAAAAAAGTACAGGGAGTCTTCAAAAAATTTATATTAGAATACTAGAGGGAATGAAAGGAAGATGGTGGTAGCCATGGTCATAGTGGCAATCGCGGCCGCCGAACAGGACAAGCATTTCTTGGTGAAGCCCTGGACACCAGATTTTGGTTTAATATCAGATTGGGACAACTTAAGGAGACACTTTCAGCTGCGACTTCCCATCTAGAATACAGGAGTGAGAGTGGATAACATAACAGCGGAACTAGAAGCAAGATGACAAGGAGGCACACGCCGCACAAGAAAAGCAATTTTTGGAAGAACATCCCAGAAGGGATTAGAGAAAAGACCGCTTCAGCTATGCATGCTGGGGACTCTTACCAACACACTTTGTAAGAAAAATGAGCAAGGCATGGTGGAGGGAGCCTTGCAGTGCCGGGTAGAGCCTAGCTGCACGTCCTAGGGAACTCAGCGTGCCTGGCCACTGCGCTCCTCTATGCTGTGCCTGGGGCGACGGTAAACTGGTAACAGCAAACCCTGTTCTATACGGTGAGGCTGTGGCCTCCACTCATGGAGGAGAGATAAAATTCATTGCTTTTGAGTGCTTGATTTCACAATCTCTTCAAAACACACATACTGTCTTCTCTTATTATAAAAAAAAAAAAAAATATTGGAGAGGGGCCAAGATGGCGGTGGCGGCAGCCAGGACTCAGGAGATGCAGACAAATTCTATCCGATTCACTTGGAACTTTTGGGGAAAAAAAAAAAAAAAAAAACCGCGAAGGGGAACTGCCCCTGCCGCACATGCTTAAGAATTCTGGACATCATGTCATGTAAGGAAGGAGCTCAGCAGAGAACCAGGAAGGAGGCAGTGCTGGCAGAGCGGCAGGCACTGCTGGCAGAGCGGCGGCAGGGTAACCCAGAGGCACAGGTGCTAATGCCAGCGGCAGAGGTGGAGGCTATTATTTTGGAGAAGCAGAGACTTGATTCAACTCACCTTAATTGTCTGAAGAAATTGCCCCAAAGGTAGAAATTGGAGGGGCAGACAGATCCAATCCAGTCCACATTGAGCTTTTGAGGAAATCTCCCCAAAGTAGACTGACTGTACCTGCCACACATGCTCAAGAAGTCTGAAAAACATGCTAAGTGGCAAAAGGGTTTGGGGTGTGTCAGAGGGAGCCCTGCATAGCCTGGATGGGCCTACATATTGCGTATTCTGAGAGTCATCAGCCCTCATGGCCACTGTGCTCTGCTGCGCAGAGTAGGAGGCCAGGGTGCATGTGGAACAGAAGAGCTTGCTTTCCAAAGAGAAGCTATCAACCTCTGCCTTTGGAAGAAAGACAAAATTTATTGCCACTAGGTATTTGGGGTCCCAGCTTTTGCAAAAGGCATGTAATGCTTTCTCATATTTAAAAAAAAAAAAAAAGGAAGATTCCGGGTGTGTAGGATCTCACTGGTTCGAGGCCAGCCTCTCTGGCTAAGAGACCCTGTTTTCAAATAAATAAATCATATATATATATATATATATATATATATATATATATATATACATGAGATAGGGCTCTGGGAGTGTAGCCCAGAGATAGAGGGGTTTCCAGGAACCTAAAGACGAACAAAAATAATAAATAAATAAATAAATAAATAAATAAATAAATAAATGAAAGAAAAAAAAAGATTTGTAGATGACCTGCTCATAATGACAGAGACCAGAGCTCGATGCATAGCAAGGCTGGTGCCGGGGACTCTGAGGCCAGGATAGGAGCCTCCTTGGTGACCAGGCTGGCGCTGGAGCCAGGGAGGCTGGGATTGGAGCCTGCCGTGAGACAATTCTGGTGCTGGGGCCAACGTCTGAGGCTGGGATTGGAGCCTGCCTAGGGCTGAGGCCGATGCCAGGGCCAGTGAGGCCAGGATCGGAGCCTGCTGAGGAGTGAGGCCAGTGCCAGGGCCAGCAAGGCTGGAATCGATGCCTGCCATGAGGCAAGGTTGGTGCTGGAGCCAGCGAGGCCAGGATCAGAGTCTGCTGAGTGGCCAGGCTGGCACTGGGGCCTTCAGGAGTGGGATCAGAACGTGCAATGTGGCATACACAGATAAATATCACAGAAAATAAAAAGTCAGATATTTCCCTAATATGCAAAAACTAGGAAGAAATGGGTAATAGGAGGAGATCTAGTTGAAGAAAGCACCCTATGGAGGAGCAATTAAGATGACTAATCAGAGGGGATGGGGTGGGAGAAGATGGAATCTCTTTAAAACGCATGATGTACATAAACAAATATATCAAAGTTAATCACCAAATCAAGCTTGGGATTGAGGGAGGGGGAGGGAATGAATTGGGGATAGGATAAAGGCCAATTGGATAATGTGTGCTTGTATATCCTCACAAGTCTTATATTCCATTATGATGTTTGACTACAATGCACCAATAAAAATATAAAAAAGAATACTAGAATATCAAGCAGTACTACTTATAAGTATTTGTCTTAAGTAATTAAAACAGGATCTTGAAGAGATATTTTTACTTTTACATTCTCTGCATTATTTTTCGCCATAGCTAAGGTAGGGAAATAAACTCAATATCCATTGGAAGATAAATGGCCAAAAATTGTTATAAGAATGTACAATAATAAAATGTTATTCAGTAGTAAAAAAGAAGAAAATATGCCTCTGTGGAATACTACATCAATGAAATCTCAAAATATGCCGAGAGAATGAATTCAGTTACAGAAAAACAAACACAAATAAATCTAATATATATGAGGTAACTAAAGTATTCAAACTCATGGAAATGGTTGTAAAATGGTGTTTGTCATCACCACTTTGTATACAATTAATATGAGGAGAAAAGAGAAATGGGTATTTCAAGGCCAATGAGTTTTACTTATGAAAAAAATTTCTAGAGAAAAATTATTAAGATTGCTGTATAGCATTTTGTTTATTGTTAAAAATATGCTTAAAATGTATACAGAGCATATCTCATGTTGTCTTTTTATTAAATAGAATAGTGAATGAGAATAAAAAATAGATTGCATTTAATAAATCAAATGGGTTGTTTTATAACTAAAATGTCACATATAATTTATTTATGCTTTCCTATATTAGTGTTGAAAAAATTGTCATAAAATTTTATCTATAGTATATTATAGCTGTGCCTAATGGACATTTTCCACAGTATTTTAAAATATTCCTCATGGCCTATATAACTATGTATAGTTACAATAATAGTTATAATATACATATATATATATATATAGTTATAATAATATATAATTATATATTATTATATATAGTTTTCTCACCTAAACAAGTCTAAATTTCTCATATTATGTGGCAATTCTCCAATGTACATGATGTACATTCACAAACATATCAAAATCAACCACTAAGACAAACATGAAAAGGAGGGAGGGGAGAGAGAATGAGGTGGGAATTGGGAAAGAGCTAAATGAGTAATGTGTTTATGTATGCCTCTACCATCTTGTACTTCATTGAGATGCATGACTACAATGCACCAATAAGATAAAATGAAACAAAATAAAAAACACATGGTCAAAAATATTTTTATTACACTAAGCCAACTAGCTTCCAGATTTTCACATAGTCAAAACAGATACATAGTATATAAAAAATTTGTTTAGGCCTTTGCAAGTGAATTTTATTTATTTATTTATTTATTTATTTATTTATTTATTTATTTATTTTTGCTGTACTGAAGATGGAGCCCAGGGGCATTCTACCTCTGAGCTACACTTCCAGTCCAAAATTTTTATCCTTTATTTTGAAACATGTCTCACTGAATTGCAAAGTTTTTCATTAATTAGCTGAGGCTTTTCCCAAACTGTGATTCTCCTGTCTCAGCCTCCCAAATGCATGGACTTTATTTAATATCACCTCTTCCTCCTCTATTCATTTTATTAACTCATTTCAAGAAATAGAGATTATTTTTGCCTGCATCACCCTGTCACTGTGTTTAACCAACAAGATATGTCAAAAGTGATAGTCAGATTTCTAAGGTTAGGTATTATGAAAATGTAATAAAATTTACTTAATGGAACCCAGTTTCCATATTGTAAAATGCATAGGTATTTATTTTGGGAAACTATTGAGGAAAGAACTGAGAAGAAAGTGATACATGAAGCCTCAAATATATTACCTAAATTCACTCCATCTATATGCCTAGTATTCAAATTACTCTAAGGTCCTATAAGAGAAAAAAGTCTTCTTGAATGATGTAGCCCAGCAATCATTATGCAAATCAAAGTTTAACTGTTCACCTGAACACAAGAATTGTAAGGTATAGCATATATTTAAGGCTGAATTTTGAAGCAGCTAATCTAAAATATTGGCAACTGAGTGGACATTTTCAACCTTACTGAAATTTGAAGATCGTTACCTGCTACTGTTTCGTGTCATCAAAATGGGTAATTTATATACGTCAGAAGATCTCATTGACTGATATGTCTCCCTTCACCAAACTGAACATTTTAGTGAATAATTTATGAATTACTCTAATGCTGGTAGTATTTGGCAAATGCTCTGTGATACAGAAAGATAGAGTTGAAAAAAATTGAGTGACATTTGTTAATCTGATCCCAAGAGTTTGAAAGTGTCAAGTCTTTATAAGTGGTCATACATATTTGTTAGGTATAGAACAATGGCCAATAGTTGAATAGCTAAATCTAGAGATATATTTTTGCTTAACTCATGTTTCTCCAGAAAATAGACATATGTTTTATTTCAAACTCATGCTGTGTGTGCCATTGGACCATGTGATTATGGAGACTGAATAAGATGTATCTACATCTGCCCTTTTTAAATACTTAATAGCCCAGGAGAAACAGGAGAATAGTTTAAAAGCCTGGGACCAAGACAGCAGATGATGGAGATTCCAATCTCAATCTAAAGTCCTCATAAATAGAAACACAGAAAGCAGAAAATTAATGTCTCACCTTAAGCAATCAGGAATATGTGTTACAATTCATTCCTTCCCCTGCCTTCTTGTTCTACACAGTTTTTCCACAAATGGGATGATGCCAACACACATTGAGTAAAGAGACATACTATATGCTCAGTCTATCGATCCAAAAGCTAATTCCTACTGAAAACACCTTCCTATGCACATCAGGAAATAATGTTTATTCAGGTATTTTGGCATCATATGGCCCAGTCAACTTGACACACAAAGCTAAGCATCACAGTCACAAAACTGTAATGTCAGTTTAGGAAAAATTAGCAAGTACTAGTACTGAACATCCTATTGGGAATAAAAGTATATTTAAAAAACTAAATCTATTGAAGCAAAATTATAAAAGCTAGGGCTATAGAGCAGAAAAAAACATAGTAGAAGGCAAAACAGTGCAACTAAAAGACCTATCAGTAGAAATTAACCAGAATAAAGCTGAAAAATAATAGTATACAAAGTCTACAAAATACAATTTTACACAATTGACTAAATAGTCAGATGCCCTAAAATGAGATTTACTGAAGTTGAAAGAAAAGTTGAAAAGATAATGACTGCAAACTTCTAAAAAATTGTTTATAAGCCTAAAGATCCAGAAATTCACATTTCCATACGACAAGTATATATCATAGTCATATGTAAATTTAGAACACCAAAGAAAAAAACACAATGGCCAGTTCAAACAGATTAAAAGTCCATCTCTCTTCAAAATTCTGTTATACGCTCATCCAATATTATGGTATTTGAAGGTAGGGCTTTAGGGAAATAATTACACCATGAGACTATAGGTTTTATAAATATAATTAATGCCCTCTCACCTGTCATACTCTTGCTTTAGCCTTCCCAATACTGGGATTATAGGCTTTCTTCACCATGCCAGGCAAAATTGCATTTTTTAGTATAAAAATACAAGAACTTTTTCCTGAACCAGTAGAGTCATTAAAAAATATGAATTGATCAAGTAGAAACGATATAGAAAGAATAAGCCAGGCGTGGTGGCACATGCTTGTAATCCCAGCATTTTGGAGGCTGAGACCTGGAGGATCACGGTTTGCGGACAGCCTCAGTTACTTAGTGAGACCCTCTGCAACTCAGTGAGACCCGGTTTCAAAATAAAGAATAAAAAAATAGGGTAGGGGGTGTAGCTCGGAGATCAATTGCCCCTAGGTTCCATCCCCAGACCCACAAAAAAAAAAAAGAAAGAAAGAAAAAACAGTCAATAAAGGTGTTGATAAAATTCAAGTATATTACTATTCAAAATCCATGTAATTTTAATAAACCCATTCATATTTAACTAATGATGTTTTATTCTAAAATGCTTGCCCAGTTTTAATTTTTAAAAAATCTTTATGTGTTTTTTTAGAGACTGGTTTTTCTTAGGCAGGTTAACTATATAATGTTATGCCAATAGTTCCATTCTAACGAAAGAGAATTCCAAATAAATAAATAAAGCATTATATTTTATATGATATAGATCACCTAAAGAAGCTGCAAACCAAAATTCTAGATAGGAAAGAGCCATTCTAATGATCCTTGACTGTTTCTCCTACACCTACTAAAATTTAGTGAATTGAGAACCTCTCAAAGAATAGGAGTTCCCTACTTGATAGACAACTGTGTGGAAATAGAAACCAGTAGATTTTGTTCTCTTGAGAGTCTTCTGTATCACGCAGAGGAGCTGCAGTTGCAGGCTTTTTTTTTTTTTTTTTTTTTTTTTTTTATTTTCACCATGGCACATTTGCTCAATTGCAAGGTGGCAGAGGAGACTGAAGGCTGAGTCAGAAAGGTAGAGACAATCTTCTAATTCTCTCCTGTTTCCTCACCATAGTTCTTCATGTCAGAGAAGCAAATGTGTGCTTGAAACTATTGAATGGTCCATTAACAGCTGAGTGACTATTAGGGACTGAATGCTCAGATGTTCACTAATTTAACTGTTCATTAAATAAACCTTAATGCATTGCATGGATATAGTGAAAGGAGTCTTAAAATGAACACTCACAAATGTGATAGTAGTGAGATAGAGCTATAAAACTAATCTGTGAAATTAATAAAAAAGCTCTTTTTCTGTAGTTAAATGATTCTTTGTGTGATGAAAGCACATATGAACTTTGCTAATGATACTGAAGCTGAAAAATGTATTACATTTTTTCACGTTATCATTTCCCACTGATTTTCCCTTGAAATTAATTTTATAATTATTATGAAGAACTATTACATAAATACAATCCTATTTCTAAATCTTTCAAAATATTTAGTGTGACTAGGGTTATAATTCATCTTAAGACATAATAATAATTAAAACTTTTTCCTTTTAATTGTTCAGATATACTTTTTTAAATACTTTAGACCATTGTTTAAAAAGTATTAAAACTTTCAGATAATTTAGAATAATTTCTATAATAGATATTTGTTGTAGCCTACATGACTATTTTCCCTTGAAATTAATTTTATAATTATTATGAAGAACTATTACATAGACACTATTTACAAATTTTAACTGATTGAATCATGTTGATATAAAATAAAGCTTTTATAAAACTAAGAACAAAAACAAAAAGTAAATAATTGAGAAAATACCAGGATAAAATCAATTTTTGAAATTACACTCTTTCTGCCCTATGATTAAACAATACCAATAAAACTTTATAGACTGGCTTTCACTCTTTTCTGCCCTTTGATTTCACACTTTAATTACTAGTTTAGTCTTTGGCCTTAGAGTCACTTTTTTGTATACTCAATATCTAACCCAGAGCAAGATCTGAGTTTGATAAAATAATAAATCAGCTTTCATTATTTCAACTGACTAAGGACTTCACATTAGTTCTGACTTGTGATCTGAGAAACAAAAGGTCATAGCTGTCAATAAGAGATACAATGTTGGCAACATTCATCAATCTAAATAAAGATCCCAGCTTTTCTGAGTTTAGGTTATCTTATGTCAAACTGGAAAATATTATATGACTTAAGAAATTTATTTATAATGGTTTAAATCATGACAATAAAACAGTAGAATATCTAAAGCACCTATAACTTAATGACAATTCTATTTCTAAATCTTTCAAAATATTTAGTGTGACTAGGGTTATAATTCATCTTAAGACATAATAATAATTAAAACTTTTTCCTTTTAATTGTTCAGATATACTTTTTTAAATACTTTAGACCATTGTTTAAAAAGTATTAAAACTTTCAGATAATTTAGAATAATTTCTATAATAGATATTTGTTGTAGCCTACATGACACAATATATTACTGCTTAGAGCATTGTCACAACAGTCTGTGTCTTTAATTTTTAAAATAATAACAAATATTTTTTTTCTTTCTTGCTAAAAATGAAGGTTAAAATAAATTTATTGAATTAAACTATTTATTTATTTATTTAATTTATTTATTTATTTATTTATTGGTGGTACTGGGGTTCCTGGAAGCCCTTCTACCTCCAGCATACACTCCCACAGGCTACACTCCCAGACTTATTATTTTTTTTTTTTTTTTACTTTTTATGTAGAAACAGGGTCTCTTAAGCCAAAAAGGCTGGCTCCAAACTAGCGCCATCTTCCTGTCTCCGCCTCCCAAGCGTGGGGATTACAAGCGTGTGCCACCACGCCCAGCATCTCCTTATTTTTTAAAAAAACAAAATTTGAAATCATTAAGTTCTATCATATAAATCTTCACAAAGTTCTGTGTAAGTATTTCACCATCGTTATGAATGACATTATGATGTGAGACAATAATGTACCAATAAAAGTATAATAATAAACCTATATCTTCCATCAAGGCAACACAATAGATATTTCTGTTATATCTCAATGAAAACACCAATGAAAATTTAACAATAAGCTTCACTTAAAGTTTAATACTTTTAAAACCAGCAGAATTGTGTTCCAAAAATGTTAATTTTCTTGACAAACCTAACTCAGATTTTAAGTTAGTATTTGAATGACATAGATCAGAAAATGTTAATTCAAACTGGAGTTTTTGGCAAATAAAGTATACTCAAATCAAATACTAAAATATGTTCTAATTTGTAATTATTTAAAACTTAATCATAAGAAGAATGATACATATGCCATTATACATTCTCCTGGTTACTCATGTTATTGAAGGTATCAAACACTCTGAGCACAATTCTTTGTTTTTCATTTTGAACTTCACACTCTAAATTCCTTTGAATCTATAATAACTTTTGGAGGAGTTTTCACAGATTGATTTGGCTTTATTTATCTGAAGACAATATTCAATAAATATACACCAAATTTTTTATGCTAAATTAAAAAGATATAATTCAAGGATGACCAGAGGGAGAGTTTATGACATTGTTAATAGAAACAATGTTCAATTGTCTTCCAGTATCTATGCTCAGTGCTTCTTATTGACAATATCAGGTCAGAGATTAGGACTGCATCCTTCTTGTCAACCTCACAGAGCTAAGTCACTGAGCCCATAGTATTGTTTCTCAATTGCTTTGATCTTACGTAATATCATGGTTCAATTTATTATCTATACTATAATAATTTAATAATATTAATACAATTAATACTCCTGTTCCAAAGAAGCACCAGCATTTTTATGTCTGATTTGTTTTATACCCTATATGTATCTCACAAATAATATGTCAATTTTATTTTGAATCATGAATGCCACTTTGCACCATTATGAACAGAAAAATAGGTGACTGCTTCATGATCTTTCAAATCTAAGCTTCATATCTTTAAAATAAATTTTAGGGGTGCATTGTAGACATACATCTTAATGGAGTACACGATGGGGGAGGCATACATGCACACATCACTCATTTAGCCCTACCCCAGTTTCCACCCCATTGCCTCCCCCTCCCTCTTTCTCATTTTTGGCTTACTAATTGACTTTGATAAGTTTGTGAATGTACATTATGTACATTAGAGAATTTTCCTCTTTCTCCCTCTCAATCTCCCTAAGTTAGGTCAACTTACTTGCTTTCTCTTTCCTTCTCTAGATTTTCTCCTATGATCCTTTTTCTTTATAGCTTCCGCATATTAGGAAGAACATCTGATTTTTATCTTTTTACTTTTTTAACTAATCTTACTTAACATAAAGTTCTCCAGTTCTATGTCACCCAAAATGATGTAATTTTGTTCTTTATGGCTGAGTAAAATTCCATTGTGTACATATCCCATAGTTTTGTAATCCACTCATCTGTTGATGGACATTTTGGCTGGTGCCATAGTTTGGAGATGGTGAATTGTGCACTCTGGACATGGATATGTATACTTTAGTTTGGTATTTTTATTTCCATTCTTTTGGGTAGATACTTAGAAGTAGTACTGCTGGATTATATGGTAGGTTTGTTCCCATTCTTCTGAGGATCATCCATACTGTTTTCCACAGTGGTTGTACTAATTTGCAATCCCACCAACAATGTAGTAGATTTCCCACTTCTCCACATCTTCACCAGAATTTTTTGTTGTTTGTGTTTTGAATTATTGTCTTTCTAATTGAAGTTTGGTGGAATCTCAGGATAGTTTTGATTTGCATCTTTCTGATTGCTAATGATGTTGAACATATTTTCAAACATTTATTGGTCACTTGGATTTCTTCTTTTGTGAATTGTCTAGTTAGTTCACTTGCCCATTTTTTATTTGGTTATTTGATTTTTTAAATTTGTTATTGGTGCATTGTAGTCATACAGCTTAATGGAGTACAAGCTGGTAAAGGGAGGCATACATGCACACATCATCCAATTAGCCTTTACTCAGTTCCCAACCCATTCCCTCCCCTATTCTCATGTTTGGCTTAGTGATTGATTTTGATATTTTTGTGAATGTTGTGAATGTAAAGATGTACATTAAGAAATTTCTCTCTTCCCCCCTCTCATCCTCCTGAGTTAGGTTGCCTTATTTGATTATCTATAGTTTCTCCTTCTTCATCTAGAGTTCCTCCTACAATCCTTTTCCTCCCTAGTTTCTGCATATTAGGGAAAACATCCAATTTCTTATTGTTTGAAGCTGACTAATCTCTTAACATAATGTTCTCCAGTTCCATCCATTTCCCTGTAAATGGCATATGTTTTCTTAGTAGTGAGGTTTTAGTTCTCTATATATTCTAGATATTAGCCATCTATCAGAGGAATAGTAGGCAAATTTTTTTCTCTCATTCTGTTGGCTCTCTGTTGAGATTCTTGATAGTTTTCTTTGCTTTACAGAAGTAGTTTCATGCAATCCTATGCATTGATCCTCGTTTTAATTTCTTATGCCTTTGGGATCTTGTTGAGAAAGTTTTTACCTGAGTTTATTGTTAGACTGTTGGACCTATGCCCTATTCAAGGAGCTGCAATGTCTCTGTTACGTTTTCCAAGTCTTTGATCCATCTCAAATTAACTCTTGTGCAAAGTGAAAAAGTGGGTTTTATTTCTATTTTTCTACATACTATTAGCAGTCTTGCTAACATCATTTCTTAAAGAGGCTTTTTTTCCAGTGTTTGTTATTGGCCCCTTTGTTAAAAATCAATCTTCTATAAGTGTGCAAAGCATAGTAATAAAAACAACATGATATTGACACAAAAACAGACAAAAAGACCAAAGAAGCAGAATTGAAGGCTCAGAAACAAATCTACACACTTACTTACAGTGTTTGAAAATTTTACATGAAAATCAAACATTTTAAGTAATTTTAAAATTTGTTATTGGTGCACTGTATTCATATATCTTAATGGGATAAAAGATGGTGGAGACGTATATGCACATATCACCCAATTAGCCCTTATCCAGTTCTTGTCCCATTCCCTCTCCCTTCCTCCTTCCCATGCTTGATTTAGTGATTGACTTTGATATGTTTGTTTAAGTACACCTTGTGCTTCAGAGAGTTTCCCTCTCCCCCCTCCAATCCCCTGGGTTAGGTTGCCTCATTTGCTCATCTATAGAATCTCCTTCTTCATCTAGAGTTCCTCATGTTATCCATTTCTCCCTAGATTTTTTATGTTGAAAATAACTTATTTTATACAAACCACTTGTCTACAGAGAGATAAACTGCTACCCAAATAATTCACAAGCAATATACACTAAAATAGAGTGTTATTGTGTTGATGAAATGTCCCTTATCAAGAAAGACTCAGAGTTCTGAACATATCATTGTATTGTTACAGGTAGCCCCTACTGACTGGCTTTTTGGCAAGAAAAAAAAAAAAAAAGAAAAAAATAGAAGAAAAATAGCAGCGAGCTAAATATAGGCTTTCTTATTTTAAAGTCCAACTAAAAATAAAATTTAGCACTTAAGAAAGTTGAACTACATTTGAGATATCCAATTTAAATCCAAATGTTTCTGATTTCTAATAATATCATCATTACAAGATATACTTCCCGAGTCTCAGTGTGCTAAAATGCAAACTCATGCTAAAGGTTATGTTACTGTCTTCCTTTGAGATGAAAGCACATATGAAGGGGAAAAGATAGATTTTTCAATAAATGGTGTCAGAAAAACTGGTTATCCAGTTGTAGAAAAATTAAACTAAATTTTTACTTCTCAATTTGCACTGGAGTCAACTCAAGATGAATCAAAGACCTATAAATCATATCAGAGGCTTTGAGGCTCTTAGAGGAGGGCAAAATCTAACACTCCAACATAGAAACACAGGGAGAAGTTTCCTCAACAAGATACTTATTGCTCAGAAATTTAAAAAAATTAATAAATGAGATGTCATTAAACAAAAAGTTTCTGAATATTGAAGGAAACAACCAGAGTCTAAAGAGAAAGCCTATGGAATGGGAGAAGATTTTTTCCAGTTATCCCTCTGATAGAGGACTAATATCTACAATATACAAATAACTTAAGACTATACACTAAAAATACAAATAACCCAATAAAAATAAATGAATGAACTAAATAGACATTTAACAAAATAAGAGATACAAATGGCCAGTAAGTACATATTCAACATCGTTAGCAATCAGAGAGATGCAAATCAAAACTACACTGCAATTTCATCTAACCCCAATCATAGTGGCAATAATCAAGAAGTCAGAACACAATAAATGTTGGCAGAATGTGGGGAAGTAAAAACTCTTCTACACTGTTTGTAGGATTGCAAATTAGTTCAGCTTTTATGGAGAACAGTGTGAAAATTATTCAGAAAACTAAGAATGGGTCAATCATAATGATTTGGCTATACCACTCCTGGGTATCTTGCCAAAGGGACTGAAGTCAAAGCCTACAATAATATATGTATATTCATGTTCACAGCAGCACGATTCACAATAGTCAAATTATGGAGCTAATCTAGGTGTTCATCCACAGATAAATGATTTATAAAATTATGGGATATCCACACAATGAAATTTTACTCAGCAATAAAGAGGAAAAACATTATGTCTTTTGCAGGAAAATGGAAGGACCTGAAAACATTGTGTTAAGTGATATTAGCCAGTCATAGAAATTAAATTCTCATATATTTTCTCAAATATGTGGAAGAATGGGAGTAATGAATATAACAGAGAAACTCAAAATAATTGAGGAGAAACCTCAGTGGAGCCAGTGAGGTGATCTAGGAGAAATGGAGGGGGAAGAGTAAGAATCAATGAAGAAATCGCTACAATCAGCTTTATGAACATATATGAAAATACCAATGTCAATTTCAGTACTCTCTATGGGGAAGAAGGGATGAAGGGGGGAACGTAGGAAGCATCATTTGCTGTGTGTATGTGTGTCACTGTTAACAAAATTTATATTGTAATGAGAGACTATAATCACCAATGAAAGCATTTTTAAAACTCTAAATTAAAAACAAAAATGAGTGCATTGTTGTTGTTGTTGTTGTTGTTGTTGTTGTTGTTGTTGCTTTTGTTGTTATTTTGGTGGTACTGGGGTTCCTAGAAGCCCTTCTATCTCCATGCTACACTCCCAGACCTATTTTATATTTTTATTTGGTAACAGGGTCTCTTAAGCTAGCGCGGCTGGCTTCGAACCTGCGCGATCCTCCTGTCTCCACCTCCCAAGCGCGGGGATTACAAGCATGCGTCACCACGCCCGGCTAAAAGTGTTTTATAAGTTATATAGCATATGTCAATGAAAAACATTCATCATTACTATAATATATGACACAGTAAAATAAAATAACATTTATCATCAAAACAAGTAAATTAAAATTCTACATCAAAATAAATTCTGAATGTAACAGATTCAGTATATGGAGAATCAGTAACACCTGAGATACCTGGCAGCAGCAAATCTAAGTTGTCTGTAAAAATATAAAAAAATAAAAGTTACCAGCCGGCGTGGTGGCACACGCTTGTAATCCCAGCATTCGGGAGGCAGAGACCGGAGGATCACCGTTTGCGGACAGCCTCAGCTACTTAGTGAGGCCCTCTGCAAATTAGTGAGACCCTGTTTCAAAATAAAGAATAAAAAATAGGGCAAGGGGTGTAGCGTGGAGGTCAAATGCCCCTGAGTTCCATCCCCAAACCCGCAATAAAATAAAATAAAATTTACCTAAAACTTTAAAAATAAAATAAAACAACTATCTGTTAAAAAAAAACACCTTATCTAATTCAACCCTGGAAATCAGTACCTACTATAGTCCAGGTATCTGTTGACAAGCCCACTTTGTTTTATTATTAATAAATTAATTAATGTATTTCTTTATACATTTTTTATTTTCTGTGGTATTAAGGATTGAACTCAGGGGAAATCTGAGTTAAAATTACAACCTTATTTTTATTCTTTATTTTAAAACAGGGTTTCACTAAGTTGCTGAAGGCCTTACTAAGTAGGCTGGCTGTGAATCTATGATCTTTCTGTTTCATTCTCTCAAATACGGGGATTAAATGTATATGCCACCACACCTAGCTAACAAGCCCAATGTTGTTGTTGTTGTTGTTGTTGTTGTTGTTGTTGTTGATGTTGTTGTTGTTGTTGTTTTTGCAGTACTGGGGATGGAACCCAGGGACATTCTTCCTCCAAGCTACTCCCTCGGCCTTTTTATATTTTTGGTGGTACTGGAGATGGAACCCAGAGGCCTTTTACCCCTGAGCTACACTCCCAGACCTATTTTAATTTTATTTGGAAATAGGGTCTTGCCTAGTTGCTGAGAGCCTCACTAAGTAGCTGAGGCTGGCTTTGAACCTGCGTAATCCTCTTGTCTCAGCCTCCCAAGCATCAGGATTACAAGTGTGCGCCACCACACCCAGCTACACCTCTCCCTGTATTCTATTATTTTGAAACAGAGTCTCAATGAGTTGCAAAGAGCCTCACTAAGTAGCTGAGGCTGTCTGTGAACCATAATCTTTCCCTCTCAACCTCCTGAATGCTGTGATTACAAGCATGCACCACCATGCTCAGCAGACCCATATTTTAAAACAAAAAAATCAATTGTCATAAATAAGTCTAGCAAAACAAAATCATCAAGTAACTATTACATATTTAAATTAATATATTAATATAATAAAACCATATATTATTAATATATTAATAATATCAACATATTATTAAATTAATATATCAATATTGATATCAATAATATTAATGAATACTAATATTGCTTTATCATTAATAACATTGATATATTAATAATATTGTTAATAATATTAATATCAATAATATTGATAATAATATTAATAAATATTAATATGTTATTGATAATATTAATATATACACACATATATGCATACACACATTATATATATACATATATATGTATATACATATATATACATATATATACATATATACATATATATACATATATATACATATATATGTATATATATACGTATATATATACATATATATATGTATATATATACATATATGTATATATATATATATTGTTTTTAAACAGGGTCTCTTAAGCCAGCGAGGCCGGATCCGAACCAGCGTGATCCTCCTGTTTCTGCCTCCCAAGCACAGGGATTACAAGTGTGCGCCACCACGCCCGGCTTAATCTTTAGATTAGTCTCATTTAAGAACAAGTATTTGGAAGATGGAGTTCAGCAGGTTACTCTACATGTACGAGAAAGGTAAGATATGAAAATTTTAGATTCTGAGAGGGTCAAGAGTCATAGAGGGTTGAATGAGGTGGTCTAACATACATAACTGAGTATATATTACAAAAATAGGTAAAAGAAAGGGAGGAGAGAAAAAACAAATTTTAACATGAAGGCTGATAATTTTCAAAAATTGACAGAAGTCTTTATTTTCTTAGGAAGTACAATAAAAAATTTTTAAAAATATATTATTACTTGGAAGAATTGTGAAAATTTTGAATATCAAGAAGATAATTACAATATCAAGATCAGATGCAAAGGCAGGCTACTTATAAAGAAGCAAAACTTAAATATTAAATAGATATACAAACTGATAAAAATGTTCAGAGATATATTAAAAAATAAATGGTGTTGTAAATAAAAATGTTAATTTTCTCATTAATTTGAGAAAAAGACTAAAAGAATGTGATTTGAAAAATCTCCAATAGCAATTGTTCTGTTTTTTTTAAATGTAGTGAAATTTTAGTTGTTATATATTTGATAGCTTTGTCCATTCATATATTTAATAAAATATTAAAATTTAAAAGATGTATATTAATCAGAAAAATACACATTTGCATAAAAATCTAGTAATTAGTTTTTTATTCTCAAGATTCATTTTATCTCTCATTCACTGAGGTGTCTCTATATGCCTGAGCCTCTTTAAAGGAATCCGAATCTGTAAAATTCGTTAGCCATTACATGAACCCAATGGATTACATAATCTTATCTTTATTATCTTTAAAAAGAAAATAAGACACAAAACAATTGACCACAGTCAGATTTGACTCTTAGCTAAATAATTACTTAGAAAGTTATCTTTTAAAATATAAGAAAATTTTCTTATCAGAGATGAAGAATATTAAAATTATCATACAAAATTGTATTTCTGCAAATTTTAGTTAATTAAAATATGCTTACTTACTCTTAAGTGTTTCTATATCAGTGTTTTAAAATGCTCAGATTTATTCTAAAATGTAATAATTTTCATTTATCATGACCTCAAGGCTTTGAATTTATATTCCCAAACCAAAGCATTTGCAAAGTAATTTTATTTGTATTATACTTTACAAAATATATTTCATTTAGGCATTTTTCTTAAGCTATTTGCTTTTGGTATAGTTTTAAAAATATGCCGTAATTATCTTTATGCAGTCATACCTTCAGCAAATGCCTTAGGATTTTTTGGATCTGGTAAGCATAATTTTATTATACACACTGAATAGCAATAGCTTCTGAAATACATGTTTAAGAAAGTGAATACTTTATATAAAGAGTAAGGCTAAAAATTCTTACTTTAGGTTAATGAATCCTCTCTGAAAGCCCCTTTGTAATTCTATAGAAAACAATACTTGCAGAAAAGATTTAGAAGAGAAGCAATCAAGAATAAAAGTAATATGGAAAATGATGTGCTCCTTGTTAATTTTTTTTCTTTCTTTTTTGTGGTATTTGAAATAAAATTCAGGGACATTCAACCTCAAGCTGTTCCCTTAAGCCTTACCTTATAATTTTATTTGGAAACAGGGTCTCACTAAGTTGCTGAGGCTGGTATTTTTTTAAGTGCATTATTGTCATACAACTTAATGTAACACAGGATGAAAGAAGGATCCATGCACACATATCACTCATTTAGTCATTACCCACCCCATTTTCTCCCTCCTCCTGTTTGGCTTAGTGATTGACTTGGATATGTGTTATTGCAACAAGAAAAGAAAGTAAATAAATAAGAAGTGGGAGCACTGTGTTTATTTGCAGGTGTTTATGTAAAAAAATTTCACAAAATAAAAAGAACTTTTCCCTGTTACCCAGCTAGTATAAAAATATCACAGGATATATAGTATTATAAACTTAAACTCAGGTACCTGTGAATGTTTTTCTTGTTTGGAAATAAGATCCTTTCAGATGTAGTCAAATAATGATAAGGTTGTCTGTGTGGACTTTAATTTAACTGGTGTCCTTATTAGAAGAGGAAATTTGAAAATAGATAAATAAAAACATGTGACAACAGAGGCAAATATTAGAGAAATGCAGTCGTAGGCGAAGAAAGGCCAAATATTAAAACATTTGAACATAGAAAGAAGCAAGAAAAGGTTAAACTCAGAATTTCAGATAAAATTAGGTTTCTACCAAGACTTTAAATTTGGACTTCTAGCTTCCACACTGATGGAGAATAAATTTCTGCTGGTATAATCACTCAGCTTATACTATTTAATTATTAGAGTTTTAGGAAACCAAAGTACATGGTTTCAATACAAAAGTCAATTATTGTTCTATGCAATAGTAGTAAACAACTGAAGTTTAAAACTGAAATATCAAAACCATATACAGTAGAAAAATATTAAATCTTTAAAGATAAATCAAGTGAAATATATGCAGAAATTATATGCAAAGACTGAAAAACTGAAGGAAAATAAAAACAATACAAAGCAACAGATTGATATTTTATTTGTAGATTTAAGATTAAATCTTATAAAAATGCTAATTTTCCCAATAGTATGTTTATATTTAGTAAAATTTTAATCAGAATTTTAAAGTTTTTTAAATTTTTTTGTTGGTGCATTGTAGTCATATATCTTAATGGAGTACAAGATGGTCGAGGCATACATGCACACATCACTCAATTAGCCCTTACCCAGTTCCCACCCTATCCCCTCCCCTTTTCCTCCTCATGTTTGGCTTAGTGATTGACTTTGATATGTTTGTGAATGTGCATCATGTACATTAGGGAATTTCCCTCTTCCTCCCTTTATTTCCCTCAGTTCACTTTATTTGCTTCTTTATAGTTTCTCCATTTTCATCTAGTATTCCTCCTATGACCCGTCTTCTCCCTAGCTTTCTCATATTAAGAAAAGCATCTGATGTTTTATTTTTTGTGAGTAACAATGCTTAGCATAATGTTCTCCAGTTCCGTCCATTTCCCTGTAAATGACAAAATTTTGTTCTAAAATAGACAGATAATTAAAAAACAACAACACTCACTACTAAGAAAACAAATAATCCAATTGAAAATCAGTACATGTAAACCGGGTTTGTAATCCCAGCACTTGGGAGGCTGAGACAGGAGGATCGCACAGGTTCAAAGCCAGCCTCAGCTACCTAGTGAGGCTCTCAGCACCTTAGTGAGACCCTGTTTCCAAATAAAGCATAAAATAACTCTGGGAGTATAGCCAGGAGGTAGAAAAGCCCCTGGGTTCCATTCCCAGGACCACCACCACCAAAAAAAAAAAAAAAAAAAAAAAAATCGGCATGTGAACTAAATAGACACTTCACAAAAGAATAAATTCAAATAACCAATAAATTTATTAAAAAATGCTCAACATTGTTAGTATTCAGAGAAATGCAAATCAAAACTACCCTGAGATTTCACCTATCTCCAACTAGAATGGCAATCATTTAAAACACAAACAACAGCCAATGCTGGTGAAGATGTGGAGAAGTGGAAACTCTAAAACATTGTTGGTGGGATTGCAAATTAGTGCAACCACTTTTCAAACCAGCATGAAGGATCCTCAGAAAAATGGAAATGAACCAACCTACCATAATATCCAGCAATATCACTTTTGGGTATCTACCCAAAAGATTGGAAACCAAATTACCCAAATAATATATGCATAATCTATGTTACTAGCCACACAATTCACCATTGCCAAACTATGAAAACAGCCAAGATCTTCACCATTAGATAAATGGATTACAAGACTATGGTATATATACAAAATGGAATTTTACATAAAGAAGCCATAAAGAAGAATAAAATTATGTCACTTTTTTTAGATTTTTTTGTTTGAATATTATAACATGTTCCCTCACTCATAAATTGGCAAAAATGGTCATTTGTGACATAATGTGAATCAAGGGTTTCTTTTTTTTTTTTGGTCTTTTTTATTTTTTATTGGAGCATTGTAGTCATATATCTTAATGTAATAAAAGACTTGTGGAGACATACAGGCACAAATTACCCAATTAGCCTTTACCTGATTCCCACCCCATTCCCTCCCTATCTCTCCTACCCATGCTTGGCTTATTGATTGACTTTGATATGTTTAAGTTCATCGTTAAGTTTCCCTCTTCCCTTCTCCCATCTCCTCAGTTAGGTAACCTTATTTGTTCCTCTATAGGATCTCCTTCTTCATCTAGAGTTTCTCCTGTTACCCATTTCTCCCTAGCTTTCACATATTAGGGAAATAATCCAATTTTTTACTTACTGTGACTGACTAATCTCACTTAGCATAATGTCCTCCAGTTCCATACATTTCCCTGTAAATTATGTAATTGTGTTTTTCTTTATGGCTAAGTAAAATTCTATTGTGTACATATCTCATAGTTTTGTAATCCATTCATCTGTTTGGCAATAGTGAATTGTGCAGCTATGAACCTAGATATATATGCATTAGTTTGGTAGTTTGGTTTCCTTTCTTTGGGGAACATACCCAGAAATGGTATTGCTGCTAAGTTAGTTCCCATTCTTCTGAGGATCTTCCATACTGTTTTACAAAGTGGTGGCACTAACTTGCAATCCAACCAACAATATTTTAGAGTTCCTACTTCTCCACATCCTCACCAGCATTTGTTGTTGTTTGTGTTTTGAATTATTGTCATTCTAGTTGGAGTTATGTGAAATCTCAGGGTCATTTTGATTTCATCTCTCTGATTGATAATGATGTTGAACATTTTTAATGCATTTATTGACAATTTTAATTTCTTTCATGAAGTGTCTATTTAATTCACTTGCCCAATTTTTGATTTTTATTTGTTTTCCTAGTTCTTAGTTTCTTGAGTTCTCTGTTTATTCTAGATATTAGTCCTCTATCGAAGGAGTAGGTGGCAAAAATCTTGTCCCATTTTGTTGCCTCTCAATTGAGGTTCTTGACAGTTTCCTTTGCTGTACAGAAATTCTGTAGTTTCATGAAATTCCACTTATTGATTCACATTTTATTTTCCTATGCCTTTGAGATCTTTTGAGAAAGTTTTTATCTGTGCCTATGTGTTGCAGTGTTAATCCTATGCCCTCTTCAAAAAGCCTCAACCTCTCTGGTCTATTTTCCAAGTCTTTGAATCATCCTAAATTAACTCTTGTAAAGGGTGAGAAACTGGGATTAATTTCCATTCTGCATATGGTTAGCCAGTTTTCCCAACACTATTTGTTGAACAGGCTATCATTTTTCCAGTGTATATTTTTGGCCCCTTTGTCAAAAGTCAACTATAAGTGTGTGGATTTGTTTCTGGGTTTCTAATCTTATCAGTGGATACATGCTTTGATGGAGTAATAAATTAAATAGATGATAACATGGGTAGGTAGAGTGTATCTAGAGGAGGTAGATTATTGAAGATATAGTGTTGAGGATTAAATTTGTTTTTCAGCCTCAAATCTTACTATCTCTGCTCTTTACCACTGTGCCCTGAGTTATTATGTAAGCTGACCTAACATGAACTGAAACCTCCAAAACTGTGAGCAAATCTTTATCCTCTAAATTGTTGTTATCGGGTATTTTGGTTTGCTATAGTGAGAATGATTTCAGTAGATACTGACAACTTTGAAAATTTGTATAGAAAAGTCAACAATATAGACTAGCCAAGATACTACTGCAGAAAGTCAAAGTTGGAGGACCAGCAGAATTATTAAAGCTGTAACAGAAAGCAAAAAGCAAGACATTGGGAAAAGAACACACACATAAATCAGTTGACAAAAATATGGAGTCCAAAATAAACCTGCCCAAATATTTTTGACAGAATCAAAGGCAACAGAATAGAAAAATTATAGTCTTTAAAATAAAGTATACAGCAATATTTGGCATCCATATGTTTAAAAAAAACTATATATATATATATGTACTCAAGGTAAATTAAATACAGAAATATAAATACACAAAATTTAAAACAAATTATAGAAGAATTATATAGGAGAAATTTCACTGACTTAATATTTGACAATAAATTTTTAGATATGGCTACAAAAGCATACATAATCTTTGGAATAAAAAAGAAACTAAGGTGTAATTTATAAAAAGTAAAACTCTTATCTATGAAAACAACTATGATTAGAATATATTGCAAGATAGGATTTGAAAACTATATTTGCAAAAACATGTTGGTAGGATTGTAAATTAATGTTGCCTTTTAGGTCACTGAGAAGGTTGTGCAGAAGACTGAAAATAAAACTCCCATATGATCCAGTTATACCACGCCTTAATATATTTCCAAAAGAATTGAAGCCATAATATTATAGTGATATATACATATCTATTTTTATTCAGCTCAATTCACAATAGCCAAATTATAGAATCAGCCTAGATGCCCATTAACAGATGAATGGATAATAAAATTATAAGCTATACAGACAAGGGAATTTTACCCAGCATAAGGAAAAACAAAATTATGTCATTTGAATATAAATGAATGAGCCTAGAGAATATTATGCTAAATGAGATCAGCCAGTAGTAAAAATGAAGGGATATATATTTTTCCTCATATGTGTAAACTAGGGAGAAATTGTACAAAAGTATTCCAGACAAAGAGAAAGCCCCGATGGAGTGAAAGTGTAAACTAGGGAGAAATTGTACAAAAGTATTCCAGACAAAGAGGAAGCCCCGATGGAGTGAAAGTGTGGATCTAGTGGAGGAAGGTGGGTGTGGAGAAAAGGATTTGATAACTAATTTGCTTCAATTGATGTGATGTACATATACAAAATTATCAATAGTAATATCAATATTACATATGGAGAAAAGGTGGGAGAAGGGCAGTAGCAGAGGAAGCTCCCCAAGTGCCATGTGCATGCCTGTCTCTATCTCTCTGAAGCTCATTATGATGTATGATTGAAATGCATCAATAAACATTTTAAATAAAAATGAATAATACTTTTAATCAGAATATAAAAATAATCCTTAAAACTAAAAATATTATGAAAACAAGAAACACAATTTTAAAAATGGGTAAGGCAGTGACGAAGTTCCTTTGTAAAACATGGACTTATCTTGTGTAAGGTACTGGTTTCAGAACACACGCACACACACACACACACACACACACACACACACGGACACACACACACATAGAATTGTTTGTACTCCTCACTCAATCATGCTGTAAATCTCTATATGCTCAAAAATTGGAAAAAGATTTAACAAACAGCTCATCAAAAGTAATAAAACTAGAAGAAAAATGTCAGAATTAGAGGCAAGATGGCAGCATGGAGGCCACAGCCGCAAGAAAAGTGATTTTTGGAGAAACATTTCAGAAGAGATCAGAAAGTAGACTGTTCCTGCCGCACATGCTCAGGAATTCTTGACAACATACTCTATAAGAAATGTTCAGGGCACATCAGAGGGAGCCCAGCATGGCCAGGCCTGGATCACCACACTGCGCATCCTGGCACTCCTGGCCACCACACTCCTCTATGCCATACTGGGGGCTGTGGTGCGCTTGGAGCAGCAGATCCTGCTCTCCATGGTGAAGCTGTGGGCCTCTGCTCTCAGTGGGGAGATAAAATTCATTGCTGCTAAGTATTCAGGCTCCCAGCTTCTGCAAAGACATGTACTGTTTTCTTTTATTAATAAATATTGAAGAAAAAAATGGGAAATTCTGTAGACATCCTATTCATGGTATTGGGGACCAGGGTCTGTTCCACAGTGAGGGTGGGAATGGGGCCTACTCCACAGCAAAGGGCCAGCAGGGGAGAGTAGGGTAGGAGGAAGACTAAGGTTCATTAATGGAAGTACTACCATCAGCTATAAATATGCATGTGAATATACCAGTGTCAATCTGGTACCAAAAATGGGAAGGTTGGGGGGGGGCACCAAGTGCTGTGTGCATTGTCAACATGATTTACAATATGATGTGAAACTATAACGCACCAATAAAAGCACAAAATAAAATAATCACAAATTAAAACCATAATATGGTACCACTGTACACCTTTTTGGATGGGTACAAAATTAAAAACTAAAAACAAGCAAAGCAAAATTTATGACACAACCAGTTATGTATGTCTGTGGGATAGCAAGAAACCTTTTTTGCTAGTGGAAAAGCAAAATGATATAACACTGGAAGACAGTTTGGAGTTTCTTACAAAATTATGTGCAGTCTTACCATATGTTTCAGCCTTGTGGCTCTAAATACTTACCAACTAAATTAAAAACTGTCTACACAAATGTGTACACATTCATTTTCACTTAAATATTTACAAAAGCTTTAGAGAAGCTTAATTTATAGTCTAAAAGAAAATAAACCTACTCAAGGAAACCATAGTTTTCTTCAAAGAGAAGGTGTTAAAGCAAACTGTGGTATATTCAAATAATAGAATGCTATTCAGAGATGAAAAAAAAAAGATCAATAACAAAATGACACAGTTGTATGTAAAATGCATGCTACAATATGTAAGAAGCCAGTCTGAAAAGGCAATGGAAGTAGGATTCCAACCATATCAAATTCTCAAAAAGAAAAACATAGAGGTAATAAAGACAAGTGGCTATCAGGGGCTTGTGGTGAAGGAAAGTGGCTTTTTAATATAATTGAGAATATTTTATGAAACTTATTCTATTTTTAATTTGACAAATTTTAAGTGTGAATATATGATATAAATTTGTCAAAACAAATTGAAATATATAAATCACAGTCAATTATAATTTATGCAAGTTAAAAATTGCAAAGTTGAGAAAAATACCAGGATTGAGAGAGAAGTGTTACAAAATCATCAGTGTGGCAAGAATATGAAACAACTTTACTGAGGTAGGAGAAAAGAAAGATTTCAGGTAACTTTAGAAATGAGTGGATTATATAAAACTAAAAGGAAAGACATTGTACATAAACACTGAAGTTGCATTATGAAAGTTCCCCCTCCCACAATGGGAAAACACATTAAAAATTCTGATAGTGTCAAACATTTGCATTGGAATGCAGTTATTAAGTAGATGTCTGGAAAATGATGACATCCAGCTATCACCATTGGAATAAATATTTACAGATAAAACTAGAACAACCCAGGTAAGAATGAATTATATTTAGTTATATAAATATAAATTGATGTTTACCTAATACAAATACATACATACATATTTATAGATATGTATATTCATTTGTTAATATATATGAATGCACCTTCTTACACTTTTCAGTTGAGAGAGAAGAGCAACAAGATATTCTACCAACAATAAAAATACGAAGCATCCTACTTCTTAGCTTCTTGGTTTCTATCATCATTCTACAATGAAATCAGTGTTTTTTGGAGAAACGATTGATTTTAATAGTAAGCAAGAAAGATAAATTTTGATTCTGCAGTGACTTGTACTACCATGAAATAAAGAAATTTAAAAAAAATGTCTGTACAATTACAAGGTATGTCATAGGCACACAGAGTCCACTTTAAAGAGTTCCCAGTGGCCAAAAAACTTCAGCAATAATAAAGTAACATTGAATTTTAATCTAAATAACAAAATTTATTTAATGAGCTTGTTTTAATCAATTGATTTAATAAATAAATGTATGTATTATTTTAATATGGAGCAGTTCTCTTCCCAAAGAATCATGTCCTGAAATTTGGTCCCCAGTGCAGAAATGCCCAGAGGTGAAGGTTTTGAGAAGTGATTTAATCATATGGACTGTTACTTCATCAGTAGATCAATCTATTGATCAATCTATTGATACCTGAATGGACTGCCGGAAGGGGTCATAGAGATTGTTAGAGAAAGTGGTTTATTTCACACATGGCTTTGAGGACTGTATGCTGTTCAGCTCCTCCCACTTTTTGTCATTTTCTTGCATCCTGACTGCCATTAGCTGAGCAGCTTTCTTCTCCCAAGTCCTTCTGAGTCACTGCAGGCTCAAAACAATGAAGCCAGCTGACCATGGGTTAAAATCTCTAGGAGAAGCAAGAAGTCCACTCCCAACCTTAAATGTAGGTTCTGTACAAGGATTTTCTTCCAATGAAAACACTTTACTATGAAAACACCTAAAAATTTAATGTCAGGCAGGTGATTAAAGTCATCATCAAAGATGACAATATTTGAACACCATGTGTCCTTTTTATACATGAATTAAATGAAGTAGAAATGAGAAATAAAGTAAGGTTCTCAGTAGGTGTACCATCTAGTCTGGCTCTCTTTTATGCAGTGATGGTGGAAATGCTGGAAATCCAACCCAGGGCCTTGTTGGTGCTAGGGAATGGCTCGACCACTGATCTACACCCCACTCTTTCTCTTTTCTTACGGTGGAAACAATCATAAAATGGCACATAGACCTGACAGAGATGTTTTAAATGGTGTAATATTACAGATATTAATAAAAATTTCAAATAAAATACCAAAAAATGAAGAGATTTAAAAAGAATAAGGGTGTATAAAATAAATGATAACTATATCTTATTAATAATCATAGTAAATATTATGGATCAAATATTAATGAACACAGATTGTTATTTAATTATGATGATTTGTAGTTAGTATTTTATTTGGTAAAATAAAATTAAATGGCTACTCTCCCTCTGGCTATGTCTATTTTACAAAGATTCATTCAGGTACCAAAAAAAAAATGACTTCGTAAGTGTATCTAACAAAACAATACACAAACTATCTAAAATATATTTAATTAATTTTAAACCTTATAAGATATGGTTTTATATAAAATGAATGTTTTTCATAAAATTATCACAAAATAACACCACTGTTTTTAAAATGTGTTATTTAAAAATTATAGTTTAGTAAAATTTCTTTTTTTTTTATTTTATTTTATTGGTGCACTGTATTCATACATCATAGTGGGATACAAACTTTTGTAGACATACATGTACACATCACCCAGTCAGCCCCCACCCGATCCCCACCCCATTCTTTCCCCATCCCTCCTTCCCATTCTTGGCTTAGTGGTTGACATCTAGTATTATAGCAATTTATCCAAAATTAAAAATGATAATCTCACATAACAGTTTCATTTGTCTGATACCAAGCGTTTTATGATTTAAAGATAGCATTTCAATATTTCTTTTTGCTTTCTTTCTTACTAGAGCATATTTTTTTCTGTTTTTTTAGGTGAAACTATCATATATTTATATATTTATTTTTCAGAAAAAAATCTATCCTAATATGGAATATGAATTCTAGATACCCAAAACGATCTTGAAAAAGAACAAAGCTAGCAGATATATATTTTCTGATTTCAAACCATATAAAGCTACAATAATTGAAACAGTGTAGTACTTTTCTAAAGGCAGATATATAGACCATTGGAGTTAAATACAAGCCTAGAGCTAAATTCTTCCCTATATTGTCAAGTTATTTTTGACAAGGTTTCCACGAACATTTGGTGGTGGAAATAATAATCTTTTAACTAAATATTGTTGAAAAATAATAATTACATGGAAAAGAATAAAATTGGACCTTTATCTAATCCCATATACAAGTATTAACTCAAAATAGATAAAAGACCTAAATATAAATCTTAAGACTATAAACTTTTAGGAGAAAATCTGGGTCATAAAACCTCACAACATTGAAATTGGCAGTGATTTCTTGGATATGATTTCAATGGCGCAGGCAACAGAAGAATATACAAACTCCCTAAAAAATAAAAGAAAATATTGTATATCCAAAGACAATGTAAACAGAGTTAAAAGTTACTAATAGAATTGGATAAAATATTTCCAAATGCTATATCTGAAGGTATATTAATATTCCAACTAGAAATCCTAAAAATTAACAACAATAAAGGCAAACAATACAACTTAGAGATAGGTAAAAGAATAACATAAATAATGAATCTCCACAGATAACCAATCTTAGTTGTCTGTTGGATGGAAACTCTTGTTTCTCTGGTTCTGGTGAGTGTTACCTATTTCTTCTTTGTAGTTAATCTCTTTGAGTATTTTCTCTAGCTCTGGTTTTGAAGACATAAATTCCTTCAGTTTCTGTTTGTCATGGAAGCTTCTTATTTCCCCATCTAATTTGATAGAAAGTTTTGCTGGATAGGAAATTTTTGGCTGGAAGTTGTTTTCTTTCAGAGTTTGGAATATGTTACTCCAAGCCCTTCTGGCTCTCATGACTTGGTTTGGGAAGTCTGGAGTGATTCTAATTGGTTTGCCTCTGAATGTCAGTTGGCCCTTTGTTTTTGTTGCCTTTAAGATTCTCTGCTTGGCTTCCACATTGGTCATTTTGACAATTATATGGCGTGGGAATCCTCTTCTCCGATCCTGTCTAAAGGGAGTTCTATAAGTTTCCTGGATCTGTGTATCAACCTCTTGCTCTATATTTGGAAAATTTTCTGCTATTACTTCCTTGAAGAGATTGTTGATCCCTTTGGTATCACTTTCTTTTCCCTCCTCTATTCCAATTATTCTTAGGTTAGCTCTCTTAAGATGGGCCCATATTTCTTCAATGTCAGATTCCTGCTGTTGGATATCTTTTTCTAGATTAGAAACTATGCATTCATTTTTGGATTGCTCATCTTCTAAGAGCGAGATTCTGTTCTCCACGTGGTCTAATCGGTTGTTTGTGCTTTGAATTGAGGCCTTTACTTCATTAATTGCATCCTTTATCTCTTTTTGGCTCTCTCTGAGTTCTTTTCGAAGCACCTCTATTATTTCTAAAGTTATTTTCCTGATTTGATCTTCTAGAAATCTCTGATTTTCTGTTTTATCAGGTTCTGATGTTGTGGGGTTGTGCACATTCATTACTCCAGTGTTATTCCTCTTTCCCATGATTTCAGAGGTTTGTGCCTTCTCTGGGTTCTTCCCTTGGGTCACTATGGCTTCACTTAAGGTGCTCTGGATCTCGAGTCTGTATTATCTCAGACCCCACTATTCCTTTACTGGGTTGTATCACAGAGTCTCCGACCCAGGGAGTCGATAGAGGCTGCTTTAAACTATGGGGGTGGTGCCAGGTTGCACGTTCTCCTATGGTGTGATATCTCTGCCACCACCACTCCCTCACTGGGTCAAGTCCCAGGAGGCCCAATACTGCGGTTTCTCCTCTGTGGCCCGCAATTTGACTCACTGTTCTTGAGTACGCAGATGTAGCTGTACTGGACTCGGTGAATTCACTGCTGCTGCTGCCGCCGGTGGCAATATGGCGCCTCTGCCACGCCCTCGGCCATGAGGCTGGCGTATTTTTTCTTCTCTGGTTTTGATTTACACTCTGAATCCCTGCAGCGTGTGCTGAGCTCAGCCACTGGGAGCTTTAAATGCTGTCTGCGCCAAAAGATCCCGCCTGGCTGTTCCGCAGCGGCTCTCCTGGCTTGCTGTAGCCGTCCGTTGAGTTCGCCGCTGCCGCCGGCAGTATGGCGCTGCTGCCGCGTCCTCGGGCGCGTGTGTCTCCTCTGTGGCCCTGAGCTCTGTTCTCAGTCCGCTTTCTCTCTGGAGCCTGGTGGGTTTTTTTGTTTTTCTGGTGATGGTGTTTTCTGGCTATGAAAGGTGCTCTTTTTGTGGTAATCTGTAAAATTTCAAACGTCAATTAAGAACTATAATTTCATATAAATTATATAATTAGGTATGGAGTAGGCAGTGGAGAATGAAATTCCCAAGAGGTAAGTTTTAAATAAAACAAAATCCAGACTCTGCTCTCCCAAGAAGCAAGTTGTTTTCATGTTCATCAAACCTAAACATGAATAATTAAATGTGGAAAAGTGGAGTCAAGCTGTCATAAATCAAAGGTCTATGTGCACTAACCTTAGGCTCATGGACTGTTTCTAGGTATAGACCAGGGAACAAACATGAAAATGAAGAGTCTCATGACTTAAATAAATTAAAGACCCTAGATGACAGATTAAGTCAGGAAAAATGAAATGAACAATGGAGACTTTATTAGTTGATGTTTATAAATAAGGGCTTTAAACATATGTAGTGCCCCATGCTCAGCACCAATATCAATAGCCTCTCCAGACCTCTCACCTACATGGGATGATGGAGTGGACTTTGGAGAAAGGCTGTGTGCAATTGATGGTACATGGCCCTGCTGTCATGGTGCATGGTGTGGACAGTGCCAGAAGGCCCGTTGGATTCTGGAGTCTGTCAAGGCCCCTAAGTGTGATCTGCCTCTCTGCTTGCTTGTTCCTTTAAAATAAAATTCCTACGTTCATTTTCCTGGTATCTGTGGATTTTGTTCAAATCTGTAAGACAAGGGCCCTGTAAGAAACTCGCTATCATTACCTCCAATAGATTTACCTAGTTAATTTTTATTAATCTAAATCCAGTACTTTTCAATAAAATTTAAACTTTTAATTAAATACATACATATATTCTTTATTTTCATATAAATAAAAATGTGGCCATAGTTTCAAGATTTTGAATTATAGTACTCTACATAACAGGCCCTATAAAGGGAATTCTTGCAACATAGGTATGTGTGCAGGTGTGTGAACAAATGTGTATAAGATTATGTTTTATTTTTTGGCTCAAGGTATTTTAGATTAATGAAATTACTCATTAACATACAAAAATGTACTTTTTATTAAAAGTGGAAAAATCATTCAGATTTGAAATGATTGGCAATATTCACTATGCATTCCAGTTAAGTATGTTTGAGGAATGGGGTGCAGTGGTGCATGCCTGTAATATTAGTACTTGAGAGACTGAGATAAGAGGACCGCAGTTTCAAGCAATCCTCAGCAACTTAGAGACACCTACCCTCGGCAAATTAATGTGACCCTCAGAAACTTAGCAAGTCCCTATTTAAAAAAAAAAAAAAAACAATAAACAGGCTGGGAGGATATCTCAAAAGTAGACATTTGCTGGGTTAAGTACCCAGTAACCCCTCAAAATAGTAATAAACTTCTTTGATTTCCTTCAATAAACCACAAATTGAGGCTCTTGTAAGAAATTAGAATTAATGTTTAAAATATTAGCTATCAAAATTTTAGTTGGTCATTTACTACTATATTATTTTCATTTAACTTCTCATATTTGAGAAAATTTTGGATTTAGATTTTTAGAGTAAAATAAAATAGGACTTGATATTAATACAAATATTATAATTTACATTTCATATAAATATTTGCTTTATTTGAAAAATATTTTTTATTTATTTTTTATTTTTTGGTGTTACTGGGGTTCCTGAAAGCCCTTCTACCTCCAGGCTACATTCCTAGACATATTTTTACTTTTTTTTTTTTTTTAGAAACAGAATCTCCCAAGCCAGCGCACGTGGCTGGCTTCGAACCTGCGCGATCCTCCTGTCTCTGCCTCCCAAGCACGGGGATTACAAGCGTGCGCCACCACGCCGGCTAATTTGAAAAATATAAATCTGAGCAAAATGAAATTATTTAACTCCTTTAGTGAAAAAAAAAATATCTTTCTTACATTATGTCTTTCTGAACCTATTTTCTCCCTTATATCTGGTAAGATCTGTCCAAGAAATTGTCTAGTAGGATTTTCAACATACTGTACAGCTTCATTAAATAGCAAACAAAAAACTTCTAATTACAAAATAATAATAATTTGGGTGTGGTGGTGCACGCTTGTAATCCCAGCATTTGGGAAGCTGAGACCAGAGGATCGCGGTTCACAGACAGCCTCAGCTACTTAGTGAGGCCCTCCGCAACTCAGTGAGACCCTGTTTCAAAATAAAGATAAAGAAAAAAAAATTGGGGTGTAGCTTGGAGGTCTTTTTTGCAGTCCTAGGATTGAATCCAGGAGCATTCTACCTTTGACTTTTTTTAACTCCAGTTCTATTTTTCAATTTTTATTTTTATTTTTATTTTTTTATTTTTATTTATTTATTTTTTTGTGGTACCAGGGGTGGAACCTAGAGGCTTTCTATCTCCGGGCTATACTATTTTATACTTTATTTGGAAACAGGGTCTCACTATATATTGCTGAGAGCCTCACTAAGTAGCTGAGGCTGGCTTTTAACCTGTGCGATCCTTCTGTCTCAGCCTCCCAAGCACAGGGATTACAAGCGTTCACTACCCCTCGGCTTAATCTTTATTTTGAAACAGGGTTTCACTAGGTTGTAACAGGCCTCACTAAGTGGATTGTGTTTAATATTTCCTCATACTAATAGTGTTTTATAAGTAAGAACTTCAATTTGATATTTTCTTAGATACTACAGTCTCTTAGCTTTTATGTGGCTATCTTGTTGCTATAGCAGAATGAGTTTGACTCCTCTCAACAAACACAGAAAGTTACAAATCAGCACATATTCAATCCTGGGGTAATTGACATTTGGGGGAATTTCACTGAAGCTGTTGTAGGAGAGAGAATTTTGAAACCCTCAGTATCTCCAAATTAATGCAAAATGTTCCATATTATATTCTATCTACTATTTGCTTCCATATAAAATAATTAACATTACAGTTTTCTAAAATGGATACAAGTAAAGGCACCAATTGTATTTTGTTGAATCCAAAGCTCACACACAGTCCACTTTATTTTTAAAGTTTTTAATATATTTTTATTGGTTCAGTATAGTCTTATAATGTAGATCATGTTGACAATGGTATATATTCACACAGTACTTGGTGCCCTTCACCTCCCACCCCCACCTCCCCAATTCCCTCCCTCTCAGTACTGAGTGTCCAGGTTAAAAATATTATATTCACATGTATACACATAGTCACATATAACATTTTCATTAATGAACCTCAGCCGCCTTCCATCCCTTCTTTCTTCCACGGCTATGCTGAGGTTTCTCCTCCATTATCTGGAGTCCCTTTGGTATCCCAAATACTCCCTAGCTCAAGCATATTAGAGAAAACATAAGTTCCTTCTCTTTCTGTGCTTGGCTAATCTCACTTAACATAATGTTCTCCAGGTCTGGAGTGTAAACTACTTCAGCTACTATGGAGATCAGTTTGGAGACTCCTTAGAAAACTGGGAATGGATTCACCTTAAGATCCAGCTCTACCACTACCGGGCATCTTTCCAAAGAGGTTGAAATCAAAGAACTACAGTAACATATGCATATCCATGTTCATAGCAGCACAATTTAAAATAATCAAAATATGGAAACAACCTAGGTATCCATCGACAGATGAACAAGTTGCAAAATTATGGGACATACACACAATGGAATTCTACTCAGCAATAAAGAACAAAATTGTGTCATTTGTAATAAAGTCAACTTTTAAAAGCAAATCCTAGAGGGTACAGAGGTTGGCTTACTATAAAAAAATGTAGCAAAAACTATTAAACTCCATTGGCAAACAGAAAGCGGATAGAGGCAAAATTCTATCATTACTCCTCACACATTTGTCCTTTGATAACCACACCACATAGAGTGTCTTTCCTTGGTAAAGCAGCACCACCAAGTGTGATATGTTGTCATTCCTAGGATTATATTATTTGCTTGCATTTCATGTTGCTTTTCTTATATACTTTTTACCAGCAGATTTAATTAGGTAGGGTTTATTTATTTATTTATTTATTTATTGTTGCAGTACTGGGGATAAAACCCAGGGGCATTGTACCTCCAAGCTACACACTCATCCCTATTTTTCAATCATTTTTTGTGGTCCTGGGGATGAAACCCAGGGGCATTGTGTCTTGAAGCTATACTCACACCCAGTCCTATCTTTTTAGTCATTTTATTTTTTGAAACAGGGTCTTACTGATTTACAAAGGGTCTCCCTAAGTAGCTGAGGCTGTTCGAGAACCGCGATCCTCTGGTCTCTGCCTCCCACATGCTGGGATTACAAGTGTGCACCACTGTGCCCCGCTGGTAGCGCTTATTTTAAATCACCCATTATAAACTACTTCTTCAGATCCACTTCTGGATCTTCACTCAAGGGGAGGTCAGTAGCTCTACACTAAGAAAGAACTAATTGTCACTCACACCCTCACCTTTTTTTAAGTTGAAGACTAGTTTACTAAAGATGACATTATAATAGAAGAAACGTCCATTCATATAGCACAAAAAAGCATGTGATTAAATCAACACATTTATGGAAAGAGTAGAAGGCAAGAATTGGCTTAAGCATTTTTAGCACACCCTCCTTCTGTCCTTTCAGCTGCTCCACCTGATGAACAACCACATTCTAATCTGTGCTCTCAGCTATGCAATTGCATTTCCCAATTTAACACCCTGCCACACATTCGATTGTTTCTGTTTCCCACCAAAATAGAAAGCGAACACAGGAGAGTTTGATGTCGCTTGCACATGTCTGAACCAGAATAGAAGAATTTTTGTCCATATACACCACTGGCAGATTTGACTGAAGGGCAGAGAGGAACAAAGTGCACTGTTACTATACTGTAGACTCAGAGTCCAGTGACAGTGTTTTTCCTGTACGATATCTCAAGGATTCAAGCCATGTACAATGACTATGCACAGTATTTAACTCTAGAATCAGAGCAAGTACAGAATTTACTTTTAAAGGTAAAGAAGTTTAAAATGAAAGTTAAAAGTTCTCATTAGGCTTTTCAAGGCTTCTGTTATTGTCTCCTCCACTGTATGCACAATTGGCAACTTAAAAATTCTGCCCACCTAAGATGGGAAAGGGAGCACGGATCACAGGAGATACGTTTTCAGTACGCAGGGTTTTTTGTTTTGTTTTGTTTCGTTTTTTAAGATTGCTCGTCCAAATTTGAGGTCAGAGAAGCACAAGGCAGCATCAAATTCTGTACTCTTATACTTTCACTCAAGTTAAAATGCCCTGTGAGCCTCAGTGGAAATTCTTCTTTAAACTAACACTTTCATTTCCTGAACAGGGTAAATATGCTTAGCTAACTACATTTGTTAAGGTTGGTATTTTAAAATGCCATCAAACCTTCAGAGTGTAAAGGATCTTCCACAGAGTACAGAACTATACAAAGAAATAGATTTGTTTCTGGCCAATTATTACGGTTAGTTATCTCACAAAATCCAGGGTTCCTTCGAGGCACAGTTTGCCTCTTAAGAAGTCACTCGTAGTAAGAATGAAATGCCAGAGTTTTGAATTTCTGATAGATGTTTATTATATGGCAAACACGTATTCTTATAGTTCTGCTCAATTAGAAACATAAAATGTTGGCATTAATTGATTTGTATGTATCCAGGATTATGAACTGCTCATAAAACTTTAATCGATTACTAAAAACAAACACAAACTCTTCATGAGGAGAGTGAAAATTCAGTATAATTTAGTGTTGCAGAAGGATCAATAGAGGAATAGCTTACAAGAACATCTTTTGAAACGGTTTTATAGATGTAAACACAAAATTGATACTTTCATATTTTGATCCCATAATTTTTTTCTGAATAAAATATATTTGTTGAATGACTATCAGTATTTTATCATTCACCTACACAATCCTTCTTTTAAAACAATTTAAAGAATTTTGTAATCACTGTCTTAACTAGTTTTCACCTTTTATAAATAACTACATACATATATGCATATGTATACATATAGATGCATATATATTCTTATTTGTGTATGAGTGCTAGAACATGTACTAGTTTTTAGGTTCATGGATACATACTGTACATTTATTCATGACCTTACTTTACAGAGGTTACTGTGGTATGGTACTAGCCACAATTATATTCTCAGCAGGATATAATTATAGTGTGTATTCACTAGGAAGAATATGATTTATAAACTGAGTAAAATATTATGCATAATGAATCTATGGTTGTATTCTTTAAACTATGGCATTTCAACAGCAGTACTTAGATTTAATCAAAATAACTACTTTCTAATATAAAATTAAATTTTATTTCTACATTATAATTTAGCTGAAAATAAGAAATTTTTTGGTAATTGTAGAATAAGTATGTGAGGGGAAAGAGGTCATGGAGTAATTGGAAGGCTTTGTATTTTTTACAAGTGAGGGAATCACACATAGGACCTGCAATGGGAACTCTTTCTACATATGGTCTTTATCTGTATCACAACTGAGAATCTATAATCTTACTCCTCACTATGTCAATAGAAACAAAAACAAAATCAGACAAAAAAATAATTTAATAAATAAATGTTTTTATCTTTTTTTTTTTTTTTTTTTTGGTGGTACTGGAGTGGAACCCAGAGGCTTTCTACCTCCAGGCTATACTCCCAGACCTATTTTATATTTTTGTTTTGAAACAGGGTCTCACTAAATTGCTGAGAGCCTCACTAAGTAGCTGAGACTGGCTTCAAACCTGTGTGATCTTCCTGTCTCAGCCTCCCAAGCGCGGGGATTACAAGAGTGCGCCACCACGCCCGACCTTAATAAATATTTTAAATGCAGAATTTAAAGACTCTTTAACAAAGATTATATAATTCATAATTATTTATGAAATAGCAGAGTTATACTGCCAAATGCCTTATAATTTTCACTTAATCCCTGTTCTCTGTCGACCCTTAAAAATGAAAGAAACACTAAAATAATTACTTATAAATTAGAACTCACTGGATAAACTCATACTTAGTTTAAAATAGCAGCTTGTCTATTTTGTTTATACTCTTTCAAAGACCAATGAACTGAGAGAAAGTTTCAATAATGTATGCATTCAATAAAATACTTACTAAATACCTGTAAAATCCCAGGCACATTACAAATCTGGTAAGACTGTAAAGAAAGGTTCCCAAGGGATTGTCCTAGGCTCCTGGCCAGGAAGGTGCTCCCACAGTGAAGAAGGTTGAAATGGAAGCTGGAGAATGTGTAGGAGAAAACTGGTTCCTGTAGGTGTGTTGGGTGAAGTGTGTGTACAGGAAGCACACTGAAGTTGTGCAGAAATGTATTGTGCAACAAAACTACATGGCCGGCAGGAGTCATTTGGGGAAACTGCAAAGAGCCAGTGTGATTGGAGAGGAGAGAACGGTAGGCTGGTACCAGGGTTCCTGCAAGGTTGATGAAGTACATAGTATTCAGACAATGCAAACCTTTTCAGTTGGTAGTAAAATTATTCATTTCAAAATAAGAAAAAAAAATCATTGTGCATCATGACATTTTTCTCAAGGGCCACATTTTTGTGTAATCTCTATTAGATAAAGCCCCTTCTTTGCTCCATCTATCTGCATGAGAGAAAATCCTCTCTTTTCTCTTTACAAAATGAAATTAGGTGATTTGTATAAAGCTGTATATAAAAGTCCTTAATGTCAATGGGTTAAGTAACCAATGTGTTAAATAGCGGTGGTGTGATACCATGCCCAGTGTGAGATGTCTCAATTTTTATACGTCCACATTTTCTTAAAGAAAATCTTTAAATTAAAAAAATAACAAAACATTTTTTAAAAAGGAGTAGTATGATTTAAAAATTATAGTAGAAAAAGGCAGATATACAAAAAAGGACTCATAGTGAGTAATTAAAAATATATATATATATATATAATACACTAAATGTGGATTTAATAATGTCAGTCATTATTGACAAACTAAATCCCCTTGCTAAAGAGTAGAGAATGGCAAGTTTGGGCTTTTCATTGAGACTTTTATTTTAGATTTTAGCTGATGCCATATTTTGATATATAGTTCCTTTATTCTTAGCTTTATCTCAAAGCACAAACAACAGTATATTAGGTAAAACCATTATTGGCCCTATGTAACACATTCAGGCTTCTATTTCCTTATTTCAAAATAACTGCCGAGGAGCTAGGTAGTAGTAGAAATACTGGATTCACAGAACAGCTGTGTTAAGTTTGAGCTGTATCCCCATTTTTATTTTCAATCATATTTTATCTGCACCAATGTCTGAGTCACCTGAACAATTAAAATTTAATAGCAGGTTTAAGTGCATTTCTAACACTCTCAAAGGCATTCTCGCTTTAGTAGACAGAACCATTTAGAACTGAAAATTAATCCCTCAGTTGCTTACTTACTGTGACAAAGGAGGCCACACCTTTCCATTAGATTCACAAAACAGGCTGTAAATATTGTCAAAGAAATAAAAAGCTCCTGACCTGCTGCCTGTGTTACTGTACTTAACCACATACTGATTAGCTGTCACTGTTCAATCATTTATCTCCATTCCATGAGAAACATATTCAACATCACCTTCCTGTCTTTATTTTGCTAAGTCTCTGCAATTGCAACTGAATTTTAGGTGCGTTTTTTTCTTCCAGTGTCATATTTGTAAATCTATGCAGGCTACTTTAACAGAAGCTGATTACCTTTCTTTCACAAATGGCCAGGTAGTATCTTAATTTTATAGACTATATTAGTTTTTAATTTTCTCGGGCTGACATATCAAGAGATCATAGATTAGGAGGCCTTAACAACATAAATTTATTTCATTACAAACAACAAATCCAAGACCAAGGTGTTGGTAGGTTTGGTGTTCGGCAAGGCTTGCTTCCTGGCTTCTAGCTTTTGCATTGTGTTCTCAAGTGTAAGATAGTGACCTCTCTTGTGCCTTTTAAGGACTTATTCTGCAGGTTCAGGACCCCACTCAGAATCTTATTCAGCCTTAACTAGCCCCTTAAGAGCCTGGTTTCCAATACAGAAGGCACTTGGGATTAGGGCTTCAACATATGAATTTGGAATGAAGGATTCTATTCACATTGAATCTCAAATATTTAAAAATACCCCCGTCCTTCAAAGTTCTTGCAGAGTTAGTAATTTAATATGTATAGTCATGTTTTAATGAAAATTTATTTCAAAAGTGACAAAATAATTTAGCCTGAGGTTTTTATTTATACTGAGTCAGTACAGCTTTCCAAAATATGGTATGAGAGTTTTAGCCCATGGTTAGTTGGTTCCAAAGCAGAAACATCATGGCAGCTGGGAATGATATTGAAAGGCTCTCCAGTAGCTAGGAGGCAGAGAAAGAGACTAGAACGGACTATGGATATATATATTCCCCAGTGCCACATACCCTGTGACCCACCTTCTTCAGCCTTTCGCTACCTGTCTACACTCAGCCAGTATATCCATTTAAATTAATAATCCATGAATTAAGTCACTGATAAGGGTTAGTACACTCATAGTTCAATTATTTCACCTATCAGCATTTTCGCATTGCCCAAATTTTAGCTTTTCCAAGGGACATTATATATCTAAACTATAATGTTCTTATATTATTAAAATTGAGGTAACTCTGAGAAAGTGACTATATATTTACTATGATAATCATGCAAATGTGAGAGTTCAAAAGATTGCATTATCAGATAGGTCTTTATCATATTCAATATTAATAGTAAAATGTAATAATTAAAAAAGAGCTATGATATACAATTGGGACTTTTTGTCCTTAGGAATTCTTATTGTGGTATATTGCCATTATTATACAGATACTCAGTTAAGAAGACAATAAGTAGAGAAACATTGTACTCTCTTTTTCACATAGATCAAATGGACTACATTTCAATAACACATTTTAAATTGAAGACTAATTTTAATAGTTCAATTAAAATTGGCATAAGTTCAGAAATTATTCACACTTAAACTTTTTTATTACCAGTTCACTGACAATCTAAAAGTATTTTAGAATAACATCAGGAAACACCACCAATAGGTATCTGGAAGCTGGATGCGGTGGCGCACGCTTGTAATCCCAGCATTCGGGAGGCTGAGACAAGAGGATTGCAGTTCCCGGAGAGCCTCAGCTACTTAGTGAGGCTCTCTGCAACTCAGTGAGACCCAGTTTCAAAAAAAAAAAAGAATAAAAAATAGAGCTGGGGGTGTGTGGCTTAAAGGTAGAATGCCCCTGGGTTCCATCCCCAGTACTGAAAAAATATAGAGGAGAGAGAGAGAGAGAGAGAGAGAGAGAGAGAGAGAGAGAGAGAGAGAGAGAGAGAGAGAGAGGGAGAAGAAATAGATATCTGGAATATTTAATGAGACAGAAAATGTATTTTTGAGTAACTAGAGAAAAATCTAATTTTCAGAGATGTGCACTTTGTAAGTACCATATTAATGTGCAGAAGAAGCTCACGCAAAAATCACAGTTTAGATAAGCTTCAATAACTTCTTAAAGAGATGAATCAATTCCTTCACAAAATAGGGTACTTCTGAAAATAAGAGCAATAAAGAAAGAATCCTAGGGTAAGCTACAGGTATACAAAGTTATTCTACGTGGAGATGAATGAAGAGCCCTTTACCCCTTCACCACAGCTGTGCCTTTCCCAATTTGGAGACTTATTAAGGACAGGGAGAATTTGAGAAGCTGTTTGGAGAAGATGTACAATCTGATATTGAGGGTCATGTATTTCAAAGTCTTTGAAAATGCCGGGCGTGGTGGCGCATGCTCTTAATCCCTGAGCCTGGGAGGCAGAGACAGGAGGATCACGCAGGTTCAAAGCCAGCTGCGCTGGTTTAAGAGACCCTCTTTCCAAATTAAAAATATAAAGTAAGTCTGGGAGTATAGCCCAGACGTAGAAGGGTTTCCAGGAACCCCAGTACCACAAAAATAAATAAATAAATAAATAAATAAATAAAACAGAATTGTTCAATACATTAATAGGACTCAGTTTACTACTTTATAGGTTTTACTCTGGAAGTTTAATCATAAATGTATGTACAATGCCTAAATTTTAGTAAGCATACTGAAAAAGTATTGAAATTGATTTCATTGATTTTATTTTCACTAAAATTTAATTTATAAAATGGACTACTAAAATATTAAAAGTATTTTTAAGGTAGAACATGCCCCTAATTCCAGTAATTAGAAGACTGTGACAGGAGGATCACAGGTTAGTGGACAGCCTTATTAGCATAGCAAGACTCTCAGCAATCTAGATAGATCTTGTTTCTAAACAAGAAATAAAAAGTGTCAGAGGTATGGTTTGAAGGTAGAGTGCCCCTGGCCTCATTCCCTAGTAAATCATGAAATCTTGTCTGTATGGTTTTTCAGATTATGAACACCTTCTAAATGTATACAAATTTCAGTGATATATATATATATATATATATATGCATATTATATATATGTGCATATTATATATATATGCATATAAGTGCATATATCATATATGATCAGGTTATTGATAATAAATAAGGCATTCATTTTAAAGTATGTGTGTGTTTGTGTTTGTGTGTGTGTGTGTGTGTTACAGAAGATTGAACCTACACCCCCAACCCCATTTTATTTTTTAATTTTGAAACAGGGCCTCAGTTGTGAAAGATCTCATGAGATTGCTGAGGCTGCCCAAGAACATGTGATCCTTCTATCTCAGCATCAGAACTGGGATTGCAGACACTTGGCTAAATTTTAAACTTTTATGTTATATTAAATAAAATCCTTTGTTAGATTAAAAATATCTGGCTATTAAAACTATGAATTTTCAGGTAGGTGTGGTGGCACATACTTGTAATATCAGCACTTGGGGAGATGAGACAGGAGGATGGTAGGTTTGTGGCCAGTATCAGCTTTGCAAGGCCTTCCGTAACTTAGAGAGACCTTGTTTCAAAATAAAAATAAAATAGAGCTGGGAATGTAGCTCAGAGGAAGAATCTCCCTGGGTTCAGTTACCAGTAATGCAGACACACACACAAACACACACTCACACGCACGCACACACACACACACACACACACACACACACACAGATAAATTTTTAACTTTTGCAGTGATTCTTGCTATAACAAATACATCATTATTTTATGCATGTGAGAGTGTCAGATTATTATAAATGTAATTTCCTAAGATGGCTTAGTATGAAAGGGATTTGGTCATTATCATGGTAGGCAGAGAAAACTTGTCAGAGGTCAAATGTAAATGTTATTATTAATTTTTATTTTACTAATGGTTGCATAAAGTTAGAAATGAATGTGCCTTGACTATAACATATTAGTTACAAATGTTATTACAGGATACTATTGTCAACTTGATATGTCATTAATAACAAATAAGCCTTAAATGCCTACAAAAATAATACACCCCATCACCAATTGAGTTAATCCTATGTAATATATTTATGGGTTCTATTTGGACATGTTAATAGCTTGCAGAGATAATAAGCACATCTTTTTTGCATATATTTTGTACTTCCTCCATTCTCTGCATGAGAGTCAATGTGACAACTCAGTGGAAAACATTGTGAGTTTAATACCAACTGGGATTTTGATAGTTAACCTAAATTTGTAATTTTATTTTTTATTTTGGGCTAAATTAGGATGCTGTTTTTAGGTTCTGGGGTTTATTATTGTACTTTTAAAATACTCTTACAATTATGTGGTAAAAATAATTTATGCTTAGAAGTAATAGAGATTTGATATGAGCAAAAGGAAAATATAGGAACAGAGGATTGAGTTGACCATAACAACACTCTACACTTGGAAAGGTAAAAAGCTTATAGATTTGTAGAGATAAGAACTTATTTAAATGATCGCAGTATTGAAAAATAGTAGATTTGAATTGAATTATTGGTTATACTTATTTCTAAAAATAATTCAATACACTAAGATCATAAACTTAATTTGAGGTGACTTCGAATTTTGGGGATGGTATTTTGTCTCTGCTTATATGTAAATAATATGATAAGGAAAATGGCCAAAATTAATACAAACCTTATTTTATTCAAAGTATTATACTAAGTTTATAAAAGTGTGTTACATAATCCTAATATTGATACTATGATATAAATATAATTGTTTTCTTATTTTTTCATTCCTTTATTGAGTACATCTTGAAAGTCTTTAATTTCCTATATGCCATGGATATTATAATAAATGAAAAGAATATATACTTTGGAGTTATTTTGTGTGTGATAGAGTGAACAAAAAAACCCCATAATAAACAAATGAAGAAAATGTTATGACAAGATAATGTAACATGGTTCAAATATATATGAGGCATTTTTTCTAAGACAACCATATTTTAATAGACTCCTGAACTACTGAATAGAAATTACATGCACAAAATACTTGTAGAGGAAGCTTCAGGTGACTGTTCAAGTATCCTAATGTTTAAAATAGTAGGGCATTTGTGAAGAATCAGAAATGTTAGATTATGTTAAAAGTCTAATTTATAAGTAGTTGGATTTGGAAGAAAAATAGAAACTGTTGAATAATTAATAGTCAATGAAGTGGTTCAGGTTAATACTTTTACTAAACTAATGAAAGAAATAAAATGAAAACAGTGCAGGGACCCATAGTGTCCTAAGCAATATTTTAAAAGCTTATATACCACTGTTATTTCTGCAGAAAGCAAAAAATATGAAGAAATACTTGAAAATACAGAAGCAGAAAGCTTGGCAATTCTGAAGCTACAACGAAAAATAGAAGTCATAGAGAGTGAAAGTAATTTTATATGTGCTAAAAATTACTGCCAGTTGTAATAGTAATACCTTTTGTAAGTAAGATAAAATTAATATTTTTGAAAATCAAAAAATATATAGAGAGGGGGGATTTGTAATGAGCACAACTACACTGCAGGAAATATTGTTATGTGTTCTTCAGGCAGGAGAAAAGTAAAAGAAAAATAAGGTACATTTAAATAAATATTGACTATATAAAATAATAATAGCATTGCTATGTGAAACTTTATAGACTTAATTAAGGTGTGAGAAGTAATGGTATTTGTGTAGGGGAAAAATGAAAGGGCAATGTAAGGTCAAGCAAAGAATAAAAGGCAGTAAGCAGAATACTTTTCTAAGACTCAGAAACTTTTCTAAGAGAAAAATATATTACAAGAAGAATACATAAAAATACCTTTTAGGATGACAGATTCAAATCTCTACATTTCAGTAATTATGTAAATTGAAACTAAATATATACATCAATAAAAAAGACTGTTAAGACTGGAAAAATAACTACTTTAGTTCCAATAGAATCATAAAGTCATGAGCACATAGAAAGTATGAAAATAACGCAATGAAAAGGAATATTCCTGGTGAATATGAACCTATAGTTAAATTGCCAGGCAAGCCAATATCACGACAAATGTACATTAATTAAAATAAATGAAATACTGAATGTTGATAATAGGATAAATTTCCAAAAGTTATAAACAAATAAAATTATTATGTTTTAAAGTGTGTAGCAATAATGTGCAAAATAGCATAAAAAATTTATAGTCACAGCAATATATTTCTCAAAAATAATAAAACTACTCTGCAACTCAGTGAGACCTGGTTTCAAAATAAAGAAAAAAAAATAGGGCAGGGGGGTGTAGCTTAGAGGTCAAATGCCCCTGGGTCCACCTCCAGACCCACAAAAAATAAATACATAAATAAAATAAAATAAAACTAAATAAATTTCACAGTGTCCAGATATTTTCTGTCCATTAATTAATTGTAAAGGCTACTAATACTAAAATAATAATTGGAATATTTGGAATTTAACAAGTAAAATAGAAATTCTCCATGAATTGTAAATTTATAATAAATTACAGTGATGTGTGCATATATTTTTCTACCATTTTGTTCCCCATTAAAATGTATAACTACAATGCACTAAGAAAGAAAATTATTTTAAGTGAATTTAATCAAAATCACAAGCCACACTTGAGATGAGCCAATGCAACATATACATGACAATATACAACTGTAAATACCAATAATTAATAAATGTGTGTTCTATCATTAAATTTTCTATCCTAAAATGTTAGCATAAAAATAATGATCTCATACAGTATAGAAATAAAAAACAAAATAAAAGTAAAAACAGAAAAAGTAATCTCACAATAGAGAGAATGAACAAAAGGTATTTAACTTGAGATTTTTAAATTTATAATAATCTAGCACTGTGAAACAGAGCTTCATTTTTATCTCCAATATTCCTCTTTTTAAAGAACAATTAAAAAAATTTCTACTGATGGTATGTACTAATTAAGAATGCCAATGTCAATCTCAATATTATATATGAGGAAGAGGAAAGTGCTGGGAAGAAGTTGACCAAGTGCAGTGTGTGTGTATGTCCCTATTACTGCAAACTACGTGAAGATGTAAGAGTATAACGACCCATAAAAATATACTAGAAAAGAACCAGTCTCTTTTCATTCTATGCTATTAAGTTAATAATATCTCTCTCTCTCTCTCTCTCCTCTCTCTCTCTCTCTCTCTCTCTCTCTCTCTCTCTCTCTCTCTCTCTCTCTCTCTCTCCTCTCTTCTAATAACTAACTAAATGTTCCAGATGTAAGTATTGGGCTTTGCCTTTAAATTTACCTAACTGAAGGGGAAGAGGGAAATTTCCTAATGTGCATGATGTACATTCACAAACAATAAAGTTAATCACTAACCCAAACATGAGAAGGAGGAAAGGGGAAAGGAATAGGGTAGGAATTGGGGAAGGGCTCAATGAGTGATGTGAGCATGTATGCTGCAACCATCTTATACTTCATTAAGATGTGGGACTAAAATGCACCAATAAAAAATTTATTTTTTAAATGCAAGGATGATCCAAGCTTGGCGTTGCACACCTGCAATCCCAGCATTTAGGAGGATGAAACAGGAGGATCATGGATAGTAGATAGCCTCAGCTACTTCCTGAGGCCCTTTGAAACTCCGTGAAACCCTGTTTCAAAATAAAGAATAAAAAATAGGGCTGGGGACGTAGCTCCAAGGTAGAATGCCCATGGGTTCCATACGCAGCACCGCAAAAAAAAAAAAAAAAAAAAAAAAAAAAAAGGTGGGGGGAGAAAAGAAAAGAAATGCAAGGGTGATATAGCCTAGGTTTGTCAAGTAGTAGCCAGACATTAAAATGAAAAGGGAGTGTTAGCCGATTGGTAGGGAGTGGGAAAGAATGAGATAAATGTAATTCCTGAGCAATTACTGTGAGGTCTGTAAACAAAATCAAATGGACAAGTCTCTGGAGTGGCTGTGCTGCATGTATGCATTAGTGTTACTTTATCCTGATTGTGCCTGACCATGCTAAACATCTGCATTTTATAATTGTTCCTCTTATCAAAAAAGGATTGAAATAAATCTTTCATGAAATAATAAAAAACTTCATGAGATAAGCTAGTTTTAAACTCAAAACTACATACAATAGGCAGGTGTGGTGGTGCACGCTTGTAATCCCAGCGCTTGGGAGGCAGAGACAGGAGGATCATGCAGGTTCGAAACCAGCCTCGCTGGTTTAAGAGACCCTGTTTCCAAATAAAAGTAAAATAGGTCTGGGAGTGTAGCCCAGAGGTAGAAGGGCTTCCAGGAACTCCAGTACCACCAAAAAATAAAATAAAAAAATACATATAATATGTGCATGTCTAAAATTATTCGAATTATTAATTGCAATACAATGCTTCATTATACTTGGCAATCATTCTTCTTTGCAGATGAAAACACACTCCGTTTTTTTATTTTAAAAGTCACAGGTAAAACTACTGTAACAATTCTGTTTTAATTACAGATTTTACTTGTCTTAATTTTCAGTGATTTTATGATACACTAAGCTGTTTATGTAAACAAAACCATAACAGGGTAAGATACTATATTAGAGGATACATACCAGAACCTTCCATTTATCTCTACTAAGATTTATATTATGAGCATGAAATCACCTTTGAGACCATTCAAAGTAAAATGTTTCTTAAAAATGCATAAGCAAGGGAATATTATTCTCTTGGACACTTTTAATATGATGCTTATTCAAGTCACTGAGTTTCTAAGAAGCGAATTGTTAACTCCGAAAGAATTTCTCATTCTTATTTCGAACACTTCACATTTTTACAAGTTTTCATGTCCCTTTTTTTTAAATAGTTCTAATATCTGTCTCCTCTCCAACCCTCTGTCTCACTCTGTGTTAGTTTCTGTCTTCAGTCTCTACCTTCATGTTTGTCTTCCAAACTACTGATAAAATCATCTTTGCAATGTCATTCTCTGATTTATAGCACCTCTTTCAATCTCTGGTCTTAGGTTAGCATCATCTCTAAACTTTGTATCTTCTTTATTCTCAGATATATATCTCACAGGTATTGTGTTTCAACCATGAAATTGTTAATATTTTTGAGGCCTTAGCAAATATCATCTAAGGTTCTGCACACTACAAATCCAGGGAAGACAGGAATGTCTTCTGCCTTAACTAGTATTAGTTTAATTAAACACTGAAATAACTCATGAGACTTGTTGTGGTCATCCTTTTTATGTCTACTTGAACCAATTAAGAAGAGTCAAAATTATTGTAAGTCACAATCTTTTTTGTGTTCTCTGCTCACAATGAGTTACATGGTATGGGGAGTGCCTACCATATTCTCTGCAGCTCAAATAATTTCACATGGTGCTTGAATGATTTCATCTATAATCATTCCATATATTTAAACACAAGAATGAAAGCATCTCAGTAGTTTAACACAACACATTTTATTTCTCATTTTAGTAAACTTCCATGTAGATAGTATGTCTTCCGTTAGCACTGCTCCAAGAAGTCATCTAGTGTTACATTTTCCTCACCTCTTGGATTCTATCTTTTCTAAATTGTGGTCTCTGCAGTCATTGCACAAGAAAATGAAAAATGTAAAATTCCCTTCAAGCCCAGTAGACATTTCACACTAACTCTGTATATTCTATGTAAAATTTTAGTATTCATAAACTAGAACTAGTATAATATGCAAATCTGTAATATAGAAGCTAACAGAAAACAATTATCTAACAACTGACAAGACCTCCAGTCTAACTCAGTTGCTTTTTCTGCCCTGAGTTCCACAAGGACAAAATCAAGATACCAGCTTGCTGAGTACTTAATCAAGGTGATCTGTAGAAAACCAACAATCCAGTTGTTGGCCCAAATCCGTTTCTGTGATTGAAAGTCTGAAGTTCCTGTTCCCCTGGCATCTGAAGGCCAGCTGTAAAGGTTAATCTCAGGTTCTGGAAGCCATCTACTAACTACCTTCTCACATATAAAGATTATCTTACCTCCCTTCCTGCCTGTGTTCTACCTTCATTTTATTATCAATATATCTCGCTTGTGTGATCATATTAAACATGTGTTAATAATTTCAGATAATCTTCCTATATGAAGGACAGATAGCTGGTAGCTTTAGTTACTTTGCAAAGTCCTGTGGCAGGAGTACTTAATTCAGGGTTGGATGAATAACCTTGGGATGGAAATCTTAAGGATCCTGCTTGCCACATTCACTAACATCTGAATAAGAACCACACATTTTATTTATATACAGCTTAATTTTGCATAACAAAAATCATATATATGTTTTGGTTTCAAGCATGCAAGAAGCTAAAAATCGTCAGATAAAACACATATGTAAGAAGTAAGTCTAAACTTTAAAGTGATAGCCACTTATCTTAATCTTTTTTCCTCCTTTTGCAATGCATTTTTTTCCTGGATACTTTACTATTTTCTTTGAATAACAAATTTTATAAAATTTGATCATGAGTTTTTTCTATGAAGCTTGAAATTTATGTTCTAGCTTTTCTCAGTGATATGGTAAACTTGCAGATGTTCTCAAAGTGACAAGGGTAGAATACAAAAAGGCATTTTTTTTCTTTTCTATGAGAATTTTGTCAAATTTTATCTCAAAGAAAGAAGGGAGGATAGTGACAGAAATTATTACCTCAGTCACTAAACTGATGAAAGTTCAACAAAGCTGGAGACAGAATAAAGGCTAGTTTTAATTATTTTTCAATATTGAATACTGGAAACCTTATTTTTACATAATACAGAAATATATTTACATCAGAGTGAAATATCAAAATAACCATAATGTGAATTCAGTTAATTTTGGTATCTGCTAATAAATCAACTCAAATGGATTACAATATTCCCTGAGAAAGAAACAGATGAGACAGTAGTAAATCCACAATGATACTATTGGATATCATAAAATCTTTAATTTAAAAATCAACCTTGGCCGGGCGTGGTGGCGCACGCTTGTAATCCCCGCGCTTGGGAGGTGGAGACAGGAGGATCGCGCAGGTTCGAAGCCAGCCACGCTGGCGTAAGAGACCCTGTTTCAAAAATATAAAATAGGTCTGGGAGTGTAGCCCGGAGGTAGAAGGGCTTCCAGGAAGCCCAGTACCACCCCAAAAAAAAAATCAACCTTGGTTATTATGTCACACATCTGTAATTTCTGTACTTGTGAGGCTGGGACAGGAAGATTGCAGGTTTGAGGTCAGCAGCAGCAATATAGAGACCCTGCTACAAAATAAAAATTAAGTGAAGCATGATGATGGCTGCCTATAATCTCAGTAATCTGGAGGGTGAGACAGGAGACTTACAGGATGAAGGCTAGCCTCAGAGAGTTAGAAATGCCTTCAGCTACTTAGTAAGACACTGTTTCAAAATTAAAAAAATAAAATAAAATAAAATAAAATAAAATAAAATAAAATAAGAATGGTGTTGTACCTCAGAGGTAGAATGCACCAGGTTTCAACTACCATAAAAAAAAATAAACAAATAAAGTATCAATGGGCATGATAGTGTATGCCTGTCATTCCAGTACTTGGTAGAATGAGACAGGAGGATTGCAGATTCAAAGACAACTTCAGAAATAGTGAGATTCCCATTAACCTAATGAGATTCTGTTTCAAAATAAAAAAATAAAATAAGGCTTTTGGTGTAGCTTGGAGGTAGAATGCCCCTGGGCTCAATTTTCAGGGCCTCAAAATTAGCAAATATGATATCAGGCAAATGAGACTTCAAGTCCAAGATTTTAAGAATAGACAAAGATCACTTTTTTTAATGGTAAAAGGAACAATCCAGCAAGGGTAAAAAAAAAAATCAACATTTATACCCCAAATATAGGTGCAACCAGTTTTATTAAACCAACTTAGTGACAATAATATTGGGACACTTCAACACTCTTCTCACACTGCTTAAAAAACACTCTATTTATTAAGATGTTAAATTAGATCATAAGGTAAATTAAGATGGATGCTGAAGAACTTTCCACAATGAAGCTGTCATGAACTTTTACCTTTTTTATGTGTTCTTTATTTATTCTATTATTTAAATAACAGACCTGTAAACTTATATTGTATGAGGTGTAAGACCAATAACTCCAGCTTTATTGTTAGTATTTAGCTCTTGGAAATATAAAATTAGAAAAGATAATAGGCATTTGGGGCAACAAGGAAATACCTTATTCCAATAAAAAATTGACAGATGTCCCTCAGAAATGTCCACAATACTTGTACTGATGTTTCTAAGTGTATTATATAGCATGCATGCAGTTATAGTTCCAACACCTGCAAAGGTTTTTCATGTAAGATGATTTTTGAGTAAGGTGTGATATTTGAAAAGAAATGAAGATCATGAAGGCATTGTCCAGGGAATGACACTTGAGACTTGTCACAGGCTTTGGTATTCTCCCAAGAGATTACTTGGCATCTTTAGTGAACTATAAGAATAAAAGCAAAATTAGAGCACTACACATATATGAAGGCTTTTTGAAAACTAAGACTGCAAAGAGAAGCTGAGGCTAGGTAATAAATTATCTTGCTTGGACATGTTTTAAGAAGTAATGAATAATTTGATTCGATTTATGTTGTAGAGACAACAAATCAATAAGAAGGAGCTTGTAGTAATTGAAAAAAAAAAAGATTCAATGCTTGCCTGAGCTATGAGAGCTGCAAGAAGGTATGGACACCAAAGAGTCCAAGATTTAAGAGCTATTTAACTGATAGTCAGACACACTGATAATAGCAGAGGCTTTGAGCTATGGTAGATATAGTTGCAGCAGTCTGCCTCATCTTTCAATTATTTTTGTACCTTGGCCAAAATGTTTAATCCCCATAATTCTCAATTTACATTGGCAAATTGAATGTAATAGCAGAACTTCCTTCTCTAATTCTTGCAAGAATTTGTTATGATATTGTATGCAAAGCGCTTGGCACAATGCCTGGTATAAATCCTCAAGGTACAAGAGCTGGTATTAGTGTAATTCTCTGAACGTGGATATTTGTCAGGTTTTGCTACTTAAAATAGGCACTCTTATATATGATGAAAATGATATGTTTTCTATCAGTTGCTCTATTCAAATGTTTTTTCATATGAGTTTGTGTTTCAATCACAGTGTAGGTAATATTACATAAATTAGAAAGAAATAAGCAATACTTCCCAAAGTAGAACACAAATTAATTTAATTCCGAATTGCCCAGAAATATTTTGCCTTCTACAAATCATAGTGTCAATTTTCCTTTGAAGTTTAAGCATTTGAATGTGTAATGAACTCATGAATTATAATAGTAACAAATCCTATTCCTTAAATTTAAAATTAAAAATGCTTTGACATAATTTAAGAATAGTAGTAATAGAGCATATAAATTTTATAGAAGGTATGATAATTTTAAATACTTTTCTAAAAACTGGAATAAATACTGTTAGTGTAATAATGTATGACCATGCTCCTTTGAATTTTTGTTCTGGGAGTATGATATTGAGAAATATTGTTTTTACTTTAGCTGACAAGGTATAGGCTTCATTTTTACAAAGCTTGCTAGATTTTTTTCTCTTGGGTAAAAATTATATACTTACAATTAGAGAATTGTATTCTCCAAATTCACATGGTTAGGTATGCTCAAGTAATTGAGGAAGAAATTGATTTGCTGCATTTTGTACATGCACAGATATCTAAAGTGCTCCTTTTCTCTTTGGCCTATTCATTTTTCACTCATTGAAGTAGTATTTATAAAATTACACTAATTTGATATAGGAAGAATTCCTAAAATGGAAGAATAATTTTTTTAAGTGAACTTAGCTATATTTGACTTCTAGAATCACAATGGTCATAAGTATATTTATGTATTATTATGACTTCTGCAGACTGGCAAAAGCATCCATGAATATTATTACCATAGGCTAGACTAGGATCCAAAATTTTACGCTTCTTTTTTATTCCAGTTTTAAATGTGATGTGGTTCTTTACATTTCATAGAAAATCTTGTAGTCTGAATTTGTATATGTATTCAAATGTTGGTCTATGACAATAAATCATCCTCCTCATCATCATTATCCTCATCATAGCTAACACTTGTCAAAAGCAAATTATTTATTTTTTATATTTTAATTTATTTTTTAAATTTTTATGTGGATCATATTGAAAATGGCATACATTCAGACTCTGCTTGGTGCCCTCTCTCCCCTCCACTTCGCCTCTCCCCTTCCCAACAATGAGTGTCCAGGTTGACCATGCTACATTCATATTGTTACACATATTCGAATGTAGCTCCTCCATTAATCAACCTAAGCTTTCTTCGACTCCTACCCTTCCATTTAAGCTTTGCTGAGGTTTCCTCTCCATTATCAGGAATCCCTCTGGAATTCCTAGTAGTCCCCAGTTTGTTTGGGCATACTAGGGAAAACCTATGTCCCTTCTCTTTCTGTGCTTGGCTGATCTCACTTAACATAATGTTCTCTCTGGGTCTTTTCAACTTCTTGAGAATGACATGATTTTAATAAGTAGGAACTATTCTTAGCACAACATAGGAATTATGTCACACAAGTCTTAATGAAACCTCATGTAGAATATTATTTCTTTCACTATAATAGAAATTAGACAACTGAGGACACGAATGGTTAAGAATATTTCTCTTTCTTAATCATTTCACATGGTGGAACATGTATTTTTATACTCAACAGGTCTGACTTTAAATCCCATGTGATAAATATTTTCTATGTTGATCAATAACTATACAATTTATATTATATAGACTATTATTGCAACAAATTCACATCACCTGAAAAATATCAAAGCATATTAATTAAAAATATAATTTCAGTAATTTTACAAATAAATATTCCATAATAAAGGATATAAAAAACTTGAAATTTCAAGAAATTTTAATAGATTCAATTAGATCTCAGATGGGTCACTTTTCTTAATTTTATGTTTTCCCCAGAAAACAGTTTTAAAGTTCTTTGTAAACCAAGGGCAATTGAATTATAACAAACTTTGAAGATAGTGTCTCAATCCTTTCTTTGTCAGGGACTCTTTCTGCTATGTAAAATAATTGTTTTGCAAACATAAATTGGACATTAGATTAAATACTTATTATCTTAACTCTAGATTTATTCAAACAATATAGTCTTAAAGTACATTTTTAATTTAATTTTTTAATTTTCAGACACATTAAGTTTTAATATTTAGTTTAAGCCAAGCACAGTAGCACACATTTGCAATCCTTGTACTTGGGAAGCTAAGACAGGAAAATCACAGGTTCAAAGACAGCCTGGGCAACTTAGCAAGACCCTATTTCCAAATGAGAAATGAAATTGATCTAGGTTTATAACCTGGATGTAGAATGCCTCTGTATTCACTACCCAGTATCACAAAAAAGTAAAAGAATTTAGTTTACTCTTAGCCATAGAAATTAAAATAATTAGTAAAAATTATTATAATAAGGGGTATATAATATATATTGACAATCAATAAGACATAATATATCCTTGAAATATATGCTATTTGTACATACATTCCAAATTATCAAAGTACAATTTATGTTTTTATGAAATACAAATAAGAATGACTTATTTATTAGATCATAATCTTCAAAAACTCCATAAGAAATAAGTAATACACAAATTAAGTAATGGAACAAATTACAAATAAGTAATACAACACAATAAAATAATGATTATAAAACAAAGAAAGGAAAACATCTACTACAAATTAAAAAATATTTAAAATAAAAACTTATTGAAATATATAAATCAAAATTAAATTCCAATAAAATGACAAAATATATTTAGTAAAAATGCTGTTTAAAATGTATAAAATCTACTTGAGAGTATTAACACTAATTTAAGAAAATAAAACAAAGATATCTTGTCCTCATTAAAAAGTCACATATTAGCCGGATGAGGTGGCGCACACTTTTAATCCCAGCATTTCGGAAGCAAAGAACGGAGGATCAGAGTTCACAGACAGCTTCGGGTACTTAGCAAGGCCCTTTGCAACTCAGTGAGAGCCTGTTTCAAAAGAAATAAAAAGACAAAAAAGTAGGGTTGGGGGTGTAGCTTGGAGCTACACTATCCCTGGGTTCCATCCCTAGTACTGCCAGAAAAAGGCACATATTTCTAAGTATATATGCACATTGTATGCAAAATGTATCACACAAGAAGTATCAACAAATATTTTGAAAAAGTTAAAGATTATTCTAATGGCTGTCCAAATTATTAAATAAAAATAATAAACAGGTTTAGCCAGGCATGGTGTTGCATGCCTGTAACTACAATATTTGAGAGGCTGAAATAGGAGGATGACAGGTTTGAGGCCAGCTTCAACCACTTAGGAAGGCTTTCAGAAACTTAGTGAGATATTGTTTCAACTAAAAATGAAATAGGGCTGGGGATGTAATTCAGCAGTAGATCTCCCCTGAATTCTAATATTAGTATAATTTATCAATCAATCAATGAGTTAATCAATGGATTCTGTCTACAGGTGAGTCCCAAATACTAAACTATACCTAATGAGGTAGTGATTTGGGAATAACGAAGTAGCTAAAAGCTTTAAGTGCTGGATCTTGCTGGGCTAATCAATGGCTTTCAAAACTTGAGCACTGCCGGGCGTGGTGGCACATGCTTGTAATCCCTGCGCTTGGGAGGCAGAGACAGGAGCATCGTGCAGGTTCGAAGCCAGCTGCTAGCAGTGGTTTAGAAGACCCTGTTTCCAAAGAAAAATAGGTCTGGGAGTGTAACCGAAGGTAGAAGGGCTTCCAGGAACCCCAGTACCACCACCAAAAAAAAAAAAAAAAAAGAAAAGAAAAGAATAAAACAAAACTTAAGCAATAAAGAATGAACGCCTCCCACAATAAGGATGTTGGGTTTTAGGTAATACTCTTAGAATAGAGAGACGTTTGACTTAATAACTACAATGTATATATTGTGTGATAATATTTTCACTTAGCATTATTTTGTTTTTGAGAATCTGAATTGTTTGCCTAAGACAGCAACATGCTCACTATAGGCCAGCTTTGGCTCTTCTGCCCAACCTCGTCACTCCAAGATCTCAGCCAAAGAAGTGAGCAGAGGTAAGAAAATGTTTAGTCTTCACAGCAGAGAGAGAGAAAATGTCCTAAAAATACTGAGCCATAAATAAGACTTAAGTATTATAATGGGAAGAAAATGAATGGAATTGGAGGCCAATATTTTAATCACAATAAACCAGGAACAGAAAAAAAAAAGAAGCACCGTGTTCTTTCTCATGCTTTAAAAACAAGAACATATAGTCAATCTAAAAGTAAAATACTGATTTTCAGAAGGTTCTGGAAGGTTCTAAAGGGATTAGGGTGGGAGAAGGGCAGTTGAATACGATCAATGGGCATTATAGGCTTGTACACAAATATCACACTGAATATTAGTTATTATACGCATTAGTTTTTTAACCTGGATGTAAAATAATTTTCTTTTTTACTTCATCAAGATACATAGTTGAGCCTAATTTTATGTGAGCCTAATTTTACAGGATAATGAGTAGAAATGCAGCCTACTACAAATATTAAGCAATATTTCTGTGAAATTGTCATGTAAAAATGTACATGATGAATGATTACATTTATTGACTTATTTATTTTTTACGGTACTGAGAATGGAACTCAGAAGCATTCTAACTCTGAGCTACACCCTCAGCCTTATTTTTATTCCTTATTTCAAAACAGCGTCTCATTGAGTTGCAAAAGGCCTCACTAAGTAAGCTGAGATTGTCTGGGAACCAGTGATCCTCCTGTCTCAGCCTCCCAAATGCTGGGATTACAAATGTGTGCCATGATGTCCAGATACATTTAATTTTTTTAAATGTGTGTTTTGTATTAACTTGTATGTTTGTTGCAAGTTGTACTTTTCCTTTGTAAATGTATGCTTATACTCTGTTTGACATAGGAGGCTCTTATTCACTGAGATGAGCACAGAAATGTAATTTCTTCAAGGTGCTACTCTCTCAGATATTCTCAGCCTTCTCTAGATATCTTCAGGGAGTATAAGAGGGGCAGAACAAACTGGTAGGCTGATTCTAGAGGTCTTCTTCAATGCACAAAAATGGATAACAAATCCATACTGAAGCCTCGTCAGCACTTCTGTGTATTATTTCAGCCTGCAAAGAGATTCTGAAAGGATTCAGATCACAAAAATATGCTATCATGTGTCTATTTCCTGGTAACCTACAACTGATTATCTAAGCTGTGCTTTCTTGTATGTCTTTTACACCAAGGCACAATGAAAACCTAATGTAGAATAAAAAAAATAAATAAACTGACTCAGAATGTAGCAGGTCACAATTCTGAATTTTATGAATTCAAATCTACATTTGACTGACACAAAAACTATAAGAAGTGTCCAAATACGATTTCATTTTTACAAAAGAAATTGCTTTCTAAGCAGAATACTGTATTTTAGAATATATTTTCCACCCAAGAGTTGTCTGAAGCTCAGCTGCATTTTCATATATTCTGAAATGAGCTTTTTGACTTCTTTATTTCATCTCTGTATGACTTTTCAATAGGGTGCCATTTTCTTTAGGTTTATCCAAGTAAAATTTCTGTTACTTTTTTTGAGAGGCACAAAATATCCAAGAGGGGGAATCCAGAATAGACGTTCCTAGTATGGTTTAAGGTGCTTCTTGAATTCTTGTCTCTGTTATAAAAGACTTTAAAGATAATAAGGCTAAATAAATTTTACAATAATTTCTGAGGTTTACAAAACATATTCCTTCGATTTCTTTTATTTTTCCTATTCAAAGCCAGAATTTTTCACTTAACTATGTGTTGTTATTTATATATGTGAATGATACATCAGGGTTTTTTTTTTCCCTATAGTTTGCACAGTAATCTGAAGAGACATAAATCTTGAACGGTAATTCACTTCCTATTATGATGAGAATGCTGACTTTTGTTCACAAAAATGAAATATATCCTGGCATTTATATATCATAAATAAAAAATGATTGAATGAATTATTTTACAAAGGATGATAGAAATGAACATGAAGAATTTAGAAAGAAACCCAGAGTAAGCTGTGGTATTTCAGTGAGAAGGTCCACAAAAGCAGCCATCACTTTTCAAATTGAAGAAATGATTTGACAAATTCAACACAAATAAAATTTTGGTCCTGAGTCACGTGATTTAACACACACTTAGTGAATCAAATACTTGAAATGGTTACCTAGAAACAAGCATGGTAGAAAATCATATAAACTCAGAGTTAATATAATTCTTTTGAAAAAAATTAATAATCTGCTTCAAATCTAATGCCCTTATGCAAGTGAATTCTCTTTTGTGGGTTATGATATATGGGGATACAAGTTATAATTAATGCAGTAGTGAGAATATAATGTAAATAGAATTATTTGTAAGATTTAGTTTTTTGATGGAAGTACACAAATAGATCTATGTGTTCAGCCATGCAATAAACTGATAGTATAATAAACAGATAAATATACTAGAAGAAACTCTCTTTCTAGAGTATTCATATATAGACAAAAACTTTATAGATACTCAAAAAATAAATGAGCCGGGCGTGGTGGCGCACACTTGTAATCCCCGTGCTTGGGAGGCAGAGACAGGAGGATTGCGCAGGTTCAAAGCCAGCCATGCTGGTTTAAGAGACCCTGTTTCCAATTTTAAAAAGTATCAAAATAGGTCTGAGAGTGTAGCCCAGAGGTAGAAGGGTTTCCAGGAATCCCAGTACCACACACACACACACACACACACACACACACACACACACACACACCACAAAAACCCAAAACAAAAAATAAATGATTCAAATGTAATTACACAGGTCATTAATTGAATTTATAGAGAAACTAGAATCAGGTACTACCTGTAATCTTTTTAGCAAAATGAGTATTTGTTAAGTCTAGAGGTAAACTTTTTGCTTGAAAGAGTTTTGAAACTAAAACATTTCATTATTTTATTAAAAAACTTTATTCCATGTAAATTCCATTCATTGTCAAGTTTCAAGAAGCTATGTATATAAGTGGACTTTCTTAATTTTTTAGCTTATCTAAATTTTTAGAGTATGCTTTGGTAATTTTTAATAAAACTGACATGTGAATTGATATAACTTAAATTATTTGTTTTATTTATTGAGAATGACTTTTGCCTTCAAGATAAACTAAGATTAGAAAGTGCATAAAGTACAACTATAAAATATAGTTTTTAATGCATAATACTCATTCAGAATAGGGAACATATTTCTTCCTATGGACAAAAATAGTGCTTGTAGATGTTGAAATATTGTTTACTTTTTTGGTATAAGAGTACCAATCCAGCATATTAACAGATATTAAAATCTCATAAGGGGAGTTAGCAAAAACCTTGAATGAGTTTTTGAATTTTAAATGAAATAAATTATAAAATACCTTAAAGGAAAGTTCTTAAAGATTATATAAAATATAAATGTTCTCAACAATGACATCATTTCTTTTTACACACATTGTCATTCCTCATTTTATCTTAAAATTTCTATCTCTTTAAATCATTGGAAATCCTAATAGTCTTGTCAATAATGAACAAATATTCTTTACAAACTTCTTGTGCATAACTTAAAGATCTTAGGAATGCTGTGTTCTGCTGAAATAGGACTCAGCTTAGAAAGCTGTAAAGTTACAGAAAATAGTCTACCCCAAACAATGTCTTTTACACTGCTGTATTTTGTTTTTCAAATTTTATCTCCCCTCAATGCCACATCCATCTTTGTGCTACTTAACCCTCCACCATATTTAGTAAGATTAAGGGCATCCTGGAGTTGTCAGATGTGTTTATTTTACTGTATTCAGTGCCTCTCACCAAGTTGACAATGATTTATTTGTTGAATAAAAGTGTCGTGAAATCTGGGCATGACAGTGTACACCAATAATCCCAGTACTTAGAAAACTGAGACAGGAAGAACACAGGTGAGAGGCCAACCTCAGCAGTTTAGTGAGACTCTCAGCAACATAGATCCTGTTTTAAAACAAAATTTTTAAAAAGGGGCTGAAGGTGTACCTTAGAGTTAGAATGCTCTTATGTACAATCCTCAGTACCATTTTTTTTTTTAAATTGAAAATGTCATGAAAGAATAGATGTTTCTGGAAAACAATCAACAGGATACCCAGCCATGAAAAATAATCTTAGCCCATGTCAATAAAAGTACAGAGACTGAATTAGGAAAGTGAGAAATTCACACAAGAGAAAATGTAGGCCATATCAAGAATACATGACACTTTCTTTTGCACTTCCAGGGTCCCCTAAACTTCTTGCAATGGAAGATTGTTGAGGGGTGGGTATGGGAAACTATGGAGCGGTGACATCAGTCTGGGTCTCATGAAGGCTTATGGCAGTCTGGTCATTTTCAAGGTCATTAGGCTGATATTGTTCTTATTATTTGATCAGTAGATAATTGTGGCAAGGCCCCTAAATTTTAGAAATCTTAAAAAGTATAAATCTCTTTAAATCTGTATGTTGGTAGACTAATTAAAAATGTACAAGTACAGCCAGGCGTGGTGGCACACACTTGTAATCCCAGCATTTGGGAGGCTGAGACCTGGAGGATCGCGGTTCGCGGACAGACTCAGCTACTTAGTGAGGCCCTCTGCAACTCAGTGAGACCCGGTTTCAAAATAAAGAAAAAAAATAGGGCAGGGGGTGTAGCTCGGAGGTCGAATGCCCCTGGGTTCCATCCCCAGACCCACACACACACAAAAAGCAAAAACAAAAATATACAAGTACAATTACAATTTTTTTTGAAATATGGGTATGATAGGCTAAGGAGAGAGTTTGGCTTAGCTATGAGTTTAGAAAAGCAAGCAGAATTTAAAAATTAGTTTCCTTGCCCTTCCTTTATGTCTTTTTTCTACCTATTTTGAAGTTTCTTCTATTTTACCTCAAACCCAAAGTTATATACTCAAAATAGTCTCAAAAAAAGGCTGAAATAGTATTAGAATTTAAATCATTCTCTTAAAAATGAATATGCTGACTTTTGCATCATCATCGCGCAGGTTTGAAGCCAGCGAGACCCTGTTTCCACATAAAAAAGTATAAAAATAGGTCTGGGAGTGTAGCCCATGGGAGTGTAGCCAGAGGTAGAAGGGCTTCCAGGAACCCCAGTACCACCCCAAAAAAAAAAAAAAGTTTTTATATTTATTTTCCCAGAAAACATTAAATAATAATTTTTTTTCTTTTCATGGCAATATTCATCACGTGCTTCCAACAAAGGACTGTTTTCTTTGTGTGCATTTTATTTACATGTTTTATTGGTATAATCTTGAACTTATATGCCAGATAGGAACTAATTTTAAAAATTTCTTATAAGCTTCATTACATTAATTCAAGTTTATAGAATACAACACTTGGTGTTTGTAGTTTTATCCCTTCACCACTTAATAGTCATTTTCATGCGGCAAACCAGATATTTATTTATTTATTTATTTTATATTTTTTCTTTTATTTATTTATTTTTTAACAATTTTTTTATTGAACATAAATAGTATACATTTAAACTATATTTGGTGCCCTCTCCCCCCCGCCCCCGTTTTCCCTTCCACCCTCCCACCAATGGTTGTCTAGGTTAACCATGTCTTATTCATAATTGTACACATGTTCAGATGTAGACCCTCATTAATCAAGATCAGCCTTCCTCCTCTCCTATCTTTCCATTCAAACTTTGCTGGTATTTCCCCTCCATTATCTGGAGTCCCACTGGTATCTTCTGTGTTTCCTAGTTTCAAACCAGATATTTAAAACCTACTCACACCGGGCGTGGGGGCGCACGCTTGTAATCCCCACGCTTGGGAGGCAGAGACAGGAGGATTGCGCAGGTTCGAAGCCAGCCGTGCGTGCTGGCTTAGGAGACCCTGTTTCCAAATAAAAATAGAAAAATAAGTCTGGGAGTGTAGGCTGGAGGTAGAAGGGCTTCCAGGAACCCCAGTGCCACCAAAAATAATAAATAAATAAATAAATAAAACCTACATCATATAGTACAGTTTAGATACCAGCCAATCAGAACAGATTCACAATGCAAGCATTACCCGAAAATTTTAACCACTTCACACAAATTATAATCCTAGGAGAATATCCTGGATATCCTTTAAATTCAATTATTCAAAATGTACACCTTCCCACAAAATAGATGTTATTTGGTAAATATTATTTAACTATGAAGTGGTAATATTTATGCTTCAATGAAAAATAGACTGGGAATGATACAAATATTGACTTTAAACAGATTTTTCAGCCTGAAAATAATTTGACTTAGTAATATATATGTATATAGCATTCTCTTTCCTTGAATAAAAGATATTAGATGAGGTCCAGGATCCAATTTTACTTAATTGCTTGTAATAATATTTTCTTGTGTTTTTGTCTTATAGAAAAAAACTGAAAGTTATTTTTAAGATGATTTTAAAATGAAAACAGATAAATGAAATGTGAAATCTCCATTCAAAATCTAAAATTTAAAATACTCCACCTTAATTATTTGGGCAATGAAAAGAACAAATGAACTCTGTGCATATAATAAAATAGCAGGTAAAGACTCCTGTGTCTGGGGAATGGTTCTGTAAGGCGCTTTGTTAGAGGGAGGTCAGAGGTGGTTTATATAAACACTTTTGTATTGGCAAATTGAGGCAAACATGAAAGAAGACAAAATGACTTGTTGAAAAAAAAAATGAAAGGTCTATAATTTTCAAGGTAGAACCAGAGATCATATAATAAAAGTTGATAAAGAAACTGGCCAGTGAATAGCAGCTATTATTAGTTGCCAGAGGAACAACACAATAATTGGTGATTTTATTTCAAGTTCTGACTAGGAAGTAGAACACCAAATGTACACATTTTATTCTGAAGGGATTTGGTTACCTGGGTCAGAATAAATCTTAACAACAACAAAAGAAAAACAACTATGTTTCATGACTCTGCCACTTACTACTTACTGGAATATAATAACCTACCTCCGAGTGATATGCCATTTAAAATGTGTAATTATTGGGTTTGGGGTGGAGAAATGCTAATTTGTACTTTTCTGTCAATTTTCACATCAATATCACTGCCCATGTACCTTATCAACCTATCAACATGATCCCTGAACTATAATAACAATTAGACTTTGCAAGTAGGTATCAACTACTCCAAAACATCATTTCATATGACTGTTCTGTACATTAGATTATTAAACTGTATAAAGCATTTAAAACTTTTTTATAATGTAAGAAATTATATATATATGTGTGTGTGTGTGTGTGTGTGTGTGTGTGTGTGTGTGTGTATGAATTTGTAGTGAGTTTACTTTTTAGTATGACAGCGGATATTTTTCCTATTTGTACTGCATAGATGGGTGCACATAGAATATTAAGATTACTATATATATATATATATATATATATATATATATATATATACATACATTGTTATGAACTGAAGACCACTGATATGTTTGTTGATGGTGGTATGAAGAACTGGGTATATATGTATGTGCAGTGATATATTATTCCACAGTCCTGGGTTGTCCAAACCCTGCAAATTCTCAAGAAAGGTTTGGCTCTGAACAACCTCTAAGAGATATCCTCTAGTCTAAATGTTTGGCATATCTTTCTCAAATTAAATGTTTTGTTTGCCTGGGATCTGGGGCCAGGCAAAATGGTTTATGTAATCGCTGTGATTTATAATGAGGACCTTGAACCACACATTAATAGTTGGCCCAAAGAGAACCTAGAAGGGAAAATACTAATGTAGAGAAAGAAGTTGAGGGGAGGCAGCAGACTGAGTGGTGTTACACATGGGAAAGTACATTATCAATGTGGTCAACCCCTACCTAATAAAAATTCTGGTTACCGTGTCTCCAAGAACTGTGGTTAGCAGTTGTTTCTGTGTGATGTTGTATATCACTGCTGGCAGAAGTCATTGATATCTCTAACATTCCAGTGAGAGAAGAGAATGAGAAATTTCCTTTAGTTTTTCTTGGGCTTTTATTCCATGTATATTTACCTTTGCTGATTTTAACCTGCATTCTTTTGTTGTAATAAATTATAGACTAAATATAAAAAATGAGTCCAGATTTTGTGACCATTCAATTTTAGGTTTCATGTTTTCTTATTTAACTTTACCTAACTGTTCCCCACAATTTTAGCTTTCTTATTCCCTTTTTTCTAAAAAAATACTCTCTCCTTTATATAATATCTTATGTTATGACCTACTGATCTTTACTAAAGAATTGACTGTTAACAACATAAGGTTTTGCCTTTCTCATTCACTGTTATATTTTTAAAAATGTCTTAATGTAAAAAAAAAAATGTCTTTGGGTTGGGAGTATAGCTTAGTGAAAAAGAGCTCACCAGACTTAATGCAGACTGGGTTTCAACTCAATTTCCAACACTGCAAAAAAAAAAGGGAAAAAAAAGAAAAAGAAAAAGAAAAGAAAAAAGAGTCAAAGAATTTGTGCAGGGTGGTACAAACCTATAATCTCATTTCTTGGGAGGCTGAGACAGGAGAATCACAGGTTTGAGAAAAGCCTCAGAAGAACAAAACCCTCAGCAACCTAGTGAAATGCTGTTTCAAAAGAATTAATAAAAAGCACTGGGAGTGTATCTTGGAGACAGAATGCTCTTGAGTTTAGTCATTATAACGTGCACACATGCACATGCACAAAAAAATTTCTAAATAAAGAATTAATAAAAGTAGATTCTAACTACTGAGAAAAACAATGAATAAAATGTTGGAAATGAATTCCTCTTCCTAGAGAAATTATTAATTGGTAAACTGGGATTGGAATTTTGTTAACAGCTAAGAGATAGAGGACTAGCATGTCAACCATGCTAAGTTAAGAAGATACTTGATCTACAGTTAACGGTATCACTCAGCTTGACAACAGAGTAGGTATTTCAGGGAATGGAACACATCTAAAAAGTCTCTTCTAGAAGACAAAACTCAACCCATAAAGTTCATAATTTCTAATGATTTAGTAGAATACTTAATGCACATAAAGCTGACATTTAAAATGCCTGGTATAGCCAGGCATGGTGGCCCATGCTAGTAATCCCCACGCTTGGGAGGCGGAGACAGGAGGATCATGCTGGTTCCAAGACAGCTTTGCTGGCTTAAGAGACCCTGTTTCCAAATTAAAAAAAAAAATAGTCTGGAAGTGTAACACGGAGATAGAAGGGTTTCCAGGAACCACAGTACCATCACCCCCCCCCAAAAAAGTCTGGTATATTCAAGTATTTTCCAGATACAATCAGCCAATAAGGCTTAACATGTTGGTTTTAAATATATAACTATATAATTATTCTTAATTTTGTATTTACAATTAAAGAATTTTTCCAGTTACTAGGTGGCACCTTCCTGTTGTTCCTTGTTGATGTTTAATTTAATAAAAATGTATTGTTGCTTTTCTTTTTTTTTTTTTGCCATACTGGGGATGGAATCCAGAGGCATTTTACCTCTGAACTACAACCCCCAACCCTATTTTTTATTTTTTATTTTGAAACAGGGTCTCACTAAGTTGTGGAGGGCCTCACTAAATAGCTGAGGCTGTCAGTGAACCTGTGATCCACCTGTCTCAAACTCCCAAATAGTGGAATTACAAGTGTGCATCATCATACCCAGATTCTTGTTTGCTTTTGTGTATATGAAATTATGCTATTGCTAATCCAATGCTTTGCTTTTATAAAATGGTACATTTCAGTTTAAAAAGCTTGTATACCACTTTATTTTTTGTTTTTTGTTTATTTGTTAGCTAGTTTGTTTTGTCGTACTTGGCATGGGACCCAGGGGCATTCTACTTGTGAGCTACACACCCAGTTCTTTTTATTATTTTAATTAATTTTTAATTGGTGCATTGTAGTTATACATCTTAATGGCATGAAAGATGATAGAGGCATATATGCACACATCACTTATTTAGCCTTTTCCCAATTTGTACCCTATCCCTCCCCCATCCCTCGTGATTATGTTTGGCTTAGTGATTGACTTTGATGTTTGTGAATGTACATCATGTACATTAGGGAGTTTTTCTCTTCTACCCTTTTATTACCCTCAATTATGTTGCCTTATTTGCTCATGTAAAGTTTCTCCTTCTTCGTCTAGAGTTTCTTCTATGATCAATTTTCTCCACTAAGATGTAGGACTGCAATGCACCAATAAATTTTAAAAATTAGAAACTCAACACTAAGAAAACAAATAACTCAATAAAAAATAGACAAGTGAACTAAATAGATAATTAACAAAAGAATAAATTAAAACCCAAGTGTGGTGGTGCATGCTTGTAATCCCAGAGATTGGGAGACTGAGACAGGAGGATCACACATGTTTGAAGCCAACCTCAGCTACTTAGTGAGGCTTTAAGCAATTTAGTGAGACACTATTTCCAAATAAAGTATAAAATAGGTATGGGAGTATATTCTGGAGGTATAAGAGCCCCTGGTTTCCACCCACAATACCACATAAAAAAAGAATAAATTCAAATGGCCAATAAATACATAAAAATGTTCAACATCACTAGCAATTAGAGAGATGCAAATCAAAACTACCCTGAGATTTCACCAAACTTCAACTATAATGTCAATCATTCAAAACACAAACAACAACAAATGCTGGTGAGGATGTGGAGAAATGGGGACTCTAATACATTTTTGGTAGAATTTCAAATTAGTGCAACCACTTTGGAAAACAGTATGGAGAATCCTCTGAAGAATGAGAACAAACTTACCATATGATCCAGCAATACCACTTCTGGGTATTTACCCAAAAGGAAGGAAACCAAAATACCAATCTAATGAATGCATATCTATATTCATAGTTACACAATTCACCTTTGCCAAACTCTGGAACCAGCCAAGATGTCCATCAACAAATGAACGGATTACAAAACTATGGGATATGTACACAATGGATTTTACTCAGCCATAAAGAAGAACAAAATTACGTCATTTGCAGGGACATGGATGGAATTTGGAAAATTAAGCTAAGTGAGATTAGTCAGTTACAAAAATTAAAATATTGTATACTCTTCCTAATATGTAAAATCTAGGGAGAAAATGCATGCCACTTTATAGTTTTAGTTAATGTTTCTATTTATTTAAGACAAAAATACTTTTAAAATAATTAAACTAGTATTATTCACTATGTTAAGATAGCTAGTCAATATTCGAGACTATGTGTCCTTGCTAAGTATAAAATTATAAGTGAAGTTTCAATTTTTTTAGTCATCATGCTTATTATCAATCATATAAATGCTTATCCTTTGCCCTCAATCCATGCACATAAAATTCTGATTGATGCCAATATGAGCCCTGTGCAGTAGAGTACTGAAGTTTAAAACTTTATGGTGTGTTCAGAATATCTTTGAAGTCCAGTTTCTGAGGAGAAATGCAACATTTAAAACGTAGTTCTTTAGGGCTTATTCTTATCCACTGAGAATAAGTTCAGATTGCCTATTTTAAATGCAGTATAAGAACAGGATTGAAAAAATACAATATAGGGAATAGGTACTTGATTTCTAATGGATTATTTCAGTTGACTTTATTACTTATATTTATAACCTGAGTATCCAAGGGTGGCAAATTTCTCACATCTCTTTCTGAACCTTAATATTTATCACTTTCATTCACCCAATTTAATAGTTATACCCATACTTTAAGAGTCCTTTACACTTTTGGCTATAATCTTAATAAATACATATAAATAGCAAAAAAGTGTTTTCTATAGTAAGAGATGAAATCTTAACAGAATAAACACAACCCATTACCAAAACACAAAGGATAAAGGCAGGTATGGTGGCCCAGGCTTGTAATCTCAGTACATGGAAAGCATAGACAGAAGGATCAGAGGTTCACCACTAGCTTCAGCTACTTAATTAAGCCCTCCACAACTTAATGAGAGCTTGTTTCAGAATAAATAATAAAAATGAGGGCTGGAGGTGTATCTCAGAGGTAGAATGCCCCTGATTTCCATCCCCACTACAACAAAAAAAAAATACAATTTTCACCAAAAGATCCTAAGTATATAACACCGCAATAAAGAAAGTGATTATATATATATAAAACATTTAATGGAAATAATTTTGAATAATCTAGATTTTACATAATTCTTGAATAACATGGATGCTAAAATAATCTATTCTATTACTAAATATAATGTAAAGATGAAAAATTAAAATTATCCAACAACACTTTAAAATATTTAGTATTTATAAAAATAATTATGGTTATTTATTAGAAAAACACTAGAGTTATATGTAACCCTCATTTTACCCTATTTTCAGATGTAAATGCCATAGTCCGAGTTACATGCCCTAATTTTGTCTGATTTAGCTAACTCTCGTGTCTCTTCTGTAGAATAATTGTGTTTAGATGGCTTAAATCTATAAAGCTTCTCATATAAATCTTGTTTTGTTTCTTTTTCTCTGTCTTGTTACCAGGCTCAAGGTTACTGACAGTTCATGCAGTATTAGCCTGATAGTCCTTCTGACCAAGAACTGGAGGAAAATGCTAACGCAGTCATCAGGAAAGGAACACCAGGTGGAAGCTAGAAATGCTACTCAGTGATAGAGGTTTTGTCTCACATGACAGTTCTGGGTTATGTCTCCCACACCACAAAAAGGGGGATTTAAGGAAAGGAGAAAGAGAGCATCTCTTAGGAAAAAAAAAAAAAAAGGACTGGTAGACAGCATTTAAACTAGGAGCAACACTTTACCTTGAGGAACATTTAAACTGTGAGTATTCAAAAGTCACAATGAAAACAAATGAAAAACAGAAGTCAAGAAGTAAAATGTATAAATGAAACCAGAAAATGGAAGGAAAAAGGCAACAGAGACACAGATTGATTATTTAAATCTTTATGTGCCACACACACAAAAGAAATGTTTCTGTCGCTTAGTTTTATCTTCCATGAGTGCCTGGTAAACCAGCATAACTGTTCAACGCATTTTCTTCAGCATTTTCTCTAAGATCCTGCTAAGATAGCTTCCACTGTCTAAACTATTTCTTCTTTGTTCCCTTGTATTTTCCTCTCTCTTCCTGGACTGTAGTGCTGGATATTTTGTTCTCTGCAGGCTAATCAGATTCGACCAATAGAAACAAATCAAAGAAGGAAAGGAGAGTGTGGTATCTCCCTCCCATTGCAATTGACATTAGCTGCCAAAGTTATCTTCTCAAAAAAGAAGAGGATAGTCAACCTTTCCCTGTCCAGTTGAATCCTAAGGTTGTAAGCCACTATCCAATATCCAGTTTTCTGGCCATATTAACACATGCCAGTTAGTTTCCATACATTCTTTTGGCATCTTTGTAAAGATTATACATTTTAAAAAAGTAAAAACCACTTCATTTCTGACAGGATATAGAAAATCAAAGACTGAAGTTTTTGTTGTCCTACTCTCTCAAATATTTCTCTTTATAGACTCTATTAATATTTTATTGAATACAGAAGATAATATAAAATATTAATGATGGATTGAAATTTCATAATATAGGAAAACATTCTTGAGGTGAGGATTTTCTGCTATGTTTTCCAAATTATTATATATATTTTTTCTCTGTATGTGGTGCTTGGGAGTGAACCCAGAAACAATCTACCTCTGAGCTGAACTACCTGTCCTAATTTATTTGGAAACAGATACTAGTCTGCTAAGTTGCTGAGGCTGGCTTTGAACCTGTGACCCTTTTGTCTCAGCCTGCCAATTACTAGAATTATAGAAATGCACCATCACCACTCCCATATATGACTACAAAATTTTAAATGTTCATTACTAATAAATGGAAAATTAACTGAGCCCATGGAATGGAATACAGTTTACTTGCTAACATGGTAGAATAAAATATTCATGTGAGGTATAGTTCCATACACAAACACAATTTCTGTATATAGAAAATAAAAACTTGCCTAGGAAACATTTTTATTACATAATCATAAATAAATATCATGCTAATGCATACATACAATAAGAATTGAAAATGTTGGTTTGTAAGCTTTCTAAAAATGAATAGAATGACTTTTCTCCAGTTCAAAATGTATTGCTTGAATAAAACTGTTGTACTTTTTTTATTGGTGCATTGTTAATGCATCTTAATGGGATAAAAGATGGTAAGACATACATACACACATTTAGCCCTTTCCAATTCTCAAACTCATCATAATAAATTATGTAAAATGACAAGTTTAAAATCTGTGCTCTGAGAGAATACTCACTATGCCAAAAAATAATATGACTGACCATCTTAGAAACCAAAAAGAAAATCTTAAAGGCAACAACAACAACAACAACAACAACAACAACAACAACCAAGTGACATTCAGAGGAAAACCAATTAAAATCACTCCAGACTTCACAAACCAACTCAGAAAAGCCAGAAAGCCCTAAAGTAACATAATACATTTCTAACTCTGAAAAAATGCAATTTGCAGCCAATTTCTTTTACCCAGAAAAACTATCTTTCAAATTAAATGGAGAAATAAAAATCGTCCATGACAAACAAAAGCTGAAAAAATTTATGTCTTTCAAATCAACACTAAAGAAAATACTGGAAGACATTAACTGCAAAGATGAAATAAGCAATACATGCCAGAACCAGAGAAATAAACAAAAAATCCATCAAGCAAACAACTAAGCAAAGTAGAACAAACACTACCTCAAATAGAAATTAAATCTCAGTATGTTCAGAATTAAAAATTATCTCTCAATAATAACACTAAATGGCTTCAACTCCCCAATAAAAAAGATATAAGGTGGCAAAATGAATTAAAAACCAGAATCCATCTATCTGCTGCCTGCAAGAAGCACCTTACAAGTAAAGATAGTGACAAACTAAATTGGATGAGCTGGAGCAATGCAATCCATATCAATGAAACTTGAAGACAAGCAGGAGTAGAAACTATGATATTAGACAAGTTAGACTTCAAGCTTTTCAAAGTAGAAAAAATAGGTCATTTTTTTTTTACTGGTTAAAGAAAAATACAGCAAGAAGAACAATGATAAAAGTTAACATGTATGCCCCAAACATAGGTGAAGATACTTTCATAAATCAAACTCTTTGTGACATTAGGTCACACATAATTCTCAATACAATAATACTGGGATTATTCAGCACCCCTCTCATGCTGCTAGATGGATCTCCTAGACAAAAGGACAATAAAGATGCCTCAGACCTAAAGAACACCATCAACCAATTGGACCTCTGAAAAACATATATAATATTCCACCAAATTACAGCAGAGTTTACAGTTTTTCTCAGCTGCTCACAGAACCATTTTTAAAATAGATCACATCCTGGGCCACAAAATGAGCACTGGCAAATTAAAAAAAGAAGTGACATACTTCCCTGTGTCTTTTCAGAACACAATAGAATGAAACTACAAATCAACTATAAGAAGACCCATATGAACATGTGGATGCTGAACATCACACTGCTAAATAAAGAATGGGTCATAGAAGAAGTAAGGGTGAGATCAAGAAATTTCTAGAAACAAATGAAAATAGAGATACAACATTTTAAAACCTCTGGAACACCTTGAAGGCAGTATTAAGAGGAATATTCACAGCACTGAGTGCTCACATAAGAACAGAAAGTCACCAAATAAATAACTTAATGATGGACCTAAAAACCATTGAAAAACAGAAATAGTCTAATGTTAAAGCCAGTAGAAGGCATTATATATGCAAATCCAAATACAAAATCTATATAATTTAAGTCAATAGTCCTAAACCTTAGAAGATTAGTAAATGTAATTATTAATACTTTATTAATCAATGTAATTTTCATGCTAAGTTAGCACATAGCTATTTTTGTACTATGATACTTCTGTTTACAAAAAAGTCAATGGTTAGTCAAATTTTTATTTACTGAGGAAGAAAGTGGTATTGTCTTCTTTTCTCTTTATTGCTGCACTGTTTTACTGACTATTATTTTTATTTTATCTTTACAAGAGGTCACTTTAAAAAAAATGTATTGGGATGTCAACTAGTTTAATTTCCCTGATAAATTCAAAATTACTTTTTCTCCTCTGTTTATTTCTATGACATGTATCTTACATAGTGATTCCTTTTACCTTTCAATCACTTAAAGCCCATTTTTTTTATCATTTTTTCAGTTGATTGGTGAACTAAATAGATGTAAATTCATAGTTGTATCATCATCATCATCATCATCATCATCATCATCATCATCATCATCACATAGTTGATTTCACAGCATCAGCAGTACCACTGTTCTTCCTGAGTGTTGGGTGAACTTATCTCCATTTAAATAGTACAACTATTGCCGGGCATGGTGGTGCACGCTTGTAATCCCCGTGCTTGGGAGGCAGAGACAGGAGGATCTCGCAGGTTCAAAGCCAGCCGCGCGCGCTGACTTAGGAGACCCTGTTTCCAAATAAAAATGTAAAAATAGGTCTGGGAGTGTAGCCCTGAGGTAGAAGGGCTTCCAGGAACCCCAATACTACCAAAAATAAATATAATAAATAAATTAATAGTACAACAATTGACAAATTTTAATAAAGCTATTTCTGAATGAAAGCAAGTCCTCAAGCTTTGAATAAAAAAGCAGGATATTTGCTTGGCAACCTCCAATTATCATTTACACAGAGGATTCTATTTAGCATGAGAGTTAAGCAACTTCTCAAGAGGATCCACCGTAGGCCTCAAAGATATGGCAGAAACTTCTTATGGACAATAGTGGTGCCATGAATGTCCTAAAACATGATTGTTTTTTGTTTTCCTTGAACCATGATTCTCTGGTATCAACCTCACAAATGCTGAGATTACAAGTGTGTGCCACCACGCCCGGCTCTAAAACATGTTTTTGAAGGTTTGATGAGAAGACATTTTACATTTTTGTGTATTTTTCTCTCTCTACTAAAATATCATTTTCACACAGTGTATTATGTGATGGGCATTTCCTATTTCAAGACAATTTTATTTCTCCTCATAATAAAAAATAACTAAAACTCAGGGGGACACTTGCCTGAAAGAGAATGGATTTGGCAGCAAACACAAGTTTTTTGTTTGTTTGTTTGTTGTTGTTTTTTAGTAAAATCCTTCTATTCATTGTTGGAAGGCATTTAAGGGCAAAGCTCCTCATAATGTGAGTGCAATGTGGGCATTGCAAATATTTGAACTTTGGCAATGTGTGGTCTCAATGGAATGTATTGGTTAATGACATTTTAAAGCTTGAAGAGAGATGATTTTTGCTCAGAGCCCCATTTAAATTCAGACATTAAGAAAATATATATTTGAATGTATTTGTTTAAAACAGAAATATAAAGGAAAAATTTTTTATTATAAACTGATATATTTTAGTCCTTCTAGTCCTATATAGCATGTAATATTTTAATAAAAGCATATCAAAAGACAAGAAAAGATAAACACACTCCTAAGGCAAAGAAATCAACTGAAACATACCTAGATATTGCACAGATGTGGTAAATATTTGAAGGGAAATTTAAAATTAGTTTTATTTCTTGAATTTGTTTCTATTCTAAAGTTCCTAGTTTAAAAAGTATATAATATACAAGAATAACTCTCCCAAGCCCGCACTGCAGCCACAGGTGCCACAGCAGTGTCATCTGGACTCACTGTACATGGTTTTATGGGAATAATAGAAAAACAACCAAGGACTTGAAAGGAGTAAGTGGCTGCAGATCATAGACATTGTAAGCCATCATTTTCTCCTGCTCAAATACTGGCTACAACTTGCAGCAGTAGCAGTTGAGCTCACCATTTCCTCCAGAGATCCAGAGCGGCTCTCAACAATACTGTAGTGAACCTGCCATCCCCACAGGAGAACAGCCAGGCTGGTGAAGAAATAAAGATTTTGTATCCTTTATTTCTTTTGTTTTTTTAAACTGGTAAAAGGAAAAATCCAGCAGGAGAAAATAACAATAGTCAAAATTTATGCCTCAAACATAGGTGCAGCTACTTTCCCAATACATTAATACTGGGAGATATCAACACACCTCTCACATTGTTAGACTGATCATCTAGACAAAAAAAAAATTAGTAAAGATGCCTCAGATCTAAAGAACACCATCAACCAAATGGACCTATTAGACGCATATAGAATAACCCACCCAACTACAGCAGTGTTCACATTTTTCTCAGCTGCTCACACAACCCTCTCCAAAGTAGATCACACCCTGGGCCACAAAGGGAGCAATAGCAAATTTAAAAAAATTTTGACATACTTTTCTGTGTCTTTTTAGACTATAATGGAATGAAACTAGAAATCAACAATTAGAAGATTCAGAAAAAAACACATAAACATAGAGAGATGGAACATCATACTGCTGAATAAAAAATGGGTCATAGAATAACTAATGGGTGAAATCAAGAAATTTCTAGAAACAAATAAAAATAGAGATACAACATGTCAAAACCTCTGGAACACTTTGAAGGGAGTATTAAAAGAAAAATTCATAGCACTTAGTTCCCACAAAAGAAGAACAAAAAAATCAACAAATAAATAACCGAATGACACACCTCAAAGCCCTTGAAAAACAGTCTAACCCCAAAGCAAGTAGAAGACAGAAAATTAAAATCAGAGCAGAAATCAACAGAGAATAAAAAAAACCAATACAGAATATAAATGAAACAAAAAGCTGGTTTCTTAAAAAAATTTAACACCACTTTTCAACTTAACCAAAAAAAGAGAATCAACCCAAATCATGAAAATAAGAGATAAAAACTTACCACAGTGTAGAAATTCAGAGGGTTAGCCAAAACTACTTTGAAAACCTATATTCCAAAAAATAAAAAAATCTGAAACAAATTGACAACTTTTTTGAAAAAATTAACAATATAGATAAACCATTAGCTGACTTAAGCAAAAAAGATAATCAAAGCTGGGCATGGTGACACATGCTTGTAATGCCAGCATTCGGGAGGCAGAGACCAGATGTTAGAGGACAGCCTCAGCTACTTAGTGAGGCCTTTTGCAACTCAGTGAGACCTGTTTCAAAAATAAAAAGACTAAAATATAGGGTTGGAGGTAGAATGTCCCTGGGTTCCATCCCCAGTACTACAAGATGACAGAGGAGAGAGAGAGAGAGAGAGAGAGAGAGAGAGAGAGAGAGAGAGAGAGAGAGAGAGAGAGAGAGAGAGAGAAGAAAACGGAGATATCATCACTGACAGTGTAGAAGTCCAGGGGATTATCAGAAGCTACATTGAGAAACTATATTCCAACTAAATGAAAAATCTGAAATTGACTACTTTCTAGATAAATACAACCTTTTAAAACTGAGTCAATAAGATGTAAAAAATTTAAATCACCCAATATCAAACAAAGAGATAGATCCAGCAATAAAGAGCCTACCATCAAAGAAAAGCCCAGAACCAGATGGTTTTCCAAGTGAATTTTATGAAACCTTTATATAAGAGCTAATCCTGATACTCTTCAATCTATTTCATAAAATTAAAAAAAGGGGACTACCCCAAATACAATTTATGAAGCTAACATCACATTATTAACTAAAACCAAATTAGGACAGCTCAAGTAAAGAAAACTATAGGCATATATTGTTGATAAACTTGGATACAAAACTGCTAAACAAAATACTATCAATATGCATTCAAAACGACATCAAGAAAATTATACACCATGACCAAGTAGTCTTTATCTCAGGGTGCAAGGATGGTTCAACATACAAAAATCAATTTATGTAATTTATCAATAAACAGAACCAAGAACAAAATTTATGATCATTTCAATAAATACTAAAAAGACATTTGACAAAATTTAATATCCATTTATGTTAAAAGCAATGTAGAGAATAGGAATAGAAGAAACATACCTCAACATCATAAAGGCAATCTACAATAGGTCCACAGCCAACATCATATTAAATGGGGGGAACTGGAAAATTTCTTTCTTTCTTTCTTTCTTTCTTTCTTTCTTTCTTTCTTTCTTTCTTTCTTTCTTTCTTTCTTTCTTTCTTTCTTTCTTTCTTTCTCTTTCCTGTGGTATCAGGGATGTAATCCAGGGGCATTCTACCTCTGAGCTACACCCCCAGCCCTATTTTTTTGTCATTTTTATTTTTAAAACAGGGTCAGTGATTTGTGAAGGGCCTCCATAAGTAGTTGAGGCTGTCTGCAAACCACAATCCTCCTGTCTCCTTTTCCCAAATCCTGGGATTACAAGAATACATCATCACACCCAGCCGAATATTATTAAATATATTTCTATTATAATTTATAATGCAATACCTTTAAAGTTACATGTTGTATACATTATTTTTATTTAATTTTAAAAATATTATAAAAATTAAAAAGGTAAAATAACTGTTGAAGTGATGAGAATCCACCACTTCTGGTTTGCTCTCTCTTACACTGAATAGCTATTTATCTACACAGGCCTGGTGCTAAGCTCATATTGGCCATATCACTCTTTGCTACATTAACATCATTTAGTCTGGAAATTTGAAATTTTGCCAAAGGGAGTACTAGGGCTACTATGTCTTGTGTCCACATTTGTATCAGGTCTCCAGATACCACTTCATACAGCATGCCCTGCATCTTCCCTCCGCATTTGCCATGTACTTAATTTAACATGCTTTGCCAGTCTGAGTGGACCCTTGAAATTTAGTGATAGGTTGTTTTTCTCCATAATTTTTATTTCCTTAGGTTATTTTCATTTCTAGTCACTGAGTTCAATTTATTTCAAAATAATGCTGCTCTTGAGCATGATAGGTACTGATAATTTGGCTAAAACTGGCTGGACATTTATAAAAAAAACTAAGAATAAACTTAAATTATATGTATGTACATTATCATGTATGTACATTATCATATAAATACATAAACAATGTATTTTAAGTATGAATATATTTTACACATATTATATGTGACTGTGTACAAATACACATGTGTGTATGCATGTATAAAAAAACTAATTATTTAAGTTAACAGAAAAAAGTGACAAAGCTGAAACTGTTAGCTTAGTAAGATACTAAAAAATAGTGTTTTTGTATGCAGATATATATTATTAAACTAAACTTTTTATGTATAATATTTTATTTGTTACTTAAATGATTCCATTTGTTTTAAAAAATGAATGAAAAATATGCCATTACTGAAGACTTCAATCTATAAAATATCAGAAAAATATCTCAATACTTTGAATAAAATCACAAAATGAGATTCACTATGAGCCTTATTTTCATTATGATATTAAATGAAACAGATGGCAGTTGATTTCCACTACTTTATGTTTGGTATATTGAATCATTTAATTTTTATACCAATCTTCTTCTTTAAGGTAGAAAATGTTGAATTATTGATATGATTTGCTCAGTTTTATGTCTTTAAGTACTCTCTTCACAATTATAATGTTTGGCATTTAAAATATAAGCCATATTTTGTGATTTAAAAGCCCATTATGCTAAACTAATTTTTAGTATATTTTTTATTGTAAAACTCAATATTATTACCCATTGTTTTACTCAAGATAAGCAAAGGAACATATTCAATTCTTCCAACTAATCATAATCAATCATAAAGCATACATAGTGAGTCATAACAGAAGAGTGTATTACTTTACTAATACAAATAATAAAATGAGATTCCAAAAACTCTATAAAGGTTTTCATAGATATTTATTTTATATTTATTTATTTATTTTATATCCCCAGAACTATAGTGTATATATAGTATAAATACTAAAAAAGATAAATGCAAAGCAAAACTACTGCTGAAAAAAGTCTATTTATTGAAATTTTGGGTCAATTGAATTATTTAAAATGTTCCAAAAGAAGAATATGACCAGGAGAACTGTATCTGAATGAACCATGCACAATGGTAAGGTCCATTTCTTCTCTGGGATTCTATTTTTGTCTGTATCATCGTATCAAGAATAGACACATTACTAAAATTAGAAACAATCTCAAATCTTTATTACCTTAGCTGGGAAATAAAATATTCTTCATCTTTTCATAAAAAAAAATCAAACTCATTTTTCTCAGACCAAATACATTGTTACCATCTTTACTTAAGCCATATCTGGATTATTGCATAAAGCATTTATTTTTGGGGTTTTAATTTTTTAACTCTTCACTTGTCCTCTTGTATTCTATACTTATCACAATAATGAAAAAAATCCCCTTAACATCAAGGTATGATCATGCTAACACTTTGTTCATGATCGAACAGCTTCTTATTTTACTAAAAAAAAATAAAAAAAGACAAAGTCTTTACATAGTTGACTATCTGTGATTTGCCCATCCCTAACTCCCTGGATGAGTTTTTTTCTCTGCTGTTGGTCTCCATGTAGTACTCAAGAGCCCTGTCATCCTTTCCAGATCTTCAGTGAACCAAGCACCTGTCTATATTAAAGCATTTGCACTGCTTATTCCAGAGTAACTCATATTCTTCTTTTTTCTATTTTTTTTAATTTTATTGGTGCATTGTAACCATACATCAGATGAAGTTCAGGATTACAAAAATGTCACCTTCACATTGAAGTTTACTTTTGAACTACCACATATAATAATTAAAATTTTTATTTTAATAGTCCCTCCCATTTATAATTTTGTATTTATTGTGTGAATACTCATAATGCTTTATGATAGATAACATACTTATATTTATCATTTGCACCTTGCTAGAATAAAAGGTCTACCAGAGCAAAATCCACTCTTTCTTATGTATTGATGTGCCTATAAATTTCTGGAACATACTGGGTGTATAATTCAACATGTTTTAAGATAATAATATATTTTTATTTAACTTTTTCTAACTTTTTATTGGTGCATTGTGATTATAAAACTTCATATAGTACAAGATGGTGGAGGTATACATAAACACACCACCCAATTAGCCCTCACCCAATTTCTGACCCATTCTTTCCCCCTCCCTCCCTTTTTCTCATGTTTGGTTTTATAACTAATTTTGATATGTTTGTTAATGTATCATGTGCATTAGAAAATTTCTCTCTTCTTTCCTCATATGCCCTTATGTTGCCTTATTTGCTCATCTATAGTGTCCTCTTCTTTAACTAGAGTTCATCCTATGACCCATTTTCTCCTTAGCTTTTGAATATTAGGAAGAGCATCTGATTTCTTATTTTTTGTGATAGACTAACCTCACTTAGAATAAAGGAAACTATCAAGAACCTCAACTGAGAGCCAACAGAATGATAGAAGATTTTTACCACCTACCTACTCCTCAGATAGGGGACTAATATCTAGAATATTGAAAGAACTCAAGAAACTTCATACAAAGAAACCAAATAACCCAATCAAAAAAAAAAAAAATGGGCAAGAGAGCAAGAAAACTAAATAGACACTTCATGAAAGAAATTTAAATGACCAATAAAGTCATAAAAATGCTCAACATCATTAGAAATCGAGAGTTGTAAATCAAAACTACCTTGAGATTTCACCTAACTGCAACTAGAATGGTAATCATTCAAAACACAAACAACAAGAGATGCTGGCGAGGATGTGGAGAAGTGGAAATTCTAATACATTGTTGGTGGGACTGCAAATTAGTGCAATCATTTTGAAAAACTGTATGGAGGAGCCACAGAAGAATGAGAACAAACTTACCATATGATCCAGCAATATCACTTCTGGTTAACTACTCAAAAGAATGGAAATCAGACTACCAAACTAATGCATGTGTATCTATGTTCATAGCTGCACAATTCACAAATTGCCAAATTATGGAACACATCCATCAACAGATGAATGGATTACATTTAATTATATGTACACAATGGAATTTTACTCAGCCATAAAGAAAACCACGATTACATCATTTACAGGAAAATGGATGGAACTGGAAAACATTATGATAAGTGAGATTATTCAGTTAACTTTTTAAAAGTTAATTGGCATACTGAAATAAATTCACATGAAAGAAAGGTAATTTAGTACACAAATACTACAAAGTCATTAAGAATGAAAGAGAATAACTTAAGTGAGAGGAAATGGAAGAACAAAAAAAATTTGCTAATTTCAGAGAGCCGAAGTATCTACAACTCCCACATTGAAAGGTGTAAGCTTACATCAGCTGCTGCCTTTGGTGTCAGAATATAGGATGAATGCTGTAGTCAATCAAAGTTAGCATTATCAGAATGGCATTGCATTTTCTGGGCCTTTGAAGTCCTCCATCCTTCAACTCTCACTAATTTTAAAACAAACTGCAGCAACTATCATGATCTGATTTGATGTTGTTTAATCCAGAAGTAAAAAGATGCTCTGTTTTGTCTACTAGTTTAGCCCTATTCATAGTATGGAACAGATATTAACTGGAAAGTGAATCTAAAAAGTATAATTCTCAAATTCTATGGTAGAGAAGAGTTAGTAAAGGCCAGAGAGTTGATGAAAAGTAGCTAAACTAGTAACTAAATACTGCTAGAAACTAAACACAAGTTTCTCTTCTGGTATACACTAAGCCAATGATTTATGGAAGATTTTATAAAATAGGCATGCTTTGTCCCATTTTCCTTATAATTTGAGCGTAAGCTTAGAAATGAATGATACTGTAAAATATGGACTTCTTTGTTTTACAGTTAAATACTCCTAAGGTAGGTCATATAATTCAATAACCTTTAAATTAAATTGAAATATTTGATTTTACTACTTTTCTATATATCTTTTTCTTTCACCACATGCAGCCCATAAATGCCAGTAGAATTAATTGCCTAATTACAGGGAACAAAAACATTGCCTTTTGAACGATTTCAAATCTGTACATCCTGCTGTGGAGATTTTGCTTGACTACCTAACCTATACATTCTGTACTTCTTAAAGAAAGAAAATAAGTGGTCTACTGTGGAACACATTTTTAACTTGTAATGAGTACAACAAAACTGCTCTATAATTTTAGGTCATTTTATTTATTAAGGACTAAATCTAGACCCATTTTACTGCTTAACCTTTTACTGTAACTATTATAGATGCTCTTTAATAAGTCTATTATATTTTTCTTGATACAACTTAATATTTTAGCAGAAATGGAAGCAATATAGAAAATACTAACCATCATTAGTTAATGGTACACTGACATGTTTTACAACAAGAAAATTTATAAGTTTTTTTAACGGGTTGCTCAAAGAAGCAATCTACCTGAGTAAAACACCAAATTATCTTAAACACAACCTTCTTAGTGAATTGTGGGCTTCAGACCTGTGAGAAGCTCCTCCTCCATAAAATGCTATGGAGCACACACCTAAGGATGTTAGTTTCTTGCATCAAGACCCATTGACTCCTTATAGCCATCATGGATAATCTACAAATTCTAAGAGAAATGAGCGTTTCTAACACCTTTAGAGTGAATGGGTCTCTGTAATATAGTAACCACTGTCTCTTTTTAACTGGTCTATTACTGATTGTGATAGATTCCAGAAAAAAATTATAGAGGGTCCAAATCAAAATGGTACAGTTTAAGGGTAATGGCATAAATGTTCTTAAGTATGGTTTATAAATAAGAAATGTGTTCCTTGACAAAAGGCCTCAATGATACTGTTGTTTTTTTATATAATTCTGGGTAATGGGAGAGTCAATAGCGGATTCTTGACAGTATCAAGGTCAATCAACCTTATCTAATTAAATACTACCCACAAACTTTACTGAGGTGGTAGAGCTTTTTATTTTGTTTGAAATAAGGGACCATTCATTTTGGTGAATTTCTATGTGAATGTTATATGTACTATATTAGTGTGCAAAATGATTCTCCTCAGTAAAATGTTATACACATGTTCTTGCAGAAATTTGAATGTGACTAAGCTACTTTCATGAAAAACAATGGATTATATTAAGGGCATTGTGGTACTACCTGGGTGACTAGGTCTGGTGCACTTTGATACTTGGAAGTTAAAAAAAAAAGGCAGCTGAGAAGCTGTTCAAAGAGACAATGAACAGAATATATTAGCTAAGTCTTTAACTGCAAAGTATTTAGCAGTTACAGATTGTATCGGATGAAGTCAGTAATTTAAGTAACACTGGGAATGGAGCCTTTAATGGCTGAGATTATGACATTAATGTGGTAATAATCCACCAGTAAATTCTTTTCATTATTTCCAGATTTCAACACAGACCAAATATAGTTGTTAAATGAAGAGAAACAGTGGGGATAATCACCCCTTCCTAAACAGCTCTTGTATAATGAGTTTCAATCCTTAAAGTCTCTGTTTAACATTATATGGGGCCATATTAACTGTTTTGACCAGAAAAGAAGATCCTGGGGTCTAATTCTGTGAAGGTGATTTTAACTGCCAACATTTAATTTTATTTTAATGTATCAAATAAAGGGGTCAAATAATCCATGAACTTTATGAGTTATATTTAGGAAATGTGGGAAACTATACCAAGCCCATTTTCCTCCTTTGATATCGGTGAAAAACTCAGGTTGGTTGAATCCTGGCCCTCATGTGTGAACTCTCTGAACCCATTCTCTAACCACAAGGAAGTCAAGCCTCTCTTCCTGTCCTTCCCTCTCAACCAGTATCAACTTGATGTGGAACTAGATATGCTCTCCCTTGTGAACCTCGCTATGTTTAATATATTGTGATACCTAATTATTTTCTTGAAAATAAACTTTCTATGAAAATAGAAGGCACATTTATACATATATATGTATAAAAAACTAAATGGTTGGGTTTAGTTTAGGATGTTATGGTATCAGATGACTAGAAAAATGATGCTTTTAAAAAATGCCAACTCAGATACTAAATTTATATTGTAACTCATATTGCATAAGAATGTTTGGATTAAATGAGTGATATGTACATGTATGCCACTACCATCTTGTACCCCATTAAGATGTTTGACTACAATAAAAATAGTAAATAGAAAAATTTGGATTAACCAATGATCATATATTAAAATATTATGTTGTATTAAATAAATAAAATTCATTTGTAATTAAAAATAAAATAAAATCTATGGGATAGAGCTTTTGCTTTTAACTCTTAATTAGAATTTTGATAAATTTCTAATAATTACATTATTGTATTTATAAAAAATTATCAGGCCAGGCATGGTGGGGTACGCTTTTAATCCCAGCATTTGGGAGGCAGAGACATGAGGATTGTGGTTCACCTGCAGCCTCAGCTACTTAGTGAGGCCCATCACAACTCAGTGAGACCCTGTTTAAAAAACTATGAAGACTAAATAGAACTGAGCTCAGAGGAAGAATGCTCACTCTCTCTCTCTCTCTCTCTCTCTCTCTATATATATATATATATATATATATATATATATACATATATATATATGTATATATATAATGTAATAGTGCATCTTAATTTTATCAAACATTTTATAATAATTTATATAATTATATATTAATATATTATATATAATTATTTAACTATTACTAAACAATAATTAAATAAAATGTTATTTTTATTTTTCTGATTAGATATTACATATTTTAATAGCATTTTCTTATTCAAATACATGTAATAAAATTTTTTCATATTCTAACTATTAGGCAGTATTAACCATTATGCATATGTCTCAATCTTTAAGCTTTTCAGGATGTACAGATATATTGAAAGCATGATATTATAGATGGTTTTGGATAAATTTTTACAAAACTAATTTTAGTGATTCATTAATGATAATTTGATTTTGAAACATTAACTTTTTGCTGGTACATATGTTTTTAATAACTATTTTCCAATGTATTATTTATCATAATAGTAACAGGTTCATAGCATTGAATATTTAGAGTGCATCAAGAGTTTCATTGCTGTAGGTAACACTCTGACAGACTTCTTTATGACTAATTTATTCACAGATGTTTAATAATTCCTTGAAAATATATTTTTACGTGCTTGTTTTTTCCTTTCAAATTTTAAATGTATTGCCCAAGTGTCCTCCAAATTGTTTATGCCAGTTTATTTATCCACCAATATTGAGAGTTTTAGTAACTTGGCAAACTTCATATTTTGAATGTTTTATCTGAAGCAATAATTAAGTCTATAAGAATAAATATTACCGTGTTGGCAAAGATACTGCACAAGATTTATCTTTTTTTTTAAAGATTTAACTTTTTTTTAAAGACAAAAGCATGGGAAAGGAGTAATAACCCACTAATAGCCTTCTGAAACACTTTGTTATTCTGAATTGAAAGATAAATGTTACTACATTTGTTCTCTGCTCTATTGAAGTAGTGGTCGGTCTTCCCTTCTCACTAACTAGTGCATTAATTAAAGAACAATTGTTTCTGTTTTGGGGGTAAAATAAAAAATCATTTAGATAAAAATTGAGTATCAAAATAATATCCTAGTACAAAGTGATTTATTTTAATTCAGGTCAGTACTATTTAGTTGTTTCTCAAGTTATTAAAAATGCAGTGATATCCATATTCTCTTAATAATAACAAACCTGAATAGTAATAACTGTTATAAATATATTTAGTTCACATACCCTTAAAAGTTTTCTCGATACATTAAATTAAACAGTTCAGCTATTGTAGAATATTGAAGGTTAATATGTGAAAACTGTAACTGCAAAGAATGCATTTTCTTTGATTAATCACAATGTATTTTATTTTTTATTTTTCTACATTTCCACTTTTGTTTTATTTTTATTAATTTTTATATATTTTATATATTATAGGTATATTTTATATTTAATACTTGCATTTCACATGGTGCATTATACACACTCACATTTAATACATTGCATTATAGTTTCACATAATGTATTTCAAAGTGACAGTGACACATGTGCACACAGCACCTGTTGAGCTTTCCCCAGTACTGCAGTCTAAAATGCTCAATGCTACTTCCATGACAATTACGGCCTATACTGCCATCTAGTGGTATAACTTTCTTCTCAATAAATAATATTCCTGTATTTATACAAGTATATTAAAAATACAATAATGATGTGTGATTATTTTATAGCTAAATAGCACGTGTAATAATGATCAAAATTGTGCATCTGTTAAGTTTTTAACTGCTGTGCACTTTATTCTATTTAACAAGTTAGCACTTCTGCAAGGAAAGAGTTATAGGTGTGACTCTAGGGAAAAATAATAAACTAGTCTTTTTAAAAAATGACTAAAAATAAATTGCAATGATAACATAATAAGTAATATTCTAGATTGCATGTGATACTTTTAAAGATGATTTATCTTTAAATACATATTTATTTAGATAAATGTATATTTAGGTTTTGTCCATATCATTCCAAATTTTTGAAAATTATAAATTTTAAAGCTATTAAATATAATTAGCAACCATATAAAATGAGTTATATTAAAAAATTATATCTGAAATACAATAGATATTTATTATTAAGAAGTAGAGTGATTCAAATAATAATGAATAGGATATTTTAAAATATTATACATATTATTTAAATACTTTATGTTCCAATAAATAGTATGGAGCTTTACATGTGCATATGATTATGTGTATGTATGTTCACTGTGTAAAAAAATAAAATATTTTGCTAAGTTCATGAATAAAGTGATAGGCAAACTAGGTAAGTGAAAACAAAACATTAAATTAAAAAATGCAGGTGAAAGCATGTCTTTCTTGCTGGAAACTATTAAATTTGGAAAGGTAGTTTTAACTCACAGTTTTTCCTCTTGGGATGACATACTTTAGCATGGACTTCATATTGTTATTTAATTCTGTAAACTCACATCAAACCTTATACCAGATACAAACTGAAGAAAAATTTAATAATCTTGTGTTTTATAATATTATATAAACTACAGAGAATTTGTTTCATCACAAAACAATGCTGTGCCAAAACAACACACATGGAACATAGCATACTTTTTCTTTAGTATCCCATATTATATACCAGGGAAAAAGGATGTTCTCAGAAAATAATTGATGACATGTTAACTATTTTCTTACTAATTTTTATTGAGTCCTATGTGTCAAATACTGTTACAAAAGTAGTTGTAAGTTAATATGACAAAGTTCCATTTGCATCAGAGAACTGGCTTTCTTTTTTCTTTTCTCCCACTTTCCTTAGTCATGTTTTAAGTAGCATATAAAAAAGAGTCCAGCTGCTTGATTTCCTTAGTTATCCTTTTCTCATATTTTTATGCATTTTTATTGGTGCACTGTAATCATACATCTTGATGAAGTCCAGGGTGAGAGAGGTTGTACACAGCCCTAATTAATCCTTCCCCCAATTCCAGCCCCACTCCCTCTCCTTCCCCACCTTGCCATGCATAATACTGACTAACAATGATTAATTTGTGTATGTACGTCATATCTATTGAAATATTTTTCTTGTCTTTCTCCCCCTTTACCTCCCTCAGGCCCTCTCCTACATACCACTAAAGTTTCTCCTTCTCTGTCTAGATTTCTTCCTGTGTGCCAATTTCTCCCTAGTTTCTACATATAAAACACCTGACTTTTCACTTATTGTGACTGACTAATCTCACCTAGCATAATATTTTACACTTCTATTCATTTCACTACAAATGACATAACTTTTCTTCTTTATGGCTGAGTAGAATTCTATTGTATAAATATTCTATAATTTTGTAATTCACTCCCTTGCTAGGGTCATCTTAGGTGATTCTATAGTTTGGTAGTTAAAAATTGTGCAGGTATAAGAATAGATATGCATGCATGATTCTGTTAGTTTCCATTTTTCCAGTAGATACCCAAGATTTATATAGCTGAATCATATGGTAAGTCCATTCCCATCTTTCTGAGTACCCTCCGCACTCTTTTCCAAAGAGATCATAATAATTTGCAATACCACCATCAATGTGTCAGAGTTCCTACTTCTTCACATCCTGGTAAGCATTTATTATTGTTTGTGTTTTTAAGGATTGCCACTCTAATTGGGGTTAGGTGAAATCTCAGGGTAGCTTTAATTTGCATCTCTCTGATTGCTAATGATGTCGGACATTTTATATGTTAATTGTACATTTATATTTGTTCTTTTGTGAAGTGTCTATTTAGTTTACTTGCCATTTTTATTGGATTATTTGTGTGTTTCTTGTGTTCTTTGCACATTCTAGATATGAGTCCTCTATTATGAGTACCTGATAAATATCTTCTTCCATTCTGTTATCTTTCTCTTGAGGCTCCTTTTTTCCTCTTTTTTGGTGCATTGTAGTCATATATTTTAATGGGGTACAAGATGAGAGTGGCACATATGTAGACATCATTCATTCAGTCCTTCCTTACTTGCCATCCCCAATTTCTCCCTCCTCCCTCATTCTCATGTTTGGCTTAGCGATTGACTTTGATATGTCTGTGAATCTAAATCATGCGCATTAGAGAATTTCCATCTTCTTCCTCCAATCACTCTCAGTTATGTCACCTTATTTGATCATCTTTGGTTTCTCTTTTTTCATCTAAAGTTCCAAATATGACCCATTTTCTCCATAGCTTCCACATATTAGGGAAATCATCAATTTTTTACTATTTGTGACTGGCCAATCCCATTCTTGAGGTTCTTTTTTGGGTACTGGGGATTAAACCCAGGACCATTCTACCTCTGAGATACACCACCAGTAATATCATGCTCTTTTTAACTATGCTCTGTAGTATAATTTGAAGTAAGATATTGAGATGCCTCCTGCCTAGATCTAATTGCTGAGAACTATTTTTTGCTATTTGAGATCTCTGATTGTTCCCTATGATTTTTTTTTTTTTTGGTGGTACTGGGGATGGAACCCAGGGGCTTCTACCTCCAGGCTACACTCCCAGACTTATTTTATATTTTATTTGGAAATAGGGTCTCTTAAGTCAGCTGAGGCTGGCTTCAAACCTGAGCAATCCTCCTGTCTCGGCCTCCAAAGTGTGGGGATTACAAGAATGTGCCTCCACGCCCAGCTTCCATATGATTTTAAGGACTAAGTTTTCAAGATCTGTAAAGAATGACCATGGTATTTTAATGGGTATTGCATTGATTTTGTAGATTACTTTTGATAAGATTTGTTATGCCTATCCAAGAACATGGACAATCCTTCCATCTTCCAAGATTTTCAATTTTCTTCTTTAGTGTTTTATAATTTTCATTGTAGGGATCTTTTACCTTTGTGGTTAGATTTATTTCTACATATTTTGTTCTAGAGGTTACTGTGAATAGAATTGTTTTCTGTATTTTTTTTCCCGGTAGATTTATTATTGGAATATAGAAAAACCTTTTAAGGAGTAAGAAGATTGTTGCATCTTGTGTTTTTTTTTAAATCCAATCCTAAATGTATGCTTTTTATTTGAAATATTTACACCATTTATATTATTGTAATCATTAATAGGTATATTAAATTTCTTTTGCTATTGTATAAAATCACCATAAATTTAGTAGCTTAAAATAATAGAAATTTATTAGCTTATCGTCAGCCAATTTAAGCCCTAAAAAGATGTTCTAGGTGGATATTTTATTGGCTTTTCCAGTTTCTGGAGGTTTCATGCATTCTTTGGCGCGCTCATGGATCCTTCTCTATAATCAAAGCCATCAATAATATATTTCAATTTCTCTCTACCTCTCTCTATGCTTCTATCACATCTGTTTCCTGACACTGCACATATTTTTTTTTCAACTATGGGATACACATAGTTGCTTCTTTGAATAGCTAGTAATTTTGATTATCTGCTAATTAGAATTTACCTTGTGTGCTAAATATATTCCTTCCTGAAACACAGTCTTGGGAATTTTGTGGGATCCAATTAAGCAACTTAAAACCCATTTAATTCTCTTTGATTCTGCTTTTATGCTTAGTATGGTTGAGACTGGCTAATCTTTCAAGGCTACAAAATAGCCCCTTTTTTAGTGCTCCATTTGAACTCTATGAAATCTGATGTTTTTCACCTGTGTTTTTGCATTGTTTATTTTGATACTTTCAGATCCTTTTTTCTATGACGTGAAGTGGATTCTCTCATACATAGGCCTTAATCTGTATTGAGCTTTATACTGTGTTATGTATCTTTAGAGGTTTCTTTCTGGATACCTTTATCTTCTCTGGTGCTCTGCCCTGCAAACTCTATTCACCTTGGCTGCTCTGGATAGCTCTCTGTCACTTCAACTCAGACTGTGAGGTGTTTACTGGGTAGTGTTTTATGCCCTTTGTTGTATGCTTTCTCAGTAACAGGATGAGATAATTTTAAGGATTAACTAGTTTGTTCACTAACTTTTAAAGAAAACTGGATTTTCTTTCCTTCTATCCAATGCCTTATAAATCATGTTTTACTTATATTTGGCTTAAATGTTTGTTTAGTTTTACAAATAGAAATTTGGTCTCCATTATCCCATAAGAAGGATTTAATTTAATTTATAAAAAGTCAATTTTAAACATTTAAAAATTATCACAATATTTAAGAACACAATAAATACCATATTCTGTTTACTTAGATTTACTAATTTTAATAGTTTGCCATATTTCTCAATATAGCTATATTATTTATTTATTTATTTATTTATTTATTTATTTATTTACTTTGGTGGTACTGAGATGGAACCCTTCCACCTCTGGGCTACACACCCAGACCTATTTTATATTTTTATTTGGAAACAGGATCTCTTAAGCCCGTGAGGAGCTTCAATTACAAGTGTGCGCCACCATGCCCGGCAATATACTTATATTATAAATATTTTATAAACCTTTTTAAAGAAGTTATAGAAATTATGATCCATAACCTCCTAGAATTTCAATATATATCTTTCTAACAGAGGGAAAATAGATTAAAATTTTAAAATAGTCTTTATCTCTAGAGATATAAAAGCAAATGTCTTCTGTTATTTTTGCTTATCAGAATGCAATAATTAAAATTAATAGCTGTGGCCAGGCATGGTGGCGCATGCTTGTAATCCCTGCCCTTGGAAGGTGGACACAGGAGGATTGTGCAGGTTAGAAACCAGCCTCGCTGGCTTAAGAGACCCTGTTTCCAAAACATAAAAAATAAAGAGTATAAAATAATATACTCTGGGAGTGTAGCCTGGAGGTAGAAGGGTTTCCAGGAAACGCAGTACCACAAAAAAAGAAAAATTAATTGCTGTGAATTATCTCAATTAATGTGGCCCAAGTTAAAAGCTGAAATATGAAATAATATTTGTAAGGCTGAGACAGGAGGATCACAGTTAGAGGGCAGCTTCAGCAATTTAGTGATACTAATGGAAACCTAGTGAGATTCTGTTTCAAAAAGGAAAAGTAAAAAGAGCGGGTAGCCAGGCCTGGTGGCACATGCTTGTAATCTCAGCATTTAGGAGGCTGAGACAGGAGGATTGAGGTTTGCAGACAGATTCTTAGTGAGGCCCTTTATAACTCAATGAGACCCTGTTTCAAAATAAGGAATAAGAAATAGGGCTGAGTGTGTAGCTCGGGGATAGAATAAATGCCACTGGCTTTCATTCCAGTACTGAAAAAAAACAAAACAAAAAAACGGATAGGTAGAATGCCCCTGGTTTCAATCTCCAGTAACTAACACATGCAAGCACACAAACACACAATTTAAAAATAAAAATAAAAGAAAATTATCCAGTTGGAGCACTAAATAATTAACCCATGGTGGTTGGAGCGGTAAGAAATAATAATGCATTAGGAAGCAGAACCTAACATGGAGGATCCTAAAATTAGGTTGTAAATCCTGTATTTTTGATGTCCTGATGAGTTAATATTAACAAAGATCAAATTATGCCTTTTTAATTCACAAATACTCCTATTTCCTTTGTTGTAAAGATTGAATTTGAGATTTTAAAGATAAAAATTACAAACAACAGTTCATGAGCTCTGGTTGTGATCTAAAAGAATAATGGTGATTTAACATAATTCCCAAGGGATGGAAAAATGTGTAAATATTTCATACAAGATAAAAATTAAGGGCCAATTGATGATTGATCATCTAGAAAATATCGAAAAGAATATCTCAGATATACCTCAAGAACTTTGTTATTGGTTCTACTCATGGAGAAAGTATCTTGGGTTTTAATTTTTGAATTTTATGGATAATAAATTGTGGTTCAAGCAGATGATAATTAACAGATTACTTACTTGTTTTATATATATCCATAGCTACCCCCAAATTAGTGTCTTAAAAATAAACATTTAATTCAATTACTAACACAACTGTGTTAGGTATCTACTGATTATATGTACTTGATTTTACAAAAAGTAACAAATTACTCCAAAAATATTGTTCTCAAATTATGATAAATATTTATAGCATAAAATGTATTAGGGATAAGACTTTGGGAGTGGCCTACCTGAAGGGGTCTAACTCTCAGTCTTTCCTAACATTGCAATCAAGATGTTAGCAATAGCTGTATTGAGTTGAATCTTTAATCAGATCTGCAAGACCCACTTGTGTTTGAATGAGATGACTCAGTTAAAATACATGCAAGTTAATGCTCATTGATGCCAAAGGCCTCAGTATAATTACATCCCTGCAGTCCATGCTTATAACCAACCAAAAAAAAAAAAAAAAAACGAACTAAATGTGGGGTTCACTGGCTATTCATACAAAATGTCAAATGTATCTATAGGTCTATGGTTAGTGGAGTAGTCAATATTTCATCTCTGTGTGGGAAAAATAGTCACCAAATATTGACTGCCATATCGGAAAACTAGCAGGTTCTTCCCATGGTTTCAGGCCAGGAACTCAAGGCAAGCAACTTACTAAAACACAGGAATCAGGTGCTGATACATATTTGCAACAAGGAAGCTAAGTATTATTATACAAAAGACCCAAAAGGGAAGCATACAAATCATTTCTCTTTTTCTTACGCAAAGGAATAAAAAGTAAGCAAAGGGTAAGAACTCATTCTAATACTTAAAAAATAACTGCCTTCAAATATAAGAAGAAGGTAAAGAAATAGAAAAGTTTCCCGGAGGACAGTTTTGAACATGATACATTTTATGTATCTTGCAAGTATATCTCAACATCTCTATACACTTTGATCTCAAGCAAAGAACTGCACTAGAGATTAAAAATTAGGTTTGAAAACCTTAAAGGCTATATACTATTGAGATTTACCTGGAAGAATAAAAACAGTGAAGACAGAACATCTGTTTAATAGTCTGTTATAGGAAAGGAACTGGGGGCAGGCAAGGGCAGGTAGGGTGGATTGAAAATGATCCAATAATGTTACAAACTTGTACAGAAATGCTATAATGAAACATAAAAACCTATATAATTAAAATGCACCAGTGGAAAATATTTTTAAATATACTTTGTTATAGATAAACATTTATACTGTGCTTTGAATGTGGTGAAATCACAGTATAATGATCACCAAGGTATTTGACACAGCATTAATGTACTTTTGCAGCTATCTTTCCTGTTTCTTAGTAGCTCAGAGATGAAACCGAAAATACATAAAGTTGTAAAAATGATAAGTTGTGCACATTTTTGTGCATTCATACATACACATGGAGTAGTAATAGGAAAACTCTGTAAAGAGATAGCCAGAAATTGTCTGCACAGGGTTGATAGATAGTAAAAATGGAAATATAGTAAAATTGAAATGTTTTTTAATAAAATAATTTAAAACATGCCATCATCTGAAGAAGTCTTTCAAAATATTTATTTATTTATTTATTTATTCTTAACATTTTGACAAGGCATTTTGTTTCACAAAAATAATTTATTAACTAAAAAATTTTATATTGATTTCTGTATTTGCTGAACACTGGTCTAAGTTGCTACTCTTTTCCAATATTGAATATTCAGTGTGCTTAAATGCAATGTGCATGCTGAAACAAGCAGCAGATTTTCGTGTTCCTTAAATTTTGTATTAATTAGTATATATCTTAACATTATATAAATGATTATTTTACTTTAATCTTAATATAAAAACATCTGATTGTATTTCTTATACTATTTTATATAAAAACATTAATCATTTCCAGATTACTATACTACATACATCACCATCCTTAATTCAAGATGTCCTTTCATTTGTCGATCCTGCTGGTGATTTACCATTATAATACCTAAAATAAGATCATTATCTGACCAAAATTTTTGTGAAAATTTGGACATAACCATGCACTGAATGATGGGTGCTTTGGGATTAAAAAATATATAGTTGATCCTCCATATCCATCAGCTTGATATTCATGAATTGAATATGTGCATACTGAAGATGTTTATCTGGTTGCTATGGTGCTCACCTGTAATACCAGCTACTAGTGAGGCTGAGAAAGGATAGTAAATTCAAGGCCAGCCTGTGCAACTCTGTCTCAAAGTAAAGAAAATAAATAAATAAAAAGCACCATGCTGTATCTCAGAGGAAACAAGTTTCCCTGGTTTTAGTTCCCATTACCTCACTACCCTGAGAAAAATACGTAAGCTTACTGTGGATTTGACTGTATTAAATGTGTACCAACTTTTTTTGTAATAAATTTCTGAAGCATAAAAATATTTATATTGTTTTGGGTATTACATGCAATTTAGAAATGCCAAAATATATGAAAGGTTATGTACAGGTTATCTGTAAATTCTATAATTTTTATATGAGGACATGAGCATCCATGAATTTTGGAATCTCTGAGAGGCACTGGAACTGATTCACAATAGAAACTGAGGGATGACTTTTATGTCCAATAAGCCTTAACACCAGGTAAAGAAGATCAATGGGGTAATTTTATTTGTTTTGTTTTGCTTTGTTTTTGGTGGTACTGGGGGTGGAACCCAGAGGCTTTCTACCTCCGGGCTATACTCCCAGACCTTTTTTATATTTTATTTGGAAACAGGGTCTCACTAAGTTGCTGAAAGCCTCACTAAATAGCTGAGGCTGGCTTCAAACCCGTGTGATCCTCTTGTCAGTGGGGTAATTTTAAACAGGGAAGTTTGCATAACCAAATTTTTGCAGGGAGGAGTGATTAATCAACAGGCATTATAAAGAATTGATTACAGGAGTTTTGTATCAATGATAACAAAAGTTATTATAAATTTCACCTAAGGTCAAGTGAAATCCTCAAATTTATATTTTATTTAATTTGATATTAATACTTACCATAAAATAGAAAAATAGAAATTAAAATTATTTCTATTGCTATAAACTCTGTGGCTTGTTTTACTGAAGACATTTAGGCTTGCTTTCTAATTGTATTAGAAATGTTAGTGACCATAGACGGCACTTACCATGACAGGCCTGTTCATGCTGTGTGAGAATTAATTTCAAAAAACCTAAGTATATTTCAAGAAATAATTCACTTGCATTTTGTCCTATTTTTTCAGTTCTGAGCTTATTAATCATTAAAATTATATGATCACTTTTCTAAAATACTTTTGCATTTATAAATACCTACTTTCATAAATTTAAAATAGTTTCCTACTCGAAGTTTCTTTACAATAATATCATAGATATTACCAGTTCTTCAAACCTGATAACTTCAATAAAGAAATTAAGTAATGTTCAGTTTTGGTTTCGTGCATTTTAATTTTCTCTTGAAAATTTTTTTTGATTTGTTTTGTTTTTCATTCAGACCCTAAATAAATGACTTTTTTTGCAGTAAGTACATGGAAGCAAAGTGACTTTTATATTTTGTCTGTCCAAAGACATACTGTCTTTCTGAGAAAACAGTGTAAATATTTTAAGATCCTCACTCATGTTACTTTTTCTTTCTAATGATTTGTTGGTCTTCCTTGAATACCTCTAAAGAGCAGTTATATGTAGCAACAAATTAAAACAAATATTTTATGATGTAATGTTGAGACATAACCCTTCCAATAAGTCATTTAATTCTTCATTAAATTTAATACTTAATATTTACAAAAGAGGCACATGGCTTCTTTAGAAACACTCCAGTTTCTAAAGTAACTAAATATATATATATATATATATATATATATATATATATATATATATATATGTGTGTGTGTGTGTGTGTGTGTGTGTGTGTGTGTGTGTGTGTTCTAAAAGTCCTTCTTGTTGTTAGAATTGTTATAATACTGATTATTTGTACTTACAGAATAGTTTAGCTAAACCTTTAAGTTACTAACTGAAATTACTAACAAGAGGAGTTTATCAAGATGTAATTACATTTTGTAAAACCTTTTAAAATTATTTTTCATTATTTAGAAAATAGTCAAATGATAAACATTAGAGTATTTGTTATAAGTATCCAAGCTTCTGTTAGTAACTTATACCTAGAAATTGTGCAATATTGTCAAATGATATTTAAATAGTAGTTTACATAATTAAATGAATGCACATTTTGTTGGGAAATAAAAAATTTCCCATAGAGAAATACATAAGGGTTATTAAAATAAGCCTTTCAATTGATAAATATGAAGTTGGAAATAACTTTCAAACTATAATTAAAAGTATAATCAGCACTAATATTTTATAACTAAACAGCGAATTTCGTCAAAATTAATCTGTCTGTATAATGTGGTATTGTATTCAATATCACTACAAAAGTTGACTTATTAAGCTCTCAAGGATATGGCATGATAATGATTATATAATACCAGATCAATTGTAATAAATTAATGTTTCCTATAAATTTCACTTCTTAGATTACAGAGTACTATGTTAGACTTTCTAATGTTGATAGTTAATGTATTCAGATTTGATGGGATATATCTAATGTAAATTTAAATCAGATTGCATTTTTGTTGTTTGTTTTTGATACTGATGATTAAACTCAGGAGTACTTTACCTCTGAGCTATGACCCCGACCCTTTTTATTTTATATTTATATTTATTTTTATTTTAAAACAGGGTCTCACAAAGTTGTTGAGGGTCAAATTAAATTGCAGAGTCTGTCCTCAAAACTGTGGTACTCTTGGCTTACCTTGCCAGCTGTATTTTGTTAGCTCTCACTGGAAATACTGTCACAACTTTGAATTGATTCTATAAACTTTCAAATATGATTATGGGGTGTGTGTTTATTGAGAATGGGAAAATTAATTTGTAATGATGAGGGCAATATGTTGCTAATGTTTTTGAATACTACAGGAATGTGTTGTATCCACATTTTGACCTCTCACTCTCTTAAATAAGTATTTCTTATTTGTTCCTTGTTGCACACTGGGCATGGAATTTTTCATATCTTTGGTGAATGTTATATCATTAACTCTTATTTCTATATCTTAATGAGCAATTTGATCAGTGATAAAGAGCTAAATCAAGGATAATTTTTCTTAGCCTTGCAAACAGTAATATTGGTTTCATTATATAAAACTTTTATTAAATAACAATAATAGATAAAAAATAAACCTCTCAACTTATTTTTTTTGATACTGGAACTATAATATGATGAAAAAGTTGATTGGATGCTGAAAAGTAGAAGCATATATAACCGAACTATATTAACTGGTCTAATGTCCCCTTTGATTACAGGAATATATTCCTAATAGCTTTCTAATTAAAGAACCTTGCAGTTCAACAGTTCAAATGTTTTACTATTTTTCTCATGCTATCCCTATCCACCACTGATTTATTTTAACACTATGAGTTATTATGAGACCTAGTTTATTACATTTGATTGATATATGTGTGTGTGTTTGTGTGTGATATTAAAGACCCTAGATTATACCCAGGGACATTCTACCTCTGAGCTACACAGAGACCCTATTTTAATTTTGAAACTGGATCTTGCTAGGTTGATGAGTCTCACTACTTGCTATGTCTTCAAATCTGTGATCTTCCTGGATCAGCCTCCCAAGTACTTGAATTATAAGCAAGTATCATACTGCCCAGCTCCTGAATGATATATTTTTGTGAATGAATATGTAAATATACAGATTTATACCTATGGGTTTTCTGTATATGATTAACATAACATGAGAATACCTGAAACCTAAAATATTTTTTGCCAAAACATTTTTTATATTTTCAAATAAGATAAGAAAAGGAATTAGAAAGTAAATTAAATTAGCTATTGATTGGTGGCAAGATATTCCCTCCATTGGAACTTACTATGTAATCACAAAATTTACTGATATTAAAATTTATTGAAAAAATTTTGCATTTATAAATCTCACTGTTTATATGCAATGTAGCACTCACCTCAATTAGAAAATAAGAAAAAAATGACAAAAAATATTTAAATATTCATAAAGCAAGAGAGAGTTGTATTATCCAAATGAAATTTCCATTTGCAAGTACATAAATATGATATGAGAAAGAAATTTTCCATATTAAACATTAAGGTATATCCATGTTTGGGAAGGAGAGAGAATGGATTTGAGTAAATTATGTGTAGATTATGCAGAAATAGATGAATATCTTGTACATTAGTATTGCGGTTTTCAGTTTCACCAGCATCTCTATCATAGTTAAAGATGAATTGGAACGATGCCTTATAATTTCCATATTTGAAAGCCCTCATTCTACTCCATGCTGGCAGCTATACCTTTGATCAGTAAGGTCTGTGCTGGTCCAGATGCATAATATAATCAGCACAGGAATCTACTATTTGATCAAACAAAAAAAAGTAATTGGCATGCCCATGGTATTTGTTCCTTTTTGGCTTTCAACTGCTATGTTCATTCACTTTCTGGTTGTGTTTTTAGTATTTGACACCAATGCCAGAAAGTGGTCATTTGCTCTTTAGTAAATGGGATAATGCTATATAAATGCAGAAAAGTAAACATCAAAATGGGTAGCTCAATATCAAAAGACCTCTAATCTCCAGATAACTACAGTCTTTCAACGATAAACAGCTGCTACATTAACATAATCATTTTAAAAATCCATTTTTAGAATGTAAAGCTTGTCCATAAACCTTGGCCAAGTCACCTCCCTCAAGGCTTCCTGTTAAAAACATGGCAGAAAACATCTCAATGTCCTTTTGTGTCAGTGTAGGTTATTATTGCAGAATCAAATGTAAGAGTTTTCTATAGATGTTTGCTTTTCTGACCTTCCAAATTTAAAGCCTTTGAGAAGGACTGGAAGATGTTAAGAGATCAAATTTTCTTTGGCATTTTCTTTGAAGCCTGGGTCCACGCTTTTTTCAGGATGACCGAAAAAGTAGTTGAGTCAGAGCAGGAGGCTGTATAGATGAAACCAAAAATTTACTGTTTATAGTTTATACTAGCAGCTCATATGAACAAACTTAAGAGAATTATGCAAGTAAGTTACCAAACAAATTGCCTCAGTTTTTTATGGCTACTATAAGAAAATATTATACAGTGGATGATCTTTAATCCATTTTTTTCTTAAGCAACAGAAGTTAATTTCTCATCATTTTGGAGGTTAAGATACCCAAGATCATTGCCATCGGCAAGGGATTCTGTGTTCTCATGTGGTAGTGGTGGAAGTGCTCCCGAGCCTGCTATGAAGTTGCAATTAATGAAATTATATTATATTGTATTAATTATATTATATTATATTATATTATATTATGAACCACTGTTAGTAAGTACTCATTCTCTTTACTCCATGTTCAGCCAGGTTCTATTCTGGTGGAAACACAAAATAATACAAACTGATTTGCTTTGTCTGTGAAGTTAGTTCCAAACAGTGATTAGCACTTATTTATGAACTTCACATTTAACCTTGGAGATTAAAAAAGAGAGTCGACCTTCTCATGGTGAAAGAATTGCAAGAACTAGAACAATAACATCTCTGTGGCAAATTATAATAAAATTAAATTAATATGAATAAAAATTTGAAGTAATATATTCCCCTTGTTCATGCCTAGTCTAGGCAGTCACAGGGGTGGAACAGGGTCTGTGAGGGCCTGTAGAAGACCCAGGAGACATCAGCATCTCCCACCTTGACATTGGAACCTCAGGTAAAGTTCTCCATTCTGAAACCTAATGACTTCTTCACCCTGCTGAACTCCTTCAACAAGATCCAAGTCCTGGAGCTGTCCTCATCCCTCACCACATTAGAGCATCCTGATGAGAACCAGGAATTCAACTCATATTTACTAGAAAAATACATTAAATGAAACATAATGTGTCCTTCTTCAGAAACTCACTTTTCTGATATAAAAGTTGATGTTATATTAAGTTAATCATGAATTTTCTAAGTTGTGATTTTAGCATATATATTATGCTAACATAGATTGAAAAAATATTGATATAGGTACGGAATTACAAAGCCCGACAAAGGCAGTAAGAAATCTAAGTTCATTTGTCTAAACAAATCTACGTTCTTTTTTCACTGAGATACCTCTACACACATGGATTTTATATATCTATATATATCTATATATCTATATATATCTATATATATCTATATCTATATCTATATATATATATATATATATATATATGGTCTGTCTTTGCTAGACATGAATATTTTTGTACTAGGCAAACCATATGCAATCTCTGATATTCTATAATGATTATATTCTTTTTTGTGATACTAAGAATAGAACCAAGGGGCATTCAACCTTTGACCTACACCCCCAGTCCTATTTTTTTATTCTTTATTTGAAACAGGGTCTCAATGAGTTGCAAAGGACCTCACTAAGTAGGTGAGCCTGTCCTTGAGCCACAATCCTCCTGTCTCAGCCTCCAAAACGCTGGGAATACAAGCATGTGCCACCATACCCAGCTATGATTATATTTTTGAGATAAGAAAAATCAAATCACATCAAATTCCAAGCAAGTAACTGCATAAATCATTAACTGTGGAAAAATTAAAGATAGAGTGATATAAATAAATATTGTTAGGTTGGAGTTGTAAATTGAAATAAACAAAGTAATTATAAAATGTCTTGGTTAGAAAAATAATGCATTCCTATTTGAAAAAAGGAGGAAATAGAATGTAGAAATGAATTACTGGACCGATACAAGAACACGATGCAGAGGGGCAACCATGAAATCCTAAGTCTCCATGTTTACCATCTGGGGCACAAAATGGCTGCAGATTCCCTCAGAAGTCATTCTACTTTCAGGCATTCTCAGGAATCTTCAGTTGCTGCTGAAATTTTGTTCTCACAACTTTACTCTGCACTGACCTGCCAAACTACTTTCAGGGACTCTGACCCTGCCCAAAACTGCCTGACCACTAGGTTTTCCTTTGAAATCTTGATAAAAGTCATCATGACACCACAACTATCACATTCTGTGTTTCTGAAAAAACAATATCACATGCATCATACACGGCTCTATTTCAGGTACAAGCAGTACCCAAGCCCTCCCTAACCATGGCTACAACGTCCTCTGGGTTCCTTGAAAGCTTTGAAGTGAATCCAGGAGAAACCATAAAGGAGATGGTTCTGGGTGGAAAGGGTGACTTAGAGCTTTCTTCTCGACAGACTCCCCTTGAAAATCTTAGAAAACAATTTGTACTTTTTCACCTTTCAGTGTAAGATGCTTGGTATGTTGCCAATTTTTGAGATGACTTCAGGATATCTTTTCTATTTTCTTCCCCAAAGTGCTTGGTTCCTTTATATCCACTCCAAGTTTTGCATGCACCTTGGCTGAGCCTTTTATCATTTTCCTTTTATAGCCAAATTGAAATTATTTTAATATTGTCCACTCCTGTCTTTCTTTGCTTTTTATTTTTACAAGCTAAAGTATAATGATATTGCTGCTTGAATGCATTCTGTCTTGAAATAACGTCTACCACATCAGCTCATCAGCTAAAATATCACAAGTTAAATTCAGCCTCCCACAAATTTTCAATCAATAGATATAATATAACCCATTACTTTGCCACTATTAAAAAAACAGGGCAATCCACCTTCCACTAAATCATCACATCTATATGAAGCCTCATGAGCATAACCTTTACCGTCTACACTTCTAGTATCATTTTGATATTCTATGGTTTCACTAGAATTGATGCCTAAGGTCTTCTTACATGCATTCTAGGCTTTCTTTAGCTTGCTTCTCCAAAATTCTTCTACAAACCAATTCTACAGGCTCTTCTATCTCATCTCAGGTATAGTTACTGCAAAAGCCCAATTTTTTCAATTGGCTTTCTGTTACTAAAACAAATACCTGTGAGAAATGGGAATCAGCAATAGAAGCAAATGGTCAAGTGTCACTCAGCAAAGCAAAACTTTTCTTCCAAAAGTGATCTACAGATTAAATGCAATACACATTAAATTACCAAGATCATTCTTCACAGACATAGAAAAATCAGTCTTTACATTTACTTGAAATGATAAAAAAAAAGTCCAGAATAGCAAATAGTTCTCAGCACAAGAACCATGAGGGAGGCATCATGATACCTAGCTTCAAACTATAATACAAAGCCATAGTAATAAAAACGGAATGATATTGGCAGAAAAACAAACACAGAAAGTGAAGTTTGATATTCTTCCTAATATATGGAAGATAGGGAGAAAATGGGACATAGGAGGGACTCTAGACAAATAAATAAAAACCTTAGATGAGTAAAGAAAATGACCTGAGAGAGATGAAAAGGGGGAGAAGGAAGCACCCTAGCATGCAAGGTGTATATTCACAAACATATCAAAACCAATCACTAAGCAGAACTAAAGAGAGAGGGAGGGGGAGGGAATGGAATGGGAATTGAGGAAGAGCTAAATGTGTGACATGTGTGTATATGCCTCTAATATCCTGCACCTCAAAATGATGTATGATTGCAATGTACTACTAAATTAAATATATATAGCCATATACACATGTATACATGCTTGTATGTACTGCAAATATATATGCTTGCATGTACTGCAAATATAAGCACATATATATGCTTGTATATTGCAAAGAACAAAAATTCTGGTAAGAAACAAATCGGGCAAGAAGTCCATTTAGATATTTTTCCTGATGAAATCTTGCCCTGTGTCCTGCTTGTTGAGGGTTTGGGCTCACAACTTCATGATTTTCCAGTTTAAAGTACGATTCTGTACAATTGGCTAATTAAAAGATGGGTGGGAGTTTTGACTTTCACTGTTTGACAAAGAAAGGAACTTAAGATTTGGGAAAACTGAGTTTTATAAGCTATAATTTCTGCTGTCTGAAAAAACCTGTTTGATAGAAAAAAAACTTTATATAATATACATATAAAACAGGATAGAAAAATACATTATAAACTTGTTACAATTGCTATAAATATGTAATTTTATTTTGTTTTATATGTATATTATATAAAATTCAAAATAATTTTTTTGATTGATAAAAGGATACAAAATGCAAAGTCCACAATTTTGATAACTGAAAATTGCCAGTAGTTTCGCAGTACTTTATTTTATGGGATGTCTTGTCTTTCTTGGGCTTTTAGTGGGCTGATGAATGAATACACTATACACTTTTGTGTTTTAGTTAGGATTCTACATAGCCTGCATTTTAATTTTTTTTTGCTGTTTCTATTAACCCATAATATTATTTTAATAAATGTTATAATACCAACCTAAAGATAAAGAAAATATTTTCACGTTCCTTACTTACCCAACATAATTAATTTAAAAGGAGGAAAGGTTTACTTTGGCTCATGGCTTCAGAGATTTCAGCACATGATTGCTTGGCCGCATTGCTCTTGGAGAATTGGGATATAATGTTTGCCCTTTTGGGGGTTGGTATTGCTTAAGTCTGACTGTTCTTTGATAATTTTTATTCTTTCCTGTTGGTATGGGAATGCTAAGTCTATGACATGGTAGGTGAAAATTTTGTAATTTTCTTTTTATTTTATTTATTTATTTTTGTGTCCACAACTGAATTTGCTTTCAGTCTCAGAGGAGACTTTGCACTTCAACTTTTAAGTAATACTAAAACTATTAAGGCATAAGGGACCTTTAGAAATAGACAAAATACTTTTTTTTTTCTTTTTTGCAAGAATGAAACCCAGGGGCATTTGACCTCCGAGCTACACCCCCTGCCCTGTTTTTTTTATATGATTTCTGTTCATTCACTGTTTTAATTTTTAATTTGTAGCACATTTAAATATGTTCTTATCAAATTTTAAAAACATTTTAAATTTTTTAATTTGTCCTTAGTTCATATATTTACTATATAATTTGCTCATTATTAACAAATTTTAACATAGTTCATAAACTTTCACATAGATTATAAATCTGAAATATCTTGTCAGCATATTATTTTTACAAATAAAGTTTTAGTTGGGTGCAGTGATGTAGACTTTAATCCAAGCATTTGAGGGGCTGAAATAGGTTTACAGGTTCAAGGCCAGCCTCAGTAACTTAGACCCTCAGCAAATTAGTGATGATCAAAATAAAGTCTAAACAGGGAAGTTTCAAAATAAAAACAGGCAAAGATTGGGGTGTAGCTCAGAGATTGACGTCCCCTGGGTTTAATCCCAAGTACAAAAAAGAGGTCAAATTTACAAATTGACAATTTATGTTCATTGCTTGTTATGTGATATTTTTATTTTGCATAAGCTTCAATTGTATTTTATGCAATATGCTGAGAATTATTTTCTGATGATATATTTTTTCATATTAAATATCTATCTCACATCAATACTTGTATAAAAAACTCAATTGACCAATGTTATATTATTTGGAAGGTCTTTGAGAGATGATTTTGTTTAAATGATGTTTAAAATATAATGCTTTTAAAAGAAAAAGAATATATCTTTTTCTATCTTTCTTTCTTTATTCCATATGTATGCAAAAAATAAAAAATGAAAGACATATAGGCACACAATCAGAGGATGTCTGTCTACTAGCCAGGAAATAGCTGAGGACCAGAAACTGAATCTGATAATAAATGTCTTAGAAATTTTATAGTACATATTCGTGAAATATACATGTATTTGTTTAAGATACTATAGTATTTTTTCTGGAGCTACCCAAACTAAATCAAATAGACATACTAAATTTTAAGATTTTATTAATAATTTGATGATATAAATATTTTAGAGTACATTCCAACATTATATGAATTATTTTACTGTCAAAATATTTAATTTTTCATGTAAATACTTTTGCAATTTTATGTAATGTTTGTAAAATTGTAAGAGCTTTAATTTTCAAGTAGGTTCAAGGTGTGTGCAATATTTTCAATAATGTATTTCATTCTAACACAAGTCTTCATGAAGGCATTCATATTATTTTCATCTTTTGTAATGAAAGAAAATGCATATGAAATAAATTATATACTATATATAATAAAATAATAAATAGTATATATATATATATGTATATATATATATAATCTTCTATATGCAAAGTTTGTAATCTTCCAAAATCTTGCATGGGTCTAATAAATAACTTTATTGTATAAGAGTGGAAATAATCATTGCCAAACTATGGAACCAGCCAAGATGACAATCAATAGATAAATAGATTACAAAATTATGGCTAATGTACACAATGGAAATTTACTTACCCATAAAGAAGAACAAAATAACATAATTTATATGGAAAAAGATGGAACTTGAGATCATTATGCTAAGTGAGATTAATCATACAAAATAGGATATTGGATGCTCTCCCTAATATCCAAAAACTAGATAGAAAATGTGTCATAGGAGGAACTCTAAATGAAGAAGGAGATGCTACAGATGAGCAAATAAGGTGACCTAACTGAGGAGGATGGCAGGGAAAGAGGAGAATTCACTAATGTCCATGATGTACATTTACAAACATGTCAAAGTCAATCACTAAGTCAAACATGAGAAGGAGGGAGGGAGGAGAGAATGGGGTGAGAATTGGGGAAGGGCTAAATGAGTGACATGTGCATGTATGCCTCTACCATCTTATACTCCATAAAGATGTATGACTACAATGCACCAATAAAATATTTAAAAAATATAATTTGGGAAAGTAAAAATAGAGTGGAAATAAAAAGTAAAATGGTAAAATTGTTTAAATTACATTGGAGCTATTAATAATGACATGGCAAAATATACTTACTCAGTGAGTTGTTTCTAATTTACAAGTACCTATGTTTGCTTTATCGAATCCTAATGGTTCTGAAAGAAGATGCCTTTAGAGCAATAGTTTGGAGTGGGCACTCTTCTGTATTCTAACTCACTAATTTTACAAAAATTCTATAGGAATTTCTACTTAATGTAGTCATATTTATATCTGACATTGAGATAAAAATTGGCTAACTTATATGTCATAGACCTTATAAGAGACAGAGTTTGGATGTTAATTCTTGTTGATTTATTATGAATCAGAGCAACTCTATATTCCTCTTCATTTAGTGATTATCTACCAAACATTCATTGATTATGTGGCATTTTACAGATATCATAAAGTTAATCTTGATGAGGCAGTGGAGCTTTCTAAGCCTCAGCTCCAAAAAGAAATTAAAATTTTGAAGTTTTATAACGTGTTAAAGACAATCTTCAAGATTATTAAAATACCAGTGAAAATTGTCTAAAACAAGCTGTAAGATTTCTGGAATTACTCATTTGAAAATGAGCAAATTCTGTTTGATTCAAATATCAAATGTAATGATGCTCAAAATGGTTATTAGTTCATGTTAATTTCTCTGAAAAAGAAAATGTGATTTTTAGTGAATATATATAAAAACAAAACATAAATATATCATTTTTCTAAAGATATAATTGATAATATTTTAAATATTAGAAATAATTTATATAAACATGCTTCAGAGTGCTAAATAATCCAATATATCCTAAAAATTCAACCTAGTTTCTAAAAAGTACCTCATTCCCTAAATATTTTAAGTTGTTAAATAGTGTGACTAATTAGTGTTTTATTTAAACATTTCTATTAATATAAACACTTATATCCCAAATTAAATCAATTTATGGTATTTTTATTTAAAGAGCCTCTTCTATCTTTTTTATTGTCTATCTAGTCAGGCAAAAAAAACAACAAATATTACTTTTTTAACAAAATAGCTAATCATAATTTTAGTGGATTTCTTATTTTTAATTAGAGAGAAATAAGAAATGTATTCTTACAATAAAAGATATATCCTTTCCTTAACACCTTTATTTTGTTTGTAAATAAAACATAAAAATATTTACATATAAAATATTAAAATAAAACAACTAATTATTTCTCATTTACAAATATTTTTTAAGTCTCAAAGTCAAGAGATGATAGATTATTTTTCAATAAATCAATTTGCAAGTAGATTAAAAACATATTTTTATTTTTATTTTTTTGGGGGTGGTACTGGGGTTCCTGGAAACCCTTCCACCTTTGGGCTACACTCCCAGACCTATTTTATATTTTTATTTGGAAACAAGGTCTCTTAAGCCAGTGAAGCTGGCTTCAAACCAGCATGATCCTCCTGTCTGTGCCTCCCAAGTGCTCGGGGATTACAAGCGTGCACCACCACGCCTGGCAAAAAACATTATACTTTTATAAACTGGCTTTTTCCAAAAAAAATTTCTCTAATATTCTGACTTTCTGCATGTGTTTAAAAATAATAATAATCAGTCCTCAAACTCCAAACACTTTAAATTTTAATTATAATTCTAAGATAAAAGATTTGTTTTCTTTTTATGAGGATGTGCAGAATTTTATATTATTTATTTTAAACATTTAAAATTTTAGTGTTTTACAAATTCAAAATTTTGCTAGAGTAAATGATATTTTTTGCAACAATCACAAATGGCTTAAATTTTCTGAATTTTATCTCTACCTCACATCTGGAAAATATTCATCAGTACAGAAATGAAAAACAACTCAAAGACCTTCACAGGAAAATTACTTATTACTGTTACAGTGAAAACCACACACATTTCCAGGCCTATTCAAAATCTTTAAAGCAATAGTTTTGAGGATATATTGTTTTTTCACCCCTCTGCTGTGTAGCATTTTGAATATCTCTAAGTAAAGTTGAGATATGACATATACAGAAGTGATTTCTGAAGAACAATAGAGTAGGTAACTACTTGTTTTCTTTCTCACTATGAAAACTTTGGAAAATAAGGAACAGCTGTCAGAACTAACTTTGTCAGAACTCTGAGAAACAGCTAAAGATTTATAGCCACCAAGAGAACACTGAATCAAGAATAAAAGCAACTCTACTATGGAAGAAAACTCTTATGGCAGTTTCCTTGCCTATGTCTTACCTTGCTCACTGAGAGTCTTGAAGAGAGTCTACATTACCATTGTGACAATCTAGTTTTTTGTTTCAGGAGAATAATAGACTCTATTTACAAATTACTGGGTAGGACTTATCTTACATATCTGGGGACTATTCAGTGGGCTGATGTAAGAAGGCATCTATATCTATTATATGGAACTCACATAGGTTGGAAAAGTGATGGGCACCACTTAAAAAGCATTATCTGGTGGATAAAAACCATAGATGCTTGAGATGCACAGAAAAATCCCTAAGGCCAGGAAGGAAAATCTATAGTTCTTTGGAATATTAGGGCATTAAAATATATATGTATATGAAGTAACAGTATATGAAGTAACAATCAAAAACAAAAGCAAAACATAGCAAATTCAGGGAATTATAGACAATCTGATTTCCAGAATAACCACATTATGTATTCAAATGTCCAGTTTTCTACAAATAATCATATTATACAGAAAAAGAGAAAACAATGCTATATTCAATGAAACAAAGAAAATTGACAAAAATTGTCCTGAAGAAATTCTTTAATGCACATGACATACGTTAACAAACAAAATTAATCACCAAGCCAAACATGAGAAAGAGGGAGAGTAGGGAATGGGCAGGAACTTGGTAAGGGCTAATTGGATGATGTGTGCATGCATGTCTCCACCATCTTGAATCCCATTAAGATGTATGAGTACAATGCACCTATTAAAAAATTTAAAACAAGAAACCCAGACATTTGACTTACTGTGAAAAACATTAGAACAATTGTCATAAGAACTATCAAAGAGCTGAAGAAAACATAACCTAAAGACAAGAAGAAATACAAAAGATGATATATAAAAGAATCATTTTCTATTAAAAATATGTAGAGCCATAATTCTGCACACAGGACAAAAATTTTATTTTGTAATATCAAAAGTTTACACATAAATGTAATAGGTACACATATAGTATATGTGTGCGCATGAGTGTGTGTATGTATATATGTACAGGCTCACAATTATAGAGGTTGGCAATCACCAAAATTTATATGAGAATCAACAAGATGGAGACCCAGGAAGGTCAATACTGCAGTTTCAATTTGAGTCTGAAAGCCCAAGAATAAGAGAGATCATGGTATAAATCTACTGCAAAGCCTGTGTACATATTTTAGATTTTTTTGTTCTTGGTGTTATTGACATGAAGATAAAATTAATATCTTACATTTATAACGATGTAGTTTATATCAACATAAATTTACATAACATGCAAAAATCTCTGTTTTTAGACAGCTCTATTCCTATATCTTTTAGGTTTTTGTATCTTCATATGTCTGATCCAAAACATACAATTTTGTTAATTTAAACATTTGGTTTTTCTATCATTCTAGATATAAAATTTGAAATTAAAAATAAAATCTTCATAAAAGTGGCTTTTATATTTGTATATTTAGCTATCCTTACTGGAGGTTTGCATCTATTTATTTATTTACATGATTTTAATTAATGATGAAGTCAATTCAATGACTTCAATACAAATTGAAACAAATAAATTTGTATTTATTTACAGGACATGTAGGGATTTTTATTATAACAAGGTTTTCTCTAGAATCATGAAAGTGTGCTGGCAACAATATATACCAACTAATTCCTAGAATTTCACTCTGACTTCTCAATGGCCATAAAAAGTTAAATTCCTTAAGAACCAAATATTTTTATTATAGTAAATATTTTTATGTATTTAGACTAATTTCCTGACATATTCTAATCCTGATTACTCATAAGTTAATGTATTATAGTTTCACCCCAAATTTATAAACTTTGTTCTTTCATGTGTTCATGTGTGTGTGTATGAGAGACAGACAGACAGACAGACAGAGGAAGAGACAAAGAGAAAGAGATAGAATGACTGCTAGTGTGAAGATTTCAAAAACCAATTAAGCAAAAGTAACATGACAGCTTTGTTTTCCATTTTGGGACTTCTATAATGTCCAAATTAATAATATTTTTCTGTGATATTGTTCTTAAGATATGCATGCAAATTTTTTTTTCCTCTGCTAATGCTAACAGACAGATAAAATCAATTCAAAGGAGGCTAAATTTTTTTAATTTAAATGTGATTTTGACATTACCTAATATTTAAGAAAAATAAGTTTGTTTTTATATCTTGATTTTTCTTATTTGCATTCATAGGAAGAACCTCAAGAAAGTAAATGAATCAGTATCTAGAAAATGAGGATGGGTGCAGGGATCTAACTTTTTTTATTTTTTTTACTCCTGGCCTAACTAACTCCATACTTACATTTTTGTTTCCTCAAAATAAAAGAATTTCTATCATCATTTACTTTTTTTTCCTTAAGCTTACATGAACCTTGGCACAAGTGTTATTCAAAGATTTTATCTCTTTTATTTGCTTTAAATATTTTATTGGTGCATTGTAGTCATACAGCTTAATCGGATAAAAGACTTGTGTAGACATACATGCACAAATCACCCAATTAGCCCCTACCCAGTCCCCACCCTATTCTCTCCCCATACCTCCTTCCCATGCTTAGTTTAGTGATTGACTTCGATATGTTTAAGTACATCATGTGCTTTAGAGAGTTTCCTTCTTCCCCTCTCCCATCCCCTCAGGTTGCCTTATTTGCTCCTCTATAACATCTCCTTCTTCATCTAGAGTTACTCAAAGATTGTATCTCCACATTAGTACAAAGAAGTCTCTATTCACTACTGAAGAGTGAACACATAGTGAATTTCTTCAGAATGAATAATAGAAAAATGTCTTCCATAATTATATCTTTTTTACTTCTTACATACTTCACTATTTCCAGAAAAAAAACTCATTATAGCCACAGAATATATCAAAGATTTGTGAATGAGGTAAATGTAAAAAAATGATTGTGTCCTTAAATTATTCCTTAAATCTATATTTATCTTGATTCATATATTAAATACGTCCACATAAACTAACACATTTAAAATTTAAATTTGAAAAATCACAAATGTCTAGTGCATTTTAGTGAGAAAAATCATTCTAGTAAAATACAAAAATCATAAATTTTCATGAAAAAATACTACAAATCTTAGTTTCAGTTATTAGAAATGAGTACATGAAATAACAATGCATTTAAATGTTATGAAAAATAGATAATAGAAAAACATATTTTATAAAATCTCAAACCACTAATTCACTTTATGTTTTATTTTACTGTGTATATTTGAATTTTAAAGAATATTAACATCCCTGGTACTGCAAAAAAAAAAAAAAAAATGCCCGTGTTACCTTTTCTGAAATCTTTCATTTTTATATGTCCAGATGTTTGGAATTGCTCAAGAATTTGGGAGTTGATAGGATTAAAGATGATGAAATAGTGTAAGACAGTGTATTTCAAGTGCTTTGATATTTGGAACTCAACCAGAAGGAAGGCAGCTTCTGAACAAAGGAAGAAAAGCAGCTTAAACTCAATAAAACAATGCCAATCAAAATGTGGTGAAATTATAGGTAGAAGAGAGAGTAGAGAACCGTCAAGAGCTCTATCCATCATACCTGGTGCACCATCTTGGCCAGGCCACACTGGAGCTGGCAGCTGGCAGCACAGCCCTCAGAGACCTCCCATGGAGAAACAGCAGATTTTTTTTTTGTGAAACCAATGAATATAGACTTTTATCAAAAGCAGTTAACATTTCTATCCATGCTTGAAAAAGCCCTAACTACCCAAATTTCTCAGTCAGATTCTGTGGCTGAAGCTGAACCCAAATCTGCCTGTGAAAATATAAGGAACACTCATAAAGATCATGAGTTAACAAGCTGTAACCCTGTAGGCTCAGTGTGTCCCAGCAGTAAACCACCCTGTGTGGCCACAGGAACTTTTGTGGCAATGGACAGACTTGCTGAGCCTGACTTTGCAAATTACCCCTGTGAAGGTGGGGGTGGGGACTACAGTCAGATAGCAGAAAAGTGAATTAAGAGAGTCTCTGGGGATATCTGGGCAGGAGGGACCTAGATTTGCAGTTTGCCCTGCCCTTGCACACTCTCCAGAGATCACCACAGGACAGCCAACCATGGTATCTGTGTCCTCTATATTTCCCTAATTTAAAATAAAACTTTCATATTTCTATTTAAAAAATCCGAGCCAGGTGTGGTGGTGCACGCTTTACTCTCAACATTCAGGAAGATGCCGCGGAGAATTGTGGTTTGCGACTGGCCTCAGCTTCTTAGTGAGGACCTCTACAATTCAGTGAAACCCTGTTTCAAGAAAATAATGAATAAAGCCACTTGTGGCAGTGCACGCTTGTAATCCCTGTGCATGTGAGGTGGAGACAAGAGGATTACGTATGTTCAAAGCCAGCCATACTGCCATTTGTGGCGGCGCACACTTGTAATCCAGGTGCTTGGGAGGCAGACAAGAAGATCAGGAGGGTTTAAAGCCAGCCGCGTGCGCTGGCTTAGGAGACCCTGTTTCCAAATTAAAAAAATGTAAAAATAGGTCTGGGAGTGTAGCCTGGAGGTAGAAGGGCTTCCAGGAACCCCAATACCACCAAAAAAAAAAAAAAAAAAAAAAAAAAAAAAAAAAAAATTCCAGCCATGCTGGCTTAAGAGACCCTGTTTCCAAATAAAAAGTATGAAATAGGTCTGAGAGTGTAGCCTGGAGGTAGAAGGCTTTCCAGGAACCCCAGTACCACCAAAAAATATAAAGAAAGGAAAAAGGAATAAAAAGTAAGGCGTAAGGCTCAGTGTGTAGTTCAAAGGTAGAATGCCCCTTGGTTTCATCCCCAGTCATACAAAAATAAAAGAATAAATAAATACATACACAAATAAACAAACAAATCCCAATCAGCAGGCTGTGCAGGCTCTGAGTAGAACATCATAGTGTCTGGTCCTAAAGACTTTGGGTGGGCCTGTAGAGAATGGCAGTCCCATGCCAATCAGTGACTCCTATTTGGCTACATGAAAAATTGTATCTAGTTAGGAGGTTCTGGGTGACAAAATCCAAAATTGGATTATATGAAACAAATTTGTAGAGGTAAATATACACCCCAGCATAAACCTATAAAAAAGGATAACAAATAGACACAGATAGACACAGAACTCACAACAAAAGAGGAAGAAGATACCAAGACAACAGAAATACAAAGTTGAGAACTTTGAATATATATAAATGAAGAACAGTACAGAGACAAAAAATTCCCACAACTCAACAAAAAGGGCAATCCCTAATACCAATCTGCAGGAAATATCAGGAGAGTTTCAGGTTTTGAAAGTACATTCAACATGAGCAAAGGCTTCAAAGAAAGTGTACAGAACATGAAAAAGCACATCAATAGAGAAATTGAAGCTTTAAGTAAAAACTAACAAGGCTTTGGATGAGGAAAGGAGCCAATAAATGAATTAAAGATAATAGAAATCACCTCTGCCAGACTAGACCATATTGGAAACAGAGTATTACTCTTGAAAAACAGTTCAAAACTGAAAACATGATCAACAATATGGAGAAGACAGTACAACAAAATGGCCTGCACTTCCAAGAAATATGAAACAATATGAAACATTCTAAGTTATGGATAATAGTCATTGAAGAAGGCCTAAAAGCACAAACCAAGCATATCAGAAATTTCTTCAGATAAATAATTTCAGAAAATTTTCCAAAAATGGAAAAAGACTTTGATATTCATGTACAGGAGATACTCAGAACACCATCTAGACAAGATTAATGGACATTCTTATGCTAGTAATAATCAAAATGACTAACATAAAGGCCAAGAAAAAGATTTTAAAAGCAGTAGGAACAAAATAATGAGTTAGCTTTAAGGGCAAAACAATAAGAATCACTTCAGACATATCATTTCAAGTCATGTAGTCCAGGAAGAGCCAGTATAATGTATGCCAGATCTTAGAAAAAGATTTCAATGAAAACTACTATATCCAGCAAAGGTATTATTCAAAGTTGACAGAGAAATAAAAATGTTCCAAGACAAGTTTAAATCTAAAGAATTCTTGCCTGTTCAGCTAGCACTAAACCATATACTTAAAAAAAAATAAAATTAGTAGAAAGAAGCAAATATCAAAACCAGAAAAGGGTCAAACTCCACCAGGTAGTCCACTAAGCAAAGGAGAAATAATATTTTATAAAATAGAAAATAGAACTCAAAATGACAGGAAACAAAAATTATATCTAAACAATAACACTTAGAGTCAAAGTTCTTAAATATAAGATAAAAGACATAGATTGACAATGTGGATTGAAGAACATAATCCAAGATATATTGCTTGCAAAAATTCAACTTACAGCTAAAAATATCCATATGCTAAAAGTGAAAGTATGGCTGGCATGGTGCTGCAGGCTGACAGGAGGATTGCACACATTTGAAGCCAACCTCAGCTACTTAGTGAGGTTCTCATTAAATTAGTGAGACCCTGTTTCCAAACAAAACATAAAATAGATCCAGAAATATAGCCTGGAGGTAGAAAGCCCCTGAGTTCCACCCCCAATACCACCAAAAAGAAAAAAAAAAGTGAAAGGATGAAAAAGGATATGCCATGTAAATAAGCAGGAGTAGTAATGTTCATACTGAACAAAACAGATTATAAGCTAAGACACACTAAAAGAGACAAAGATTATCACTTCTTATTAATAAAAAAAAATGCAACCAGAAGATATGATAACAAACATTTAGGCCCCAAATGTGGTACACCCACATTTGTAAACCAAACTATTTGGGACATCAGGTGTCAAATAGACCCAACTATAATATTAGAAAACTCCAACACATCACTCACACTAGTAGATTAATCTTCTAGGCTACATGAGAATAGACTTTCCAGAACCAAAGCACACTATAAACCAAAGTTGCCTAATAGACATATACAGAATATTCAACCAACAAGAGCTGAATATACATTCTTCTCAACTGCTGACAAATCAACAACAACAACAACAAAAAAACCCTTCTCTAAAATAAACCACATTCTGGGCCACAAAACTAGTACCAGCAAAATCAAACTATGTAATATAATTCCCTGCAACTGTTTAGATCACGATGCATGAAAGTAAGAAATAACAACAGGAAGAACAAAAAAGTACATAAATACATGGAGACTGAGTTATAGATTCTTGAATAAGGACTGGATGAGAGAAGGATAAAGAGAAATCTTTTTTAAAAAATTCAAGAATTAAGCAAAAAAATAAAAACATGACATACCAAAATCTATGGGACTTTGAAGGTGGTTTAAAAATATTTATAGCACTGCGTGCCCACATAATAAAAACTGAAAGTCACCAAATAAACAACCTAATTATCCACCTCAAGGGCTTAGTAAACAGGAGCAGTCTAACTTAAAAGCCATCAGAAAGCAGGAGCTAATTAAAATCAGAGCAGAAATCAATGAAATAGATAATAATTTTAATAATTTCAATGCATCAAGAAAACAACAAGCTTGTTCTTTGAAAAGATTGACAATATTGATAACTCTTTGCAACCTAACCAAAAGAAAGAGAAAATCAAACCAACTTATTAAAATCAGAAACAAAAAAGGAGACATTACCACAGATAGTGAGGAAATGAAGAGGGTCATAAGAACTTAAGTTGAAAATTTGTATTTCAAAAAATCGAAAAACATGGAAGAAATCAACAGATATTTTTAGATAAATAAAGCCTACCAAAATTGAAACAAGAAGATATAGTAAACCAAAACCTACCAATATCAAGCAAAGAGACAGAAACAGCAATAAACACTTTCCATCAAAGAAAAGACCAGGTCCCGATGAATTTCTAGCTGAGTTCAACAAAACATTTAAAGAAGAAGTAAACCTAATACTTCACAAATTATTTATTAAAATTGAAAGAAAACAAATACTTCCAAATTTCTTCTATGATGCCAGTATCAATAATGAAAACCAAAGGTCCCTCAAGAAAAGAAAATTGCAGACAAATATCATTGATGGACTCAGACACAAAAACTTTAAACAAAATACTATCTATTCACATTCAAAACCACATAAAAAATTGTGCACCAGTCCCAAATTAATTTTATCCCAGGAATCCAGGACTGAATCAAAATTTGCAAAGCAATACCTGTTATTCACCACATAAATAGAACTAAGAACAAAAATCAGATGATCTTTTCAATTGATGCTGAAAAAAGCATTTGACAAATTCTAACACACATTTATGTTAAAAAAAACACTGCATAAATTCAGAATAGAAGGAACATATCACAACATCATTAAGACAATATACAATAAAGGCAAAGCCAACATCATATTGAACAGGAAAAAAATCTATGGAAATTACATTTATAATCAGGAACAAGACAAGGATGCCTGCTATCATAACTCCTTTTCAATATAGTCATTGAAACTCTTGTCAGAACAATAGTACAAGAAAAACATACAAAATAAATTCAAATATTAAAAGATGAATTAAAATTATCTCTTTTTGCAGATGACATTATTCTATAATTAAAATATCCCCCAAAAACTCAACTAAAGGTATACTAGAGCTGATTAACTCAGCAAAGTAGCAGAATAAAAATTAATCTAAAATCAGTAGCTTTTTTTATATTCCAACCATAAATCTATAAATAAGGAAATCAGAAGACAATTTCATTAACAATAACCTCAAAACTAATAAAATAGCTAGGAATAAAACTAACCAAAAAAGTTCAAAACATCCACAATAAAATTATAAAACACTAAAGAAAGAAATGAAGAAGATCTTAGAAGATGTAAAAATCTCCCTTGTTCTTGAATAGGCAGAATAAATATCAAAATGAACATTCTGCCAAAAAGTGGCCAATGGAGACAATGTATTACCTATCAAAATATCAATGTCATTTTTTACAGATCTAAAATATCAGTCACAAATTTTATATGGAGAAACAAAAGACCCAGAATAACTGAAACAATTCTCAGTAATAAGAACTATGCAGGAGGCATCACAATCTCTGATTTCAAATTTTATAGCCCAGCTTTAAAAACAGCACAATATTGACACAATATAGACACATAAAACAATGGAACATAATATAAGATACAGAAACAAATTCACACACTTATAACCAATTAATTTTTGACAAAAGTTTCAGACACATAGGTTAGAGAAAATACAGCCTTTTCAAAAATTGGTGTCAGAAAATTTGATTATCCAATTGAAAAAAATGAAGCCAAATCCCTACCTCTCACACTGTACAGGAGTCAACTCAAGGTGGATCAAAAATCTGGATGTTAACCGGGTGTGGTGGCACATGCTTGTGATCCTCGTCCTTGGGAGGCTGAGACAGGAGGATCGCGCAGGTTCGAAACCAGCCTCAGGTACTTAGTGAGGCTCTCAGCAACTTAGGCCCTGTTTCCAAATAAAGTATAAAATAGGTCTGGGAGTATAGCCCAGAGGTAGAAAGCCAATTAAAAAGTTTCTACTCAAGAAGGCAAACCATTGAGAGACTAAAGAGAAAGCATCCAGAATGGGAGATATTTGCCAGTTATTACTCTGAGAGAAGACTAATATCGATATTATAAAAAAACTTATAGGCTTTACATTAAGAAAACAAATGACCCAATCAAAACTGGAAAGGTTTGTTAAACAGATACTTCACAAAAGAAGATACTCAAGGGGCCAATAAATACATGCAATGATGTTCAACATCATTAACAATCAGGGTGATGCAAATTAAAACTACACTGAAATTTCATCTAATGCCAATCAAAATGTAATCATTAAGAAGTCAAAAACAATAAATATGCTATACCTGGTATTGTACACTTTTAATCCCAGTACTTGAGAGGTCAACACAGGATCGCAGGTTTGAGGACAACCTCAGAAAGTACAGAGACTCTTCTCAAACTAGTGAGACCCTATTTTAAAATAAACATAAAAATAGGCTGAAGAGTATAATTTGGAGGTAGAACACCCTGGGTTTGATCCTGAGTAACACACACACACACACACACACACACACACACACACACACAAAAACAAAAAATAAAATTTTTATGAGGATGTAAAGAAATAGGAACTCTTCTACACTGTGTGTGAGATTGCAAAATAGTTCAGCCATTGGAGAGATCAGTTTGAGATTCCTTGGAAAACTGGGAATGGATCCACCATATAATCTGGCTTTACCATTCCTGGCTATCTTCCAAAGTGGGTGAAATCAGAGAACTACAGTAATATATTCATACCTGTGTTCATAGCAGCACAATTTACAGTTGCCCAGTTGTGCAACTAATCTCCTTGGTGTCCATCAACAGATAAGTAGATGACAAAACATGGTCTATCCACATAATTGCATTCTACTCAGATATAATTAGAACAAAAATTATGTCATTTGCAAGAAAATGGAAGGACTTGGAGAACATTATGTTAGGTGAGATTAGCCAATTGCAGAAAGTGAAGAGTCATATGTTTTCCCTAACTTGAAGAAGCTAGGGAGTAATTGGGACACCAAAAAGACTCCAGATAATAAAGAAGAAACTTCAGTGGAGCCAGGAAGGTCGTCTAGGGGCAGGGGAAGGGGAGAAATTAGTTAAATAAATTACTACCATCTACCACCTGCTATGTGTATATATGTAAAAATAACAATGCCAATCTTTGGACACTGTATTGGTAAGGGTGGGATATGTTGAAATCCAGGGGATGGCACCAAGCAGTGTTATGTGCATGTATGTCACTCATAACGTGGTATACATTGTGATGTGAGACTATAATGCACCAGTATATATATAATTGGCTGCCCTTAACACACACACACACACACACACACATACACACAGGAGGGAACAGTGGCCTGTCCATCCATTTCTCCCATCTCTCTGGCTCCTCTTCAGATAACATGGCCCAAGCAGGTCAACTTGCAGGTTACACAGCCACTTGTGCTTCTGTGTGCAATAACCTCCAGCTTTATTTTGCAAATACCATGTTTTGCTGGTCTTGCTTGTTGACTCTACTCTGCCCTTACTGCCTCCTTCTTGATTTTCATATCTGATGCACAGAATTCCTGTGAGAAGCTTTGCATTTTCCCCTGCTTTTCCCTGATATGTTCTTCCTCCAGTGAGCTGCCCAGAGCTAAATCCTTTGTCTGATTTATAATTCTAAATAAAAAAAACTTTCTTATTGAGGCTATCTTCTTCAGTGTTCTTGTCCTTCATCATTTCTCTTAATTATTGTTATGATTTTGTCTTTGCCACTTATCACTACTTAATCTCAGAATTGTGTGCTTTTGCTTCTTAGCCAGCATCTTTGCCTTTTTATCAGTGATCTCCCTATGGCTACCTGAGCCTCTAATGCATCACCCAGTGAGAGCAAGAATGCTGAGGAATTTGCATCTCTCCTGGGCTGCCCTTAACACATAACTGACACATAACTGATGTGTGTGGAACTTTATGGCAACTTGGCAGAGATTGCTCTCATTTTGACTCTCTCCCTTTTCATGTCTTGATTTCCTCACTCTTTTGTTGATTTCCCTGAGAGAATTCTTTTAACAAATAGCTTGTAAATAGATCCCTGTCTCTGCTCTGCTTCTGGGAAGTCTGACTTAAAGCGGTGAGTAGCAAAAATGGCTCCCAGCAGAATGTATGTATGGGATTCTAAAATTGAATCTGTCCTTCACTGAATAGCAACAGATTGGACCATAGAATCAAACTAATTTCAGTCATATTGTAGCATTATAACTGATAATTATTTTATATGTGATCACCTAGGATGTGATTATCTGTAATCAAATGTTACTATAATATCCACTCTATCATGTTTATAGCATTAGACAGATATGAGGAAATGGTAACTACAAGAAGAATGAAATTGACTGTTCATTTCTATTATTATTAACCTAAAAAATACACAATATAGGCTTAAGCCAGCAGCTAAGCTCTGAATTTTTATGTTCACTTCAAAATTCCTTTGTTGAAACCTAATCTCCAGGGCTATCATGTGCACAGGAGGGACATTGAGGGACTGATTAGTGCTTTATAAAAGAGGTCCAAGGGAGTTTGTTATCCTCTGCCTCCTCAAAACCATAGTGGAAGAATATTTTCATCAGTAAAGCAGAATGAACTCCCACCAAATACCAAACCTGCTGGTACCTTGATAAATTTGTATATTATTTTTAAACACCAATTTATTTATTTATTTATTTATTTTATTTATTATTATTAATTTTTTTTGCAGGTCTGGGGATGGAACCCAGGAGCATTTGACCTCCGAGCTACACCCCATGCCCTATTTTTTATTCTTTAGTTTGAAACCGGATCTCACTGAGTTGCAGAGGGCCTCACTAAGTAGCTGAGGCTGTCCACAAACAGTGATCCTCCAGGTCTCAGCCTCCCGAATGCTGGGATTACAAGCACGCACCACCACACCCAGCTTAAACACCAATTTTAAGATAAGAATAATTTCTAATTGAACTCTTTTTTTTTACATATAAATGTCAAGGTAAGAAAGGAGAAAATAGAAAATATAATACCTTAAAACTTGAAGTGGGACCGTCTGAGTGAATGATTTCAAGGAAGAACAAATGAAAAATTTCAGATATTCTTGAACTCCCTAAGTCTGCAAAAGTACCTTGCTATTTTTTTAAGACCATAAAAATATCTTAGAAACTATCTAGTAAATTCATCTGAGGCAGATTCATTGCAAGACAACTTTCTGCCATGAGATCTTCCCCTTTTGTTCTTGATGGTTGAACCAAAGTTTAGGGTTTAGTCACCTCATGGCCCTGAGAAATCTTTGACTTATGATGCGGGAAGAACTCCTTCATTGTCTGGGTTCTCCAGAACTGAAACTGTATTCCAAAATGAAACAGAAAAAGCAATCTTGAGTGGATTGTTTTTGCAGATACTATACTAGTATATACTGCTGTATATAAGGGTGTTTCATGATATAAAGCTTTACAATTTGGAAGAGATCCAGAATCCAGTGGATTTCAAGAAAACATGGGGCAAACAGTATATGGTTAGCTGCATACTCTGGACATGGCTCCTGGAAATGCTGCAGATTATACCAGGGAAAGTTTCCAGATCTGCCTGATGGTTTGACCAAACCAATAAAAAGGCTAAGGCACTTGGCATGTTACAAATGACTGTGTACATAAGGATGTCCCTGAAATACATTGGTATACTAAGTTTATAAGGAATGTGCTTTCTGTAGGCTTAAATGTGCCTATTGTCTACAGAGTGAGAATGATGAACAGGGTGGGGATACTTTTAGAAAAAAATATTCTTATGTCAATTCCAGAACTCTGTATTGGTAAGGGTGGAGTTGGGTAGGAAAAACAAATGAAAAGTGTTAGCATTAACTAGTAAAGAGAGATAAGAAGCCACATATTTCCATGCAGTTAGCTGCAACATGATCATCAAATAGCAGTATTATATAAAGATCTGTGGTAATAAGAGAAGCATGAGCCAGCCATGATGGTGCATGCTTGTAATCCCAGCATTCAGGAGGCTGAGACCTGAGAAATGTGGTTCGAGGACAGCCTCCGCTACTTAGTGAGGCCCTCTGCAACTTAGAAAGACCCTGTTTCAAAATAAAGAACAAAAAATAGCACGGACCCATCTGATTTCCCCATGCCAACTACATGCATGAATGTTACCCTAAATCTGGGGCCCCCGACTTTGCTCCTGTTCAGCTCAAAGCAGTTTATGACAGACTGCACAGCCTTATTCCTTTGCCAAGGAGTACATCCATGTGATAGAAATGAGGGAAAAATTAATGGAAATTGAGCTCATGTTAAATGTTTGTAAAATCGTAAAAGTCAAAGTGTATTTTCTGTATCTACCTTTGGCCTGACAGGTGTCAGGAAGTTACTAGACAGACGGGGGAATGTACCGGTATTGGGAATGGCTTAGGAAGATTTGAGAAAGCTCTGATTATTAATAGATATATTTCAGAAATAATTGTGTCAAAATGGCAGACCTGGAGAGAGAAAAGCTTGGCTTTGACCAGGAAGCAAACAGCTATTGAAACTTAGATTGACTTAGCTAAAAGTAATTAGCAAGTCAATAGGAGAGGGAAAGTAGGCCTTTCTCTGTCTAAAGACAGATCTACATGATTAGAAAAGCTAGCTAAGATAGTAGAAGGGGTCGACCTTCATGAAAGGTGACACTTTGCCACACCTTGCTGGGGAAGGAGCCTTACAGGGTAAGGGGAGGTACCTTACAGGGACCTTTACTACATCAGAATTATGTAAACAAGATGGAGGTCATGGGTATAAAAAGTCCAGTCCACATGCTGGATCTTTGGGGTGGTGAATTGGCTCGGATCACCCCACCCCCATGCCAAAATGGCATGGCGCTGTAACTACCTTCTGTATTTCTATCTTTTTAATAAACTTCTTTAAATCTTCAACAAAATAAAAATAAAAAATAGGTCAGGGGGTGTAGCTCAGAGGTAGAATGCCCCTGAGTTCCATCCCCAGACCCCCCACACACACACACAAAAAGAGGAGTATCGCTCTTGAGGACATAGAGAAGATCACCAAGGACTTTTACACATATTTTGTATATATTTACAAAGCTTCTCATGTAATTAAGTAGAAGGCTTATGTCAGCTACTCAAATTGAATGTTTCAATCCCTTACCTAATTTCTAATCCAGAGAGTTCAATGATTAAGTCATGGGCTGTGTTCCTTGAGAAATAATATCATGCCAGAGATTATATATACACATACAAACATATGTATATAGAGAGATATCACATATATATGTGTATATATACATATATATTATATAAAATCTCTATATAAATCTATGTATGAATATAAATATGATATATACATATTATATATAAATTATATAATAAGATTAAATAAAGCAGAGATTATTTTATTCTCTTATCCAAGAAGTCACTAGCCACACACAGGAGAAAAAAGTAACACCCATATCTTTTGATACACTATGTGAACAGACACTGATATTGAGACAGAACCCATGGATATTTTACTGAGCTATAATCCCAGCCCTATTTTTTATTCTTTATTTTGAAACAAGGTCTCTCTAAGTTGCAGAGGGCCTCACTAAGTTGCGAAAGCTGGCCAAAAACACATGATTCTCCGGTTTCAGCCTCCCAAGTACTGGGATTCCAAGTATCCACCATCACACCTGGCAGGAAGTCAGTTTTGATCATAGGCCCTATTCAAGAATAGGTGCAAATGGAAGATGGGTGATAAATGTATTCAAACAACATATTAATCTCACATTGTGTCCAAGAGTATATATGCAATAAATTAGTTGCTATTTTCTGAATGCATACTGTAAAAGCATGTATGTAGAAGCTGGCAGGGTTTATATTTTGGTTCCTTGAAACGTGGGTTGATGATAATTATTAAAGAAATGGCTAAGGAGACAAACTTGAAAATGTTTTCTTTCACACCAAAGCCAAGAGAGTGAATCAAAGTAATATAGCCTCTCAAGTATAACTGTAGAAATCATTCTTTAGATATGAAAAGTTACAGGGTAGTAATGTACAGTGTATTTCCACTTCATTTACCTACTTGACCTAAAAAAAAAACAGTGAATGTATAATGACAGATTGGATGAACTATAGAAAATGGCAATGGCAAGCCCAGCGTGGTGGCCCATGCTTGTAATCCCCACACTTGGGAGGCTGAGACAGGAGGATCACGCAGGTTCGAAGCCAGCTTCGCTGGCTTAAGAGACCCTGTTTCCAAATAAAAATATAAAAATAGGTCTGGGAGTGTAGCCCGGAGGTAGAAGGGTTTTCAGGAACCCCAGTACCACCAATAAATAAATAAATAAATAAATAAATAAATAAATAAATAAAGGCAATGGCAATGTGAAGCTGCTATAACAAGTGAGGTACTCTTATTAGAGCAGATAAAGAATCAGTTTGTATGTCAATTCTTATCTTTAGTTCTTGAATTTTTATCTGATTTTCTTTAAATTTAATTTCATAGTTAAGAAACCCTTATGTTCTTAAGCATAAAATTTATCATTGTTTTTCCTTGTTGCCACAGATAACAGTATTTTGCATATTTATTGTGATCAAATTTAGTTTTTCAATCTAGGCATGATGTCACATGCCCATAAACCCAGTACTTGTAAATTTGAGACAATAAGGTCACATGTATGAGACTAATGAACTGTATATTTCAAAAGTTGATAAAGTTTGCTCTTACGTATTTTGTGGTTCTGAGAATCCAACCCAGGGACATTCTACTTCTGAGATACACCTCTAGCTCCATTTTATTCTTTTTTTTTAAAAAAAAAATCAGGGTCTCACTAAGTTGTGGAGAGCCTCACAAGTTGCTGAGGCTGGTCTTGAACCTGTGATCTTGCTGTCTTAGCTTCCCAAGTACTGGGATTACAAGAATGTACCATCACACCCAGCTGTTCATACATTTGTTATATCTCAGTTTATGTTTTCTTGTGTCAATGTAAAAATGTATAAAGTCTAACTCAATTAATTTTTTTAAATTAACATATACATTTTTTCTGTTTTTTCTTTCCCCCAGATACTGTTTTTTTTTGTAATACTGGGGTTTGAATGCAGGGGCATTCTACCACCCACCTATACCCCCAGCCAGCCCTCTATTTTACTCTTTATTTTAAAGCAGGATCTCACTAGCTTGTGAAGGGCCTAAGTAGCTGTGGTTGACTGTGAGCCTGTTATCCTCCTGTCTCAGCCTCCAAGGACTCAAATTACAAATATACACCACTGCACCTAGCCTCAGAGACCCTTATATACAAAGGATAGTGATTATTATTATTGGAAGAGTGATTTAAAAACTGATTCCAGGTACTGGGGATATAACTTAGTGTCACAGCACTTCCTAACAAGCACTTTCTAACAGTACTTCTTGGATTCAATCCACATTAACACAAAAAATTCAAAATAGATTCCATGCCCTCAAAGTATTAGTTAAAATTAATTTCTTTTCAGTACTGGAGATAGAATAATATTAATTTTAAGTAACATAAATTAAGCATGTATATGAAACATGTATAGATGAAATTAGGTTGATACAAATGACATCTTCAGAATTACTGTTAACCTAGAGTCCTGATTAAATAATTAAATCAACAACATACCACATTAATTAAATCATCAAAATATGGAATTTAATAAAATACATTCAGAATATTATAAAGTATTAATTAGAATTTTATGTTTTAAAAATGTAACTAATCCCTGTGGCCAAAGCTTTATTATTCATGTATGTCAATTAATTGCTTTTTTGTTTGGTTTTCTTAAGTTTGTTTAAAATGACATTTTTTTTAAATAATGTGGGCATAACATAGATGGTTATTAGTAGTTAATGTGCTTTCTTTCAGTTGTTCGTGATCAGTGCTTAATTTACCCTTCACTTGTTTCCCTTTCCAATCTTAGGACCAGAAGATGTCTGGAGAGTCTAAGAAAACTTTTGTACCTGTCAAACATTCAAATATCTACAACTCCTAAGTATGTCCAAGGACCTATTATGATTTTAGGCAAATTAAATTAAGAATGTTTATTGATAGTCTTTCACCAAGTTACTGAGGGTCTTAATATGGTGCTGAAGCTGGCTCTGAACTTGAGATTGTCCTGTCTCAGATCCCAAGACTGATATTACAGGTGTACATCAACACACCTAGATTGTTTTGGGATATTTTTAAGAAGAGGAAAGGTGAGTTCTGGTTTGGTCTATCCTTGATCAAATAGTATTTTGTTTTAATAATATTTTGTTTTAATAAATAACAAATTTATGAATATATTACTTAAAATGCCTCAGCTAAAGAATAATGTATTCTATACTATTAAAGCAAATTAATATGTACTTTTTGGTATTGTATGAAGAATAAACACTTTATCTAATAAAACTGTAAAAAAGAAAATAATTCTATTGTTAAAACATCTGAGCTTTAAGATCTCTACATTTAAAAAAGACAAAATAGTTTTTATCTGAAAGGCACATGTCTAAAAGATGGCGCCAGATGGAAGAGCCCAAGAAGGGCCAGAAATGGCCTAATATGTCCTGGCCTCTCTTGATTGGAAGGAAAGTGTCGTCACATGCGTGTGTGACCAGTGCATGCACAATACATGATCACAGTAAGAGTAATGGATAGAAGTCTGCGTGATTAATGTGACCTTTAAGCTGATTGGCCCAGCTACTCCCCAGTTGGAAATCCCTGTTTGCGGTTTAATGCTTTATAAGAATTCTCCCTACTACAATAAAGAGTTCCAGCTTTGTCTTGGCTCCCTGTCACATCTGATTGTCTCCAGGGTTGGAGGCTGGGGAACAGGCGGACAGCAGCACTCACCTTTCTCGGGACCCCTGCCACCTCAACCCTTAGGAGTGGTGGGCACAACCCCCAACATTTATCCAGTTTTACTCTTTCATATTCAGATAGTATTTAATTTATATTATAAACATTTTTGTGAAAACAGATGAGTAAGTCAAAATATATTTTTAAATAATTTATTCTTATTAAGTAAAATACATTCAATTTCCATTCTTTCCATTTTCAGCTGAAGAAGTGATGATTGAAAAAGACTTATTTCAATTTTATGGCAATCCCTTGCATATTAGCTTTTTACAATTTTTGGGATTTGTTAATCCTAAAGCCACACTTTCTACTTAGGGGTTGGGTTCATATACATTCATAAATGCAGCAAGAAGACCTCCCTAGTATGGCTACAGGAATGCAAACCACTTCACCAAATTGAAGAGAAGATAAACATAAGAGGACACTTCTTTCCAAAAACAAATGCTTTTAATTGAAATTTCTAGGATGTAACTTTAATTTCTAAGCAAAAAAAAAAAAAAAAAGAATCTTGCCTTGGCACAGAATTCCAACCTGAAATAATGTGAAAATTCACAACAAACCCAAATTTTACCTTTTGTTACTTCTCTAATATTATAATATTTAAAATTTGAATTCACATTAAAATCACTATAGAACATCTTGAGTATACAATTTGAGCCAAATCAGATTTTATTACTTTAAAAATTACCTTTGGATTGTTCTTACTATATTTGTTTCTTATTGTATTCAATTCATGTGTAGTGGTTTTCATAAAATTCTTGTTCAGAGGTGTCTAATTTCTGATTCAATTTTCTCAAGTTTTTTTATTTTAGTCTTATTCATGACATTCTAATGATAAGTGTATTTTATACACTGCCACAAAATTAAACTTCAATAAAGAAATTGAAAAATAGGTAAGAAATAAAAAATAAATGTTAAAGAAACTTTAAGGTAGCAATTACAATATAAGTAAGTAGCAAAATGTATTACTGATTTGAAATTCAACACCTGGTTATGTATTTGTAAATGTACCTATAATTTAATATAACTGTACCTCATAAATTATAATAATTAGTAAAAAAAAGTAGAATTGTTGAGCCTAGTTCAAGCCTAAAAATTAATATTTGAGAACAGAATATTTCTTGAATATCATGCTAAAATATTCTTTAGAGGAAGCCTGTGCAGTTTTAGAGGGAAAAAAAACAGATGAGCAAATACAATCTGAATTTCCTGGTTCACAAAGGTGCTTCTGATATAAAGACATATGGCAGATTCATTTGGATTTAGCATATTATGGAATGAACTGCAAGGGGCTGAGATTTCCATGTGTAAAGCCTCTACCTGAAAGAGTAGAGGTAATTATTTTTTTGCAATATTGCTGTATTACGACTTGTTACAGAGTGAATATTTATATTTCTCCAATTTTGTTTTTGTAATACTGAAGATTGAACCAAGGGATATTCTACTCCTGAGTTACATTCCCAGCTCTCTATTTTTTTTTTTTTTTAATTTTGAAACATGGCCTCACTAAGTTGCTGAGATGGGCTGTGAACCTATGATTCTCCCGACTCAGCCTCCCAAAGTCACAGCCTCTCAAATACTTGAATTACAAGCATGTGCTACCACATCTTGCTAAATCCTGTGATTTAAAATCCACCTAGCCTATGATATTTTGTTAGAGCCAGTCAAACTGATTGAGATACAATTTATTTAGGAAGATAATTTCATTATAATTGAGATACATTATGAAATATATGAAAACACAAAGTATAAAAAAATTAATGAAGAATGATGTGCATTGATTTGCATTATAATAAGCAAAAATTAACTTTGGTTTTTACACTGCCCAGTGTAATATGTGGCTGAAAATCATGGAGAGTCATCTACATGGTGAATTGACAAAAAGGTAAAAATCTTAACAGTGGAACAGTGAAAGTGGAAATGATTGCTGTACAATCATTTTGTTGTAAACAAACAGCTAAATCCATAAACAACTATGGCAATTTTTTATGTATACACTCTATATTTGCAGATAAACTTTCTTTATTTTTTCTACCATTCACTGAATAAATATTTATTGATATTCATCAGGTATACTGTTGTAGAAATTAGGCCCCTAAAATCAAATAATGAGTTCGAGTCAGAAAGATTAACTTTTAGTGGAGAAGATAAACACTAAATTTCTTGTGTTATAAACAATTACTGGTAAATGCACACAGGGCTAAATAAACAAAAAATAAAAAAACAAACAAATACCAAAAATATGAAAGAAGTACAGATAAAAGATGTTTTTAACTGGATTTTGAGAAACAAATGCATGATATGTTTAGTTATTTAAATATATAAAGGTTGATGTTTAATCCATATGACTAGACATTTATAAAACATAGTCTGTATCCCCGTGTCAGAAATTTATAGAAGATATAATTTAATTTTGGCAAAAAATTCGAACTTCCTAGGATATACATTTACATGAATAAGCAGATAAATCTTGTCCAGATCAAAGACATGGGTTCTAGATAGCAGTTACTTTAGCATTCAACAATGGCACTTTACTGAGTAGTATAGAATTACACATTAAACACACAGATATAGAGACACACTCATACACATTCTAGAATCTTAGTTAATGGACAGAAAAGTATAAGCTAAATATTAGTATTTTTAAATTATCTCACTCATATTTAGACAAAAATAAAAGATATTAGTTTATATTAGTAAATGATTTGAAATACTAAAACTATGGTAGAAAATGAGTGATAAGAAGAAAATTCAAACAAAATGTATGTAAATAGCAATTTGGAAAGAGTTACTAAAATTTAAATTCAAATAAATTAAGTATATGCAATTTAGAAATGACATCCTTAATTTTACTTTCTTTCTAAGTTAATCATGAAAGGAGGAATAAAAGAATCATCAAAAATATTATCTGGACTTTCCAGAAAAATTAGAAATGGCATATTTGGCAAAAAAAATCAACTCTTCTACCATAAATATTACCAAGACTTGTCAAAAATTAAAAAAGATAACTAATGAAAGAACTAAAGAATTTTAGAGAAAAGTAATCCACAAACACAACATGGCTGAGAGAATGTTTTAAGATAAAAATAAATAATCATTTAGTTTAAAATTTTGTTTAGTGAGATCATAAGGAGCAGATTGCAGGGCCCAGAAACACACATTTTACATATTAAACAAACAACCGGAATGTCGCTTAACGTTCTTGTATTATTAGGTGCATAATACTCATACATAATGAGCCCTGGAACCATTGTCCTCCTAAAGGGCTTGTGACAAATCAATGGCTGTCAAATCTCCACAGATAATACTCACTCCAGTTCCCAATGGCCTTGATTTCAATTAAGTTCACAGTCATAGACAGTCACATTTTCTTTACAAGGGTTGGGTTTGGGAAGAGAGTGCCCAAGGTAATATTAATGCGTTGACAGTCACTGTCTTTTTGCCTCCTAGATTAGTCTTGCAGTGATGGACACTTTGGAAAACAGGAATGTCAAGGACATGGTAGTGATTGTCTCTCCTTGGGAGATAATGAAAGGCAAGAAGTGTTGTGCTTGGTACCAAAAGTGTTATAAGGATAAAATCAGAGTGGAAAAGTAAGTTGACTAGCCAATTACTTTTATTTATTTATTTTTATTTTAGAAGCCTTTGCATACTTGTAAATAGAGACACTGGAGAATGCATATAGCAATATATTTACTTATTTTTTGTTTATATTGGTGCACTGTAGTCTCACATTACAATGTAAATCATGTTGACAATAACATTCTGCACATGGCTCTTGATCTCTCCCAGCCCCCTCATTTCTCTCCCTCCCAATACACAATACCGAGATTGATGTTGGTATATATTCACATGTATACACATATGTAGTATTTCCATTAAAGAACCTCAATCTTCTTTCTCCCCTACCCTTTTATCTCCTTCTTGGCTCCACTGAGATTTCTCCTCTATTATCTGGATCTCTCTTGTATCCCAGATACTCCGTATCCTGAAATATTAAGAAAACATAATATTCTTCTCTTATTGTGATTGTCTAATCTCACTTAACATAATGTTCTCTAGGTCCTTCCATTTACTTAGCAATAAAGAAAAATAAAAATTATGACATTTGCCAATTACAAAAAAGATCAATAGTCACTATCAATCACGTAAGACATGCAAGTGTTTAATTTTGGCCTGGCTATCTGGAGAAGGACTAAACCTGGAGAAGGTGAAAGAGTTTAATCAGGGTTTACTTTTTGATGTTAGGATTAACTTTTGGCCTAAAGACTAACTTTGTTAGAGGCTCTTTCTTTCATAGCCCTTGATAAAATTGTGTTAATTCTATAGCCACTTATTACCTGAAATTTTGTAGTTTTAGTTATTGCACATAAAATCTTTACAAACATATGTTATATATAACATATATACATTCATATATATATATATATATATATATATATATATATATATATATATATTTGCATCTGAGTGAAAAGGGTTGAAATGGCATATGTAAACTTCTTATGTATAATTCTTACCTTACTTTTTTAACAAAGAGACCAAACAAACCAAAATCCCAACATCATCATTAGGTCTCCCAACTGACCAGGAATGTTAGCTTGTATGATTAAGGAGAGTTTTATAGAAAGGCTAGTATCCAGTTATGTTAGCTTACTCTCTTGATCACATGGATGATTGGAAGCTGCAGTTCACTGACAGGGCAAAATGCCGTAAAAACGTTTGTACCATATACTACGAGCAGAGAAAAGGTCAAGATTCAAATATCAAAGTATGGTGCTTTGTGAATGAGCATCACTTTTGCACCATTATATTTTCAAGACCTAGTAAGTTAAGTAGGGCAAATCTAGGATTGTCTGTATACTGTCTAATTTTTAGTTTCTATTTCAAAAGGAGCATTGCTGTAGTAATCTGCTCCACCTCATGGGTAGAGAAATTAAAAGGTTACAGAGCTTAAATGTCTGTCGAGATGTAAATTTAGAAATAATGTTCTGAATTAAAATGAACTGAAAAGAACATTGAATATATTTTGATATAATATAGACTTTTAGATGTATTTTCACATTTGTTGTTAAAGATAAAAGAACTCATAAAGATTAAATCACAGCTTTTCCTACCCATAATGTGACATAATTACCTATCCCTCTATAACATGAGACTTTCTATTCTCAGATATTACAGTATACCATATGTCTTATATTTTTCTGTTAAAACAATTTTCTTTAGTTTCTGCTCCTCATAGGGTAAACACATAATATATTAGCATAATTGCATATGCAAGAAAGTATTTTCAAAATATAATTATCAGCTATCATCTTAGCTAACTTTTTCCTGTATAATCCTTTACTTAATTCTCAAAATTTAGAATTCAGTTAAGTATTTTCACTTATATAAATAATAATGCACTCTCAATTTGAGATCTTATACAGAATATGAATAGAATTTTAAGGATTTTATCATTAAAAAAAGATTCAAGTATTAAATAAATGTTGTGTTTAGTATAATCTACTTTGAAATTTAGAGTTATTGTATATTTTTCTATAAAATAATTTCTGAAAAATTAGATAAAATTATAAATTGAAAAATAAAGTTTTAACATTAATAATACAGCATCATTAAGTAATTATACACAGTATAGCCAAGTGGCCAAGTGATTTTTTAATAAATAAAAGTCTGTAAAATGTAAAGAAATGTGATTGTTTTATCAGCATTTCTTGTCCATGTAGTACTTTAGAACAATTCAGTTTATGAGACTTATAAAACTATTCAAAAAAGAAAATACCCATTTGGTTGAATTAATAGTATTTATAATTATTATATTAAATTTATGCAATTATCTTTACTTAAATATCACATATACAATTGAGAAGATCATTTAAAATGTGTATGGTAAGAAGTAAAAGAAAACAGTCTCTTCTTTTGATCAGAAATCTCAGTGATAGTCTTTCAAATTATCATTGTAATATGTAAATTTAAATATTTTGTGTATCCCATAAATACCCTCACTTTTAAAATAATCTGAAAAAGATCCAGAATAACTTTTTTAAAATTGTGAATATTCACAAACATATCAAAGTCAATCACTAAGCCAAACATAACAAGAAGTGGAGGAGGAGGGAGTAGGGAGGGAATTGGGGGAGGGCTAAATGGGGCTAAATAAGTCATCTGTGCATGTATCCCTCTATTATCTTGTAACCCATTAAGATGTATGACTAAAATTCACCAATATAAAATTGTGAATTATAAAAATAGCTTTAAAACTAAATTGTTATTTAACATTATTTAATAAATGAATGGAATATGTGTTTTAAATGCTTAAAGTGTAATTAAGAATTTAGAAGGATCTTTTCTCAAAATAAAAGAATTAAAACATGGCTTTGGATATAACTCAGTGGTAGCAGACCTGTAGATACAGGTCCCAGTGCCATACATATATACATCATACAAAGAAAGTAATTCATAAAATAATATTATATGAATATTTAATGAACCAAATGATAATTTATATAGTAAAATTTTGTACTGGATGAAAACAATACAACTATGCCTTTATTTGTTTGTTGTTTTTAAAAACCAGCTTTAAGCCTGAGATGTGATTTGGGGCTAAAGACTCTATTAAACATATATTTACTATTATTTAGACAAGAAAACTGAGACTTCTAGATCAGATTACAAACCACCATTGCCCCCAGCACATGTTAGTGTGCATCTCTGGAGCAGTAATACCTAAATAGTGACACTTTTTACCCTGTACGCATGACCATGCTGTACCACAGGAGCAGCATCTTAGCACTATAGACTCAGAAGTTGCACACAGGATGTTGGACATATCAGCCCTTCATTCTTTAGCCCATGATATAACTTTACAATGACATGCAATCCAAGGACAAAAAGCAGCTCTAGGTTTTGTTATTTTAGATGCAAACAAATCACTCCAAAGGAAATAAGTCCAGGTATATGTTCAGAATCTTATACTGTTTCTAACCACCAAGACATTTGACATTCAATAATTTTTAACCATATTTGTCAACGATTTTTGCTTGGAAATTCCAGACCAGCAAAAACATGAACATATCCATGATCTGCTACATAGGACTCTGAGTGGAACACAGAATGTTGTAAACCATATGGGATGGTAAACATACTTTTCTGGAATATGTGTATTCTATTTCCACATTAAATAGAGCACCATCTAAAAAAATTCACCAAATGCAGTAGCTTCTTATTCCTTATAGCAAGCAATTCTTATTCCTTATAGCAGGCAATTCTTCAATATTTTTATGTTCATGAGTGGTCCAGGTTTTCTGAATAAGGAATACTGACAGATTTCATTAAAACAATTGAATAATATACATATCTAATTAGAGATAATGTAGATAAAGATGAAAGTAGATAATAGATAAATGAGATAAAATGTATTAAGAAATTTTGTTCACAAGGTTATGGTATATACACACAATGGAATTTTACTACACCACAAAAAGGAATTATGTCATTTGCAGAAAAAAATGAGTGTAACTCTAGAATATTAGGATGAGTCACAAAAAGTGAGGGGCCATATGTTGTAACTCATATATGGAATCTAGAGAGAAACCAAGCAAAAATAGGACTTCAGATAAATGAGGGGTGATACTAGTAGAAGAGTGGAAGGGAATTTGAGAGAGAGGTGTGGGAGAGGTGAAAAGAGAGCTTTGATGATAGAAACAAGTCAAATAATAAATTTTTCATATATGAAGTTATCTATATTACATGTGGGGAGGAAGAGGGAGAGAGGTGAGACCCAGAGGGAAATACACAATGAATTATGTGGACATGCTTTTTTTTTTCTTTTGGTGGTACTGGGGATGGTACCCTTCTACCTCCGGGCTACACTCCCAGACCTATTTTATATTTTATTTGGAAACAGGGTCTCTTAAGACAGTGAGGCTGGCTTCGAACCTGCGTGATACTCCTGTCTCCACCTCCCAAGGGCAGGGATTACAAGCTTGAGCCACCATGTCCGGCTGTACATGCATATTTCTATCACTCTGAACCTCACTGTGATATATAATTACAATCCACCTACAAACATTTTTTAAAATATTATGAAAACCTGGATAACCAGCTCAAGTCTGTGAGTCTAGAACCACGGTAGCTGATGGAGAAACTCAATCTGAATTCAAGAGCTTCAGAAACCGGAGTGAGACTTCTGATGCAAATCTCAGGTCTACAGCTCAGAGAAATTGGAGCTCTGATGTCAATGGATTAGAAAACTCCAGATCCAGAAGGGAAGAGGTTTTTATATTTCTACTCTGACTTTTTCTAGGAGCCTTCAGAAATTGCTTGGAGAGTTTAGCCTACATTATTTTATCATCCAGTTTTCTTAAATCATAATCTGAAAATTATTTTAACTGACAGAATGTAGTAGAAGTGGCAGTGCATGGTCTTTTCGGCTCTACCATTAAAAGTCTACCAGATGCCTCCTTGGTCTCTTTTTCAAGTGTTACTTGAATGCAGTTACTATTTTCTGAAGGAACTTAGGACACACCATGAAGAATCTCATATAAATAGGAAATAAAACTCCAATTAAAAGTCCTAATTGAGCTTCCAATTATAAACCAACACAATTCATTAGGGAAGCAAATAAGCAATCTTGTAAGATGCTCCAGCCTCAGGTGAGAGTTTTCAATTCATACTGTTTGGTGAAGAAATAAGCTATTTTTAACAAGCTAGAATAATAATCATTAAAACAATTGTTTAAACATTTGATATTTATCTTTATCTTGGAATACTTTTTTACACAGTAGTAGAAACCATATATATATATATATATATATATATATATATATATATAATTTGTGGTACTATATATATATATTTGTGGTAATATATATATATATATATATATATATATATATATATATATATATATATTTGTGGTACTGAGGATTCAGTCCAGAGGCATTCCATCTCTGAACTATATCCCCATTGTTTTTTTGTATTTTGAATAAATGTCTTACTATGTTGCAGAGGGCCTTGCTAACTTGCTAAAGTGCTGAGACTGGCTATGAACCTTACATCCACCTGTTTCGACCTCTTAAATACTGAGATTCATGTGCCACCATTCATGGGTATGGAAACAATTTCTAATATAATTATTTCACAGCAACTTATAATTAACCATCATAAAACTTTTTAGAAAATAAAATGTGCATTTTTATCTGAACGTGATTTAGACATGAACATCTTGGGGGGTTGTTGTGCAGTTTACCACATTGGGGTACTATATTTATCAAGATTATCTAAAGTAACAGAATTTACATAATATTAGATGTTCCTTAATCTAGCCAGGTTGGTAATCCAGATTAACCATCACAGATACTATTTCATTGGAACAGAATTAAGAAATTCTCTAAGACTATGTCAATCCCTAGGATTTCTCGATATATCTACTGCACTCAGTATTCAAGAAAGATTAAAGGATACCACATTTAAAATGTTACTTTCAAGGCAATCTGGAAAACATGGGTTCCTACGCCTATGACTTTGCTATTAGTTAGCATGGGAATCATGCCATTGCAAGAAAAAACCTCCTATATCCCCATAAGATTGTGTTTCTTGATATAGTCTACAACTATAGATTTCAATTTCTACAAGAAAGGAAAGCAATCTTTTCTATTGAAGTTACAAGATCACATAGAAACTGGCAGGCTTCCATTTTGGAAATGTGGTTTAGGTATCCATTTGGTAACTTTTGTACACAGGGTCTATATGTTGCACCCCAGGATATACTGGTTCGTGTTTCTCCTTTTGTAAAATCTGCCCTGTGAAAACACGCCAACTAGATTAGCTTTACTCGCAACAATGGAGAACAGCATAGTGGTTTTTTCCATTAGGGGATAAAAGGCTGATCAGATTGTACACCCAGAATGCTTGCATCCTTTTTTTGATATCTAATGTTTATGTTTATTTGTTTATTTTTGAAGTTCTCAATTATAAAAGTTTTATTTTTATTTACTTTTTATTTTATTGGTGTAGTGTAGTCATACCTCTTAATTGGGTACATGATGGTAGAGGGATACATGCACAAATCACTCATTTAGCCCTTCCCCACTTCCCACCCCAATCTCTTCCCCCTCCCTCCTTCTCATGTTTGACTTACTGACTGACTTTGATATGTTTGTGAATGTACATCATGTTTTAGAAATTTTCCCACTTTCCCCCTCCCATCACCTTCAGTTAGGTCACCTTGTATGTTCATCTATTGTTTCTCCTTTTTCATCTAGAGTTCCTCCTATAACCCTTTTTCTTCCTAGCTTCTGCACCCTTTTGTACAAAAGTAAACTGCCCTGTAGAGTTACTTTTGATTTTATGAATTTTTATATGCAGCTTCTCTAAAATGCATTTCTAACATTCTATCAGTGGTTCAGATTTTTATAGGCTGAACTGATGAAATAATGTAAAGCTTTATTGTTGAATGCCCAAGCTTCTCATGAACAAATCCAGTGGCCTTTAGTAAGGATAAAACTCAAAAGCTCCTGTGTTGCCTTTAGCTCAGAGATCCAGTTCACCTGTAAACAATACATTAAGAGTGCTCATAAGTCTCTCTGGAAGAATGTTATTGTTAACCACAAACACTTCAGTGAAACTCCAGTGAATTTATGTCTCCCAGTTAAAAAGGAAGAGAAAAAGGTAAAAAGGTAAAACTGGTTCAAAAAAAGAGATCAAAATGGGAGATATAAACAGTAGATCAAAATCTGAGATTTCTTCAGCAATTTCAGAAAGAAGTTATCACAAAGGAAAGAGTTTAAAAAAGAAGCCGTGGCATTATTTGCCCGCATCAGTCTACAAAAGAGCAGAATCGGGTTTAGGAGTTGAGAAGTTCAAATGAAGATTCTATATATAGATACAGGTGTTGCTTTTGGAGTGCACATAATGGCCATGAGAACTAAGAACAGAATCTTAGGCCTAGGTACCAGGTTCCCCAGATTGACTTAAAAGTACAATTTTAAATGTGCTATGCAGCCCTTCATATTTTCTAAATGTTGAATGCAGTAGGTATAGTATAGCTTCTTGGTAATAGAAGGAATCTTAAAGAGTTTCTTAATTACTGTTGATTATTTTATTAATAAGGTTTTTTAATGTATCTTTAGTGTTTTGAAATCTATTACATAGCAATTCATCAGATAAATCATTAAAATTTAACTTCAAAGTATAGACATCACAAGACACTTTAATGACAGCTATTCCCAATGTTTCTGAGTTCCAATAACAATGATGGTACAGAATTGAAGGGATTAACGAAATTTGTGAATGGTAAAACCCAGTCTTCCCCTGGGCCAGAAGGATTAATTGTAACAGACCCTGAAGGCCTGAACATTCTCTACAAATCCACATACTTCAGCTTCAGGATTTTTTCCCTATAGCTTTTCCTTCCATTCAGATATTTGCATGATCTTAATCAGTAATCTGTTTCTCTTTAGCCTTTTTGGTAAAACCATATTACACAAACAGCTATTAAACTCCAAAGCAATTCACCTGTTTCCTGAGGCCCCATCTTACTATTTAACTACATCCCAAACTGGCTGAAGATCTTCTAAAATGTGTGTAAGACAGAAAACTCTGCCAGGCTACAGGACATCTTTGAGTTCATATTTTAAAGTGTCACAATATAAATAATGATTTCCCATTAATAATAATTAGTCTTTTCTTACACTGACTTTGAAACTTTTATAAAGAGTAGTATATAGAATACTACTGAATAAATTATTTTCAATTTTGTGTTCCACAACTTCTATCCCAGTAATAGTAAATAACAATGAAAATATAAGTATAGTAATTCACCTGCGTTTGATTTTTATCTTATTCTTTTCTTCATAGATTTAATGGGTATACATATATTCTATTTTCTTTTCTTCCACTTCTTTTTTAATTTCTTTTCTTCTATTTTCTCTTGTCTTTTTCCCTTTTTCTTTCTCCCTCTTCCTCCTCCTCCTCCTCCTCCTCCTCCTCCTCCTCCTCCTCCTCCTCCCTCTTCTTCTTCTTCTTCTTCTTCTTCTTCTTCTTCTTCTTCTTCTTCTTCTTCTTCTTCTTCTTCTTCTTTCTCCTTCTCCTTCTTGTCATTCTTATTATTATTTTAATTTTTATTGGTGCTTTATAGTTAAATATTTTAATAGGGTAAAAGATGGCAGAGTCATACGTACACACATCACTCGTTTAGCCCTTATTTCTTGATATCTTCTCTATCTCTATCTTTATCTCTCTCATACTGAAGAGAGGTCTATACCAAGCCCTATTTTATTTATTTTTATTTTTATTTTTAAACAATGTTTAAGTTTCAGAGGCCCATTAAATTGTTGAGGCTGGTCTTGGACATGTGATCCTCCTATCTCAGCCTCCCAAGTACTAGGAATTACAAGCATTCACCTCTAAGCCCAGCAGTATACATATTCTAACCAATGCCTTAGTCTTGGACCACACAGCAATTTGCTTATTCTTTGGTATAAACTTCCCAGTTTTTCTCTACAGTAATTCCTTTCACCCACAGGGGAAAGTTTAGAGCAGTAATTCCTTATAGAAGTTAGATCTTAAAATAAAATAGAATAAAAAGCCAGTATAAACCTGGTAAGTAGAAAAAAACACTAAATGGTAGTAGGTTTACAATTCTATTTGATTTTTGTTCAACCCATTGTCCATAAAGATTCCATTATTATACTGCCCCTTATTTTACCTTGTATGAATAGAACTTTTTAATGGTGTTACAATACATAAACAAACATATGGTCTTTTATCTGTCTCACTGAGGCAGTCTTTTTACTGGAAGATGAAAAATGTAAAGAGGATGTTCTTTACAATTATTATTTTTATTTTATACTTAAAATATTTTATTGGATAAGTGTGTTCAGTTCAGTATCTGTGCTCTCACAGCAAAACATGTAATCTTAGATTAAAGCAAAAATCCCTATGTTGATTGTCCCTGTTAATCTTGTTTTGGCTGCTCAAGTGCTTCACCTTTGAATTTTACAAGCACATTTATGATTATTTTTTATGGTACTCAGGATGGAACCCAAGTGCATTCTATTTCTGAGATGCACCCCAGCCTTAATTTTCCCCCTTTATTTTGAAACATGGTCTTACTGAGTTGCAGAGGGCCTCACTAAGTAGCTGAGGCTGTCCGCGAACTGTGATTCTCCAGGTCTCAGCCCCCCAAATGCTGGGATTACAAATGTGCACCACCTAGCCCAGCACAAGCACACTTATTGAGGACAGCTGTTAAATTATTTGTACCTAACTACAACAATCAACACCCTTAGGATAACACTAACAATATATATGTATATATGTATATATATGTATATATATGTATATATTTGTATATTATTTGAGTGGAATAGCCCTTAATTGCTTCTTCATACTGAAATTCAATCTTGAGTCTTGGGAAGAAAGAAGAGAAATTAGATGTTATAGATTTGTCTATGGTGTTTGTTCAAAGTGTTTACTTCCTTAAACATAAAAGTGATTCTCTATTTGCTCTTTCAGCCTGGTTAGTATTTCTGTAGTCTTGGAAAGAAGGAGCACTGTTTCCTTACAAATTTGAGAGTATGTTACATAGTCATTCTTGAGCCCTAGGAAATAATTAAAACCCAGTGTTACTTCAAAGCAACAGAAAAGTAAAAAGAAACTCAATCAGTATTTTCATAAAATATTTCATTATAAATTGTATGTTATACCAAAACAAGCCTATATTATTTTCTTTTGTTTCTCTGGTTAAATAATACACATTTAGATTTGACAACGAACATTATAGAACTCAGGGGAAAAGAACAGGTACTGGGAGTTGTGTAACATGTCCTCAGAGCAAAAAGTTGCTAATTTTCAGAGATGGTTAATGTCATACTGATAAATATTTGCTATTTCATTGTTTGTTTCAATTCATAGTGATAAAAAAGAAAGAAAACCAAAAATTAAAGTAGCTCAATTACATACATTAAAATGAAGAAAATATGTTTTCAAATATGCTTATAGTTAACTTCTCATTAGCATATTTCCAACAGGAGTAGGACGTTCTTAAAATATAAGAAAACAACATAACTGGAAGGCAAATTATATGATGTCTATTTGATAAATATATACTTGAATTTATAAAACACTTTACCACTTTAAATCTATTTTATAATTCTGATTTTGAGCACATGAAATCAACATGAGCAAAGTGAAGTGACCTATTACAAAAATAACAAGAATTTGAAATGAGGATTTCTGATTATCATTGTGAATTTCATATCAACATCCACAAATTACTTAAATCTGTTTTTGTACAACGCAAAACTCTAAAAATCCACAGCTCCAAAATTAGAATATTATTCTAACATTCTATTTTGTAGTCTGAGGATAGTTTTCAATTAACCTATTCCCAATGTTTCAATATGAAAGATAGACCTTTTGTATAACTAAAAATATCTAATAAGTCATATTTTTTCAATAGCATAAATGAGAAAGTCTTTGTAGTAGGTACAAAACTATATACAATCTTAGTAATAACAACCATTCACTTTTTGGTATCAGCTGTTTCTGTGAGCTAGAGCCTGTGGTAAATATCTGAACATGCAATTGCTTATTTAATTGCCTTGATGGGGAGTGTCACGGGTCACTTTTGTCTACAACTGGCATTGATGCCATGATGACAACTTATAAGGAGTCTGTTTTCAAGAATGTACCTGGCATTTCAGGCAGCAGGCCACATTCCTATGGTGTCATTTTATTGGTCTATACAAATATATGCCAAGGTCTTATTATAATAATGTTGAAAGAAAATATGAACAAAAATGCTTTCACATACACACAGTGTAATAAAAGACACAATTTTAGTCATTGTTATTCAAGCATATGTGATGTTTCAAAATTATTAAAGCATGGTTATTAAACCAGTGCCTAAATAACAGTGCAAAGACTGCCTGCAGCATTTATGTTCCACAGAGGTGCTAAGGAGTTGTAGGTGGCTGTAACCTCAGTACTTGAGAGGCTGAGACAAGAGTACCACAGGTTGAAACTCAACGCAGGAATTTAGCAAAGAGACTCAGCACCCTACAGATACCTTGTTTCAGAAAAAAAAACAAAAAAACAAAAAAAAACCAAAAAAAACATTAAACGTCTGGGAGTGTAGCTCAGAGGTAAAATGCCTGAGTTTAATTCCTAGTACCACAAAAAGGGAGGTGTTTGTGTAGAAATTCTGTATATTTGTAAACTAATTAAACAATAGAGCTAGACAAAATACTGAGTTAGGTTCAGTAAAATAAATCTTACAGGCAGATATTAGGGATTATTGGAAAACATTTTAACTTTAAAAGCTAGTGGTGGGTGGATTCACTTATATCCTTTTGTCAAGAAAAATTATTATCAATTTCTAAAACCTAGTGCTGGACCGTCACTATTATAATGTAACCAGATCTCAGTAGGCAGCATATATTACATATTGAATAGGTGCGAGGGACATGCGAGCTTTTGCACAATGGGCTACCGGAGGATGGAGTGGTAAAATGAAGCATCATTGAAGCATGAATGTTGCCTAATTAACAAAATTGAAGCTTCCCCAGTCCCACAATCATTTTATTCATCATGCTTCATGTGTATGCTCTATGCCGTTGTGTCCAGTAAAATGCTTTTTTCCTCCATGCTGCAGTATTTCTTATCCACCTGCTGCATCTTCACCATGAGCTCAGTATGCTATAAGTGCAATTATCCTTTTGCTCAGTAGTATTCTAATTAAAGTCTATTTTATCACTGAGCCTCTCCTATTAAAAGAAATTGGAAGCATCCCATCTCTGGACCCACATGTAAAATGTATTTCTTAATTTCATACAATTATGCATGTGGAGTTGATTCTTGCAGCAAAATTGTAGCTAAATAATTTCCTACCATGTTTTACATTTCAAGAATCTTAACTTGAGAAAAATAGAGGTGAAAATAAATGAGGCTTATGATTCTTTATCACAGGAACAACTACTCAAATATTTTTGTCAGTTCATTGTCTTCAAAACAACCATTAATCTCCTATTTTTTTCTTCTCTCTCCAGACAGTATAATGACAAGTTATTTTATTTCATATAGCTGCAATATTGTAAGTCATACAAATAATATTAACAGTTTGATATTGTGAAGGACCACTTGATAGACCATATTTAGACTTGTATGCTGGAAGTCATGAAATGCATAATTATGAAAAACTATTTAAACTTATGTCATAGCTTAAACCTATAACAGATTTTTTCTGAATTATAAGAGTGATGATTTTTAGAATCATATTGACTTGTAGATTTATTTGACTCTATTTACATTTACAAGTAGGAACAAATCCTAGACAAAATATATTCATCTGTGCCAATGCTATCAATGCAATCTAAAGAATCAATAACCAATTCTTACAGTGACATATTTGTTAGTTTTATATTTCTGAGATTGTCTAAAGTTAGGTATTTTAGAATTCTAATCTAGAGTGCTTTGTTTGTAAATAGTGCCATAAGATATGACTATGGCAAGGAAATTCCTATTACTACAAAAAATCTTACACACAAAGTTTATAAGTGAATAAATTTCAGTGAATTACATACATGTATGCACACATGAATATTATATATTTATACAATTTTTCAAAAAATAAAATAGTTGATATCAGAAGGCTTACTGACATATATTTCTAACAGAGAACTGAATATATCATCATCTCTTTCCTCCACCACTCATTTTGGCACTTTTGATAGACAGAGCTACTTAGCTGGTAGTTAAAAGCTTAGCTACTGAGAGAGATGAGTCATCGATTCCCTTGCTTCATGAAAATTTTGAAGATTCATTAAAATTTGGTTTCTGCAATTACAATTTATTGTTATAACCTCGCAGAAAATCAAAAGTAAAACCCCACTCAGTGTCAGGAAGTCTAGATGGTCATATGAACTTCTTTGCCTGCTATTCTGTCCACATGACAATTCTAAAATGACGTGGAGATCATCACAGCTTCACGTCCCATGGAAAACCTGCTTTCATTAGAAAAAAATGTCCCAGAGCCAGGTGTGGTGGCGCACGCTTGTAATCCCCATGTTAGGAGGCAAAGACAGGAGGATCACGCAGGTTCAAAGCCAGCCTTGCTGGCTTAGAGACCCTGTTTCCAAATAAAATATAAAAATAGGTCTGGGAGTGTAGCCCAGAGGTAGAAGGGCTTCCAGGAACCCCAGCACCATCAAAAAAAAAAAAAAAAAAAAAAAGAAGAAGAAGGAGGAGGAGGAGAAGGAGGAGGAGGAGGAAGAGGAGGAGAAAAAATGTCCCAGCCTGGAACTAAGAGCTCTGATGTAGATTTTAAATTTGCCATGATAGTACAATTCTATAAGTGAGTCACTATAAAAATTGGTGAGAAGGGTCAATCCTTCTACCCCTTGCTTCTGGACCCATATGTTCAAGATATTTGGGTTTGAATGCCATACTTCACTACTGACTTTAACTCACCTTGTAAAACAGTCAAGCCAATTTATCAATTTTCTGAGTATTGTCCTCAAGTTGAAACTTATCTTTACATTGATGATGAAACTTATCTTTACATGATGAGATAAGAATACATTTCTGTATTCTTATGCATGACATATACTTATGAGAAGTATGTTACTGGGTAGGATTAGTGGGTGTTACTAATTTTCATCCATGTTGCACATATTTCTTTTTTAAATGGGTATTTTTCTCTGAGGCGATGTTAATACAAGATCAAATGTAATTAAGTCAGGGGTTCTACTGATTATGGCAGGGATATCACTGGCATATCAGAAGTTTGTATGAAGGTAACAATAATAAATTTCTCAATATCTATAATTAGTCTGTAATTGACAAGTTTCTAACCGGCTTCAAGAGATTCATTTTATGTAGACATTTTTTCAGTGCTCAAAATTAAACCTACTCCTTCTTATTCAACCTTTTAAAATTGGGATAGATTTGGAAATTATTTCAATAAATAGAAGATGTTGAAAATAACATTACTTTTTGCAGGTCAAATTCTCCAGGAAACAGATTCTGAAATAAAGATTAGTGTGTACATTGTTAATAAGAAGTAACTTGGTATCAACAGGGAGGAAAAATCAAAACAAAACAAAGGGAGAAGTTGGCCTAAAAACAATTCCTGATAAAGCTTTACCTAACCTGACAGTGACTTCTGCAACTAAAATGTCCTTTAAAGTTGTCCTGCACTGGGTTAAAAGAGTCAAATCTTTTTATCTTCATCATAATCATTCATTAAATTTGGGCACCTTTGATGAGGGAAGAGCACAGACAAGATGACTCTAAGAAATTTTGAAAATGTTCCAACGGAAAGACTTTCCATCAATGGTACATTTGTTTTAAATGCCTTAGAACACTTTCATTAATTACATTTATATTTTTATTATATAATTTATGATTCCTTAATATCTTGAGACTTTGTGGAAATGGGGACTGCTTCTTTTAGGGTTAGCTATTTTCTGGAGATAGCAGTCAACATGACTCTGATCTTTAGGGCAGCCAAACCTGAGTTCAACCCTTTTTCCAGGCTCTTAAAATACAAACATTATACTCAAATCATTCTGGGCCAGGTATTATACAATTAGGAGTCATCACCACAGTCCACAGTCCACTACAATTGTTTAAACCACCCACTCCTAAACCTGGTACCCATCCTGCCTATTCCTTTTTACAACCACAATAAAGCCTTTTACCCTCTCCTTCTTCTTACCCTTTCTGTCTCCTGCCTGACCCTGCTGCCTCACCATGTATTCATGGTGTGGTTTGCCCTTTCTTAAGTAATGAGTGTAGTATAAGTCTTTCCAATAACATCATATAATCAGTTGTCCTCACTTCAATTGAATAAAGACAGAATTAAGACAATTCTCTCTTTGAAGTCAAACATTTGCAAAGAAGCATGAGATGATAAGATATCATTGTAACAAGAAATCTGTATGTAAAAGGCCTGAAGCTACCATGTTAATAGCCTGTACTAAAATATCTTATACTTCCATGAGATCCTGGACATTTGTGCTTAGCTGAAGTGAGTAAATGAGGTAACTGCCCAGCAACCCACAGAAGCGTGAAAAATAATAAGCCTATATTATTTCTAGATACCATGTTTGGGATTATTTTTATATCCTAATAAATCATAAATCACAATAAAAATAATCAGAAGTCAGCACCAGACATAGTGGGCTGTTGTTCAAAGCTGGATATATGTGGCACTCGCTTTCAGAACTGCTAATCAGTATGGATGGTTAGAAAGCCCTGATTGACGACTCCAGTGAAAATAATCTAATATAGGTGGAATGTGGAGCAGGTGAATGTGGAAGCTGGGAAAATAGATCTTTATTCTAAGGTAACCTTCAGGAACACAGAAGAGAAAGAACATATGAAATGGACTTGGTGTAAAGAGATCTTCTAGTAGAATATGAAAACGCAAATTACTTTTTTGGGGGGAGGCATTTGTCAACTAAGGAAGAGTTACATTTTCAAGCAAAATGCAGCGATTTTACAGCCCAACAGGTCTCAATTTGTGTTGTAATTACATCTACAACTTCTCTAGTTGGAAAACAGTTTAAAAATTAAAAATTGACCTCAGATGAAATTGAATTTCAGTCACTTGGTTTCAGAACAGCAGAGGAAAGCCCCATGGGTATAATAAGTCCATGTGAAAGAAGATGTGGAATTACCTGTTATACTGCTATTTTTTTTCTCTCCTTTGACTGATTATAGCCTTGATTTATAATTCCCATAGAATAAGATTACACAGTTTTGAAAAGTGAAATGAGACATTTATTTATGAAGAAAAATATCTTTGTCTCTACATCCTTAGACTTCCAAGATAGAATGTTTGCATTTTTAATACTATATATATATATATATATATATATATATATATATATATATATTTGTGGTACTGGGGTTCCTGGAACCAGGGTCTCTTAAGCCAGCGAGACTGTCTACAAACCTGCGAGATCCTCCAGTCTCTGCCTCCCTAGTGCGGGGATTACAAGCGTGTGCCACCACGTTGGGTTCGCCATAATATTCTTAAGACAAGAGGTAATAATTTGACTGGAGAAAGCCTGACTCATGGGTGGAAAATATTTATCACCTACTGTTGCATGTACTTTTTGTCAGTCTGTCTATATACCTATAAGAATGTCCTAGGTTTCCATTTCCATGAGAATTTTTTCCCCCCCTTAGGAATGGGACTAGAATGCAGGCAGCCCTGTTTAATTATCTGAATATAAATAGGAATACTCTGCCCTGAAAGCCAGACACTGTTCCATTCAGTGTAGGTGACAGGACGTTCAATCATATTTTAAAATCAATTAATATTGGAGTTTATATAGACAGACTCTTTATATCTCTCTTGAGCTTAATATAGGTTCATTATATAATATAGGCTTGAATTTTGAAGATATGAATTCCCAAATTTAGGCAGCAAATGTCTATGTCATTCATAAAATTTGGCATTCTCTATAAAATACTTTTTTTGGTGGTACTGGGGTTCCTGGAAGTCTTTCTACCTCCGGGCTACACTCCCAGACCTAATTTTATATTTTTATTTAGAAACAAGGTCTCTTAAGCCAGCGAGGCTGCCTTAACCTGCGTGATCCTCCCTTCTCCGCCTCCCAAGCGCAGGGGTTACAAGCGTGCACCACCATGCCTGGCTATATACTGCTTTTTAATGAGACCAAGATGGTGATCTAGCCATATTAATTCTTTCAGTTATTTATATAAATTTATTTATTTTTAATCTCCTTTTACTTTTTAAAAGCCACTTGGTTTTATTACTTTTTGTATGACTAATGCTTCATTTTGTTTTAGAGATCTGGATTAATAATCCATGTCTCACAGTTTATTATTGATTAAAACCTTATCCTGATATTTATGTTTTATAAATAGTTAAAATACATAAAAAATTATGAAATAAAAAACTGGAATATATGTAAGTAAAGTTTTTTTATAAATATATGTATAAATATATAATATATATTAGTAAAGAATATTTATATACACATGCCTATACCTCATACATAGAGTAAAAGATCACCTATCAAAGGAAAAAGGAATGATTGAACTATGGAAAATATAGCTACTATTAATAAAATCTTCAATAGCTATACATTTTTGTACTGAAGCAACACTATGTTATAAAAATGTTTATATATATATATATATATATATATATGTATGTATCAAGTGTCAGTTTATAATTTTCAAAAATCTGTACAAAATAATTTTGTGTTCATAATGAATTAGACATATTATAATATTTTAATTGAGGAAATATATATCAATGCAATAAATAAATGCATAATTTACACATTTATTCTTTAATAACATACTCAAGGTAAAAATGCTCATCTGTTTAGAAATGACCACACCTAAAACTAAAACTTTGCATTAAAAATACACTAAAAGTAAAAGATGATTTCTACAATCAAGGTTTCTTTATAGTCACTTTCATATAATATAGTTACTTTCTTACTAGTAAATAGAAATCTATTGTCCTTTAGCTTTCCCAGGAAATTAATTTAGTTTTTATTAGAATTTGTAACTTCCTTTATGAGCAACAAACACACTAGGGTTATGCATTTGTTTAAATAAAATATTTTAAAGATAAATGTTGAGTAAAATACAGCAAGATGTTAAACAAGATGTTTACTACAAACTAGAATGACTCTAGACCATTATAGATGTGGAACAGATTTAAAATTATAAACTTGAGTAAAGTGACAGGATAGAAATTAATAGATGTCCTAATTAACTGGATTATACTAGCACAAAATATCAAACGTTAAATTATAAATGTTAAGATAGCATTTTAAGTAATGAACATATTTTAAATTTAATTAAATAAAAAAGACATAAAATTATTCTGTTTCTTGTGATATTTAAATGATGACACACTAAAAGTAACTGGATGATTGTTTTCAACTAAGTTGTCTTATATTTTCAATAGTTTATAAATACTCAAAATGAGAAGTGTGTTTGTAAATCCCCATATCAATCTTTTTCCTAGTTTTCCTCAATGTGAAAAAACAAAACATTTTTATTTCTGTTGCAAGAACCTAAAAAAATATTTAAATTATTTAAAGAGATAAAAAAGATGAATGTGGTATTATGCACTTGTAATCCCAGTATTTAAGTGAATGAGACAGAAAGATCATAGGTTCAAGAGCTAGCTTCAGAAATTGAATAAGACTCTATTTCAAAATAAAAATTAAAATGGCCTGAGAGTGTGTCTCGGAGGTAGAGTTCAATTCCCAATACTAAAAAACAACATAAAATTTTAAAATAAATACGTACAAGTTTTATTTTAGTGTGTGTTATATACACTAAGTTGTTAATTTTTCTTTTTCAATCCTCAGAATTGAACCCACAGCCATTCTCCCTCTGAGATAAATCTGTAGCTCTTTTTTTTTTTTATTTTGTTTTTATTTTTTAATTTGGAGCAGGGTCACTAAATTGCTGAGGCTGGCCTCAAATCTCTAACCTGTGATCTTCCTGTCTCAGTCTCCCAAGTACTGGGATTGCAGGCATGTGTCACCATGCCCCCGAATTATTAAATTATAATTATTTGAGTCTTTTAAAGATATTGGAAATGAAGGCACACAACAAATTTCCAAAGTACAAATGATAAGTTTTGGCCATATATTAATGCCTATAAACTTTAAAAATTCAGCGATTACATTTTATCCTAAAATTTTCAATATAATAAAATGTTGATATGTTAAATCATTGTTTTACTCCTAATATCTTTTCTTGGTGAGTTAAATCATGCATAATAAGTGACACAAAATTATGAAGATTAGATAGATGCAAAAAAAAACTGAAATAAGTCATCAGGATAGCAATTTTAGATATTCCCAGCACAAAACTCTTGTCAGACTATAATAAAAACTGTGCTAAATGATGGCCACTGCCAAAATTAAAATAGGGACTGTCTAAGCCCTAGGATGTCAGAGTGTAGTTATATTTTTAATATAGCATCTTTTAAAAAGTAATTTTAAACATAAAATCTTTAACGTGGGCCATAATCCAATATAAATGGTGCCCTTATTAGAAGACAAAATAAAGCATGGATATATACTGAAATAAAATCACATGAAGCCACAGGAAGAAGACAGCATGTATAACCCAAGAATGAGGGAGGTGAGGCCTCTGTGGAAATCAACCCTTACAATAGCACATAGATCTTGGGATTCTGGCCTACAAGAAAAGTGGAAAGATAAATTCCTGTTTCTTAAACCACCAAATCTGCTTACTTTATTGACTATTACTTGACAATAGATACTCAACTACAGGTAATATTAGCTATACAGATCCTGGGCAATATGAGAAGAGGATACCAGAATATGCCATATCTAGAAACTATCAGATAGAGTATGTTGAATTCAGGGCTACATCATTTAAAATAATTCAGTGATGAAATAAGCTTATATATATTCTTAAGATTGGGATTTGAAATGCTCCCCCAAATCTCATGTGTCCAGAAGTAGTGGAGTTTCTGGGAAGAGATTAAATCATGAGGACTCTGACTTTTCACCTAGAATCATCCAGTAATGAATAGACTACTAGAAGGTGGGACATAGTTAGAGAAAGTAGGTCACTGGGCTCTCTCTCTCTCTCTCTCTCTCTCTCTCTCTCTCTCTCTCTCTCTCTCTCTCTCTCTCTCTCTCTCCCTTTCTCTTTCTCTCACAGATCAAAGCAAGGATTAAAACCTCTGAAACCATGAGCCAAAATATATCTTTTTCATGTTAGATATAAATTGTTCATGTCAGATATTTTGATTACAGTGTGGAAGACCTGACATATACAGTCACACATATATGCATATATACATGCATATGTCTCAAATGCATATTTAAACATAATTTCCCCCTAGGTCTCTTTAATGGATATACAAGAGGAAACTAAAGATATTCTAAAAAATAGCAAGACATAGCTGGATGTGATGGTGCACACTTGAAATTCCAGCATTCTGGAGGCTGAGACAGCCTCAGCTACTTAGTGAGGCCCTTTGCAATTCAGTGAGACCCTGTTTAACAAATGAAAAGACTAAAACGTAGGGCTGGGGGTGTAGCTTGGAGATACAGTGACCCTGTGTTCCATACCCAGTACCACAAAAAAAGGACATACAGCATATGACAGAAGTTTAAAGATATATGAAGGGAAGAAGTTAAGATTTGAGAAAGATTATTGTGTTGATGACTACAAGTAGGTACCATGTTAAAATGTCCTGGAATAAACACAGTTAGTTAAGAAATATTGAACTGTAAATGCTTAGTATTCTTTTATATACATACCATTCAATTACACAGATAAAAATAATCAATCCTTAGAATCTCTGAAATTCATAGGATTGCACTGGACGTGTGAGAAACATTTCAAATTGTTCAGATATGTTCAAGTAGTGTGTCCAGTTGCAATAGATCTGTTGCTGTTAAATTGATTTAATTTCAACCCAGAAAAACATACAGTGTGAAAGAATCCAATATATATTCAACAGGTTAACAATAACTAAAAACTCCACTATTTTTAAATAGCTCAACATTTAGACCCATTGAAGTATTTATATGATTTAAAAATTAAAAACTTATAGTAAACAAAAAATATGATTTTAAAAATCAGATTTGAGATGGGCATGGTGGCACACTCTTGTAATCACGGCATTTGTAAGGCTGAGACAGAAGGATTGCAGTTCGTGGACAGGCTCGGCTATTTAGTGAAGCCATTTGCAATTCAGTGAGACCCTGTTTCAAAATGAAGAAAAAAAATTAGGGCTGGGGTTATAGCTCAGAGATAGAATGTCCCTGGGTTCCATCACCAGTACTGCAAAAAAAATAAATAAATAAAAATAACTGTGTCTGCCAATGAATGTCAGATTGCCAATTAACACAATTCAAGCTTGTTTGCTGTATAATCTACTTGTAACTGCATCCAAATAATTATCTTCTGAATACTTGATCTTTATTTTTCTATAAATTCTGATGTTATAAAATGCAATTTGGCTTAAGCAAGTTTTCAGTAAACTGTAATATATTCACATTTCCAAAGAAATAATAAGCTTGACAAAATATACTGTTATTTTTAAACCAATGTGATTTTTATTGAGAATCATGACAAGTTAAATTTACATTTGATAACATTTTTATTGTAATAAAAGTAAATTTTCCAGATAGTTTATTCTTCTTGAGAAGGATTATTATAACATCTTTTAAAGCAGAAATATTATTAAACCTATTAGATGAAAAATTATTCACTAATTTTACTTATACGTAGGCCATATATGCTATACATGTAAGGTACATGTTATGCCATATATACAGGCTATCCTCTAAGTTATAACAAATGGTTAAAATCTTGTAAAACCTATTGTTAGGACATTTTAATTCTATTTCATATTACAGATTTTAGTTTGTAAGAAGATTTATTTTCATTCAATGCGTTTGGGATATTTGTTCATGCTTATGTTTTTATACTTTACTAAGATATACATTTGTTGTATTAGTTCAAACACATAAAAACTGTGTGTCATGGAAGTTTTCTTTCTTGTACTCCTAGTGAATACGCATATCAACCCCTAAACCCATACTCTGATTAAATGTTTTTTATTTAAATCAATTGGGCATAAGCACAAATAATAAAGTCATTGCGGTAAGTTCTTTGCCTCATTTCTCATTTACTTCATCCTGACACAAGTATGGTACTGTTAGTCCAATCAGTCAAAATCTCTCAGAAAATGAACTATAATTAATTCATTGCATATTTTCATCAAGAATTCCACTTCTCTTTTAAAAGGAATGATTTAAAAAGACTTGAAAAAGGACATAAAAAGAACCTAAAAATGCACTGATTATAAATAAGCATAAAGTAGTATTATTAAATATTTCTATTTTATATTTTTTTGCTATATCTAAGTGAAGACAAGCATCTTGACAAAGACTACTGATAATGGCATTAATTCCGTAACTTACTTTATTACACCTTGGTCTATCATCAAACTATTTCAGTTGCAACCAAGTGTTTAAATTATTTTACCTCCAAGACAGTTCGTCCATTTATATGAACTCATTTATATCTAAAACTCCCAATATAGATGAAAAATAGCAATTTAACTGGATTATTTCCCTTTCATTCTTTGAAATACTCCAGCATTGGCATGAAAATTACAATTGTGTTTAAGCCATTTTTACTATCACTATCTTTTTTAGTAAGTAGTTACAAATGGAAAGCACTCACAGGAAATTGAAATGCTAAAATGAATTGAAAAGTAAGCCCAGGCATTTTAAGAAATTGCGAACAGAGAGAAATAAATCCATTTCCTTTTTTCTAAGAGAAGGAAAGGGAATAAATTACATCAGCTTCCTATTGGATTTTGAGATTGGCTTTTTAGTCTTCAAAACACCCTTTTAGGGGCTAGAACATAAGATTCAGCTGCATTATTTTTATCATTTTAATTTGAGCAACAATAACTGCTAGTCATTATTATGATAATTATAATAAAATAAACCAGTAAGTTCCCACAAGATGAAGTAGCTGTAAATTATTAAAATAGTCTTCTTTACACAGTGGAATTGCTGTATCTAGTTTCTTAGGTTTGAAAGTTCATAATATTTCTTAGGAGGTGACTTGAAGAAAAAAATTAAAGCAAATCTTAATTAATAGTGGATTTTTCTGTGATTATTGAAAACACTATTTTGTATATTCTAGTTACTTTTCTTAATGGAAATGTTCATGTTCTAATTCTTTATAGTTTGAGGTCATGAAAAAATATCCTTCAGAGCAAAGAATTGGACTGTTTTGATATATATTGGTTTAATTACATCAATATCCTTAATATGAAAATAATTATGCCATTGTATTATTAGCTCATGAAATGTTCAAATAAGTCATACTGATAAAAAAATGAAAAACCAATCTTATGACTCTAAATCCCACATTAGTATTTTGTGTTAAATTCATATTTTATGGTCAAAAGAAAATCTAAAGCTCTTTCTACTTCACATACTTTTAATAATGTTAATTTTTCCTATAGGTTTACCTATAGGACCAGTACTTACTGAAACCACAATCTATAGAACTATAGGACTAAAGTTTTGACACAGTGAGGAGGAATTGAATCAGAATCCCCAGTTGATTATCTACTTCAATGGGAAAAATGAAAGTTTAATAAAAACTAAAAAATATATTCTTCTATATTAGGGAGAGCACCAGATTTCTTGTTCTTGTGACTGACTAATCTCACTTAGCAGAATGCCTTCCAGTTCCATCCATTCCCCATAAATGGTGTAATTATGTTTTTCTTTATGGAAAATTCCATTGTGTATATATCCCATAGTTTTGTCATCCATTCACCTGATGATGGACAACTTGTCTGGTTCCATAGTTTGGCAATGTTTGGTGAATTGTGCAACTATAAACATAGATACACATGCATTAGTTTAGCAATTTTCCTTTCTTTTGGGTAGATACCCAGAAGAGGTATTGCTGTATCATATGGTAAGTTCATTCCCATTCTCTGAGGATCTTCCATACTGTTTTACAAAGTGGTTGCATTAATTTGTAATCCATCAACAATGTATTAGAGTTTGCACTTCTCCACATCCTCGCCAGCATTTGTTGTTTTTTTGCATTTTGAATGTTTGCCATTCTTTTTAGAGTTAGGTGAAATCTCAGGGTAGTTTTGATCTGCATTTCTCTGATTGATAATGATGATGCACCTTTTTTCATGCATTTATTGGTCATTTGAATTTCTTCCTTTGTGAAGTGTCTATTTAGTCCACTTTCCCATTTTTGATTGGGTTGTTTTCTTAGTGCTGAGTTTCTTGAGTTCTCTGTATATTCCAGATATTAGTCCTCTATTGGAGGAGTAGTTGGCAAAAATGTTCTCCCATTCTGTTGGCTCTCAGTTGAGGTTCATGATAGTTTCTTTTGTTGTACAAAAAACTCTTCAGTTTCATGCATTCTCTTGCATTGATTCACCTTTTAGTTTCTTGTGCCCTTGAGGTCTTGTTGAAAATGTTTTTATCTGTGCCTATGTGTTGCAGTGTTGGACTTATGCCCTCTTCAAGGAGCCTCAAGGTCTCTGGTCTAATTTCCAAGTCTTTGACCTTTAATTGACTCTTGTGCTAAGTGAGAAAGTGGTATTTATTTCTATTTTTATGCATATTGTTAGACCATTTTTCAACACAATTTGTTGAACAAGCTATCTATTTTCTAGTGTATGTTTGTGGCCCCTTTGTCAAAAATTAATAGGCTATGTAAGGGTTTGTTTCTGAGTCTTCTATTCTGCTTCATTGATCTATGCATCTGTTTTGTGCCAGTACCATTTTGTTTTTATTACTATGGCTTTGTAGTGCATTCTAAAGTCAGGTATTGTGATTCCTCATGCATGGTTTTTGTTGCTAGGAAATACTTTGGCTATTTTGTTGTTGTTGTTGTTGTTGTTGTTGTTGTTGTTGTTGTTCCAAATGAATTTAAGGAATGATTATTCTGTGTCTGTGAGGAATGAAGCTAGGGGGAAAATGAGTAATAGGATGAACTCTAGACAAGAAGGAGATACTACAGATGAGCAAAGAAGGTGACCTACCTGAGGGCATGGGAGGAGGGAAGAGAAACGTTTTCTAATGCACATAATGTACATTCACAAACATATCAATATTAATCACTAATCCAAACATGAGAAGGAGAGAGGGGGAGGCAATGGGGCAGGGATTGGGTAAACACTAAATTGGTGATATGTGCATGCATGTCTTTACCATCTTGTACCCCATTAAGATGTATGACTATAATGCATCAATAAAAAATTTTTAAAAATTAAAATAAAATGTCCTTTCATAAGAACAAAAATAGAAGTATAATATGTTATTTCAGAATCCAGAAATTGCTTTCAGTATTGGCATATTTGTGGCTTAAAACTTATTATATTTTATTTTCAGTAACATCTCTCATTGACTCCTAAAAGTTATAAAGGACATTAAGATCATAGGACATTTTTGTAACAAAATAATAAATTGCCCTATTTCTTTAACTTTATTCTTCAGTATATCACTTTGAGTAAATGTTGAAACCTCTTATAAATTGATATTTCCTTTCCAAACTTTCTCCTTTATATTGAAGGTCATTTGGATATACCCAATAAGATGCTACTGCTTAGATAGTCCTTAAAGTAAAATTTGTCAGAATGCACATTTGGAGGTGGAATTAATTTTAATTACATACAAAAATGATTTTTCATCAAGATGGAGGGATGATAGCTACATCACATATCTTTGTAATAAACTCACTTCCTATAGGTTTGTACAATAGATGATCCACTGAAGTATCTGTTAAAACTCAATGTGCAAAGAATCAAATAATATCCTGAGATAAAAAATCATTTTGGTCTCACATATGTAGATATTGTAACTAATAATGTCTGGAGGCCAGTCACAGAACCCTTGTTTTAATCAACAGTTTAGTTGTTCTAAATAGTCCAAAAGATCATATATATGTTGACATTTTACCATGATTCTTTTAGCAGATGTTTAGGTCAGGGTTCATTAACAATTATCTTATAATTTAATTTAATTCACTTTACTTGAAATACACATAAAGAGTGGTATACAGTAAATTTGTGCCAGCTACTCTATTCCTCCATCAACACAATCAGTATTGATAGATTATTTCAAAACTCTACTATGCATATAAATTCAGTCCCTTTTTTCCCTGTGTAATTGAGCATAAAAATAAATCAAGGTGAAACATTCTATTTCTTTCATGAAGGCAGAAATAGGATCTGAATGTGCCTTTTATCTCCAGTACCATACACACCCACCTGATATCTATGCAATGGTAGCAGTTCCCTGTCAATTACAATTAGCAATACTCTTAGTTCACTGAAGAGAGTTTTCTCTTAATCTTGTCTGCAATTAAAATACAAGTTTTTAGAATAGAAACTTACTTAGATTAATATTTGAAATGCAGCTTCTGTTTGAAAAGATGATAGCTGACAAATACAAGTAATGCATATAGAGTAGATAAATAAAATTACTTGAGCATGTAGAGCAGAAAGCAATCATCATTTTACTGGATGTACTAGAAAGCATTGTGAAGTAAAATAATATTAAAGTTTAATCCTTTAAATACTTTTATTGGTGAATTATAGGCTCTTGTCTCACATCATAATGTAGTTCATAGTGATATTGATATATATCTATATAGCACTTAGTGGACTTTACCCCAGATCCCTCCCTACTCTCCCATCCCCATATATGACATTGAGATTGGCATTGGTATTCTTACATATGTATGGAATGTCAGTGGAAGTGATTCCTTCACTGATCCTCTCTTTATTTCATCCCTTTTCCTAGACCACATCCCTGGCTTCACTGAAGTTTCTCCTTTATCTAAAGTTCCTCTCATATCCAAATTGCTCTCCTACCTTCCAAATATAAAAAAATATTCACATGACCCTATACTTCTTTGATTGGCTCATCTCATTCAACATAATGAAGCTGTAGAAATATTTATCAATGCATCAGGATAATCAACATCTTTATTTAAATATAAATTCTATCTCTCATAGGTATCATATATTTGAATCTCTAGTTATATCATTATTGGATTTGGATTGGGTTTTGTAATAACTACCAATTAATTGTATAATAACAATTATACAATTGTTATTATTGGTATAGGTAAATTTGCACTTGCATTATATGTTTTGTTTTCATATTTATATTATATATTTTGATCTCTCATCCTCTAATGCTACATTTTTCTTAAATGAATGGTTTTTAAGTTTTTAAATATTTAACAAATTTTAAATTTAAATATTTTAATTTTTAATGTTTTTCTGCATTTTTCTTATATTTTGTTTACTAGTGGTTACATTATATATAGCTTATTTTGCACATTGAGACTTAATAAAATTATTTCAGGATTATAATAATCTTTTACAGTGAGCTATAAAAGTTACTTTTTATTATTTTATCCTTTTTTCCCTTTTGTGTGCTATATTAATTTATATGTTATGTATCTGACAGTATATTATTGTAATTATTATTTATAATTTGTGTCTATCAAAGATTCTGAGAAATAAGAAAATGATGATATAGCCTGGCATGGTGGTGCACGCTTGTAATTCCCACTCTTGGGAGGCAGAGACAGGAGGATCATGCAGGTATGAAGCCAGCCTCGCTGGGTTAAGAGACCCTGTTTCCAAATAAAAAATAGGTTTCTGGGAGTGTAGCCCAGAAGTAGAACGGTTTCCAGGACCAGTAACATACACACACACACACACACACACACACACACACACACACACACACACACACAGAGCAAACAATGATATAGTTATAGTATTTGTTTTCTTATTCTTAATAGTTCATGTTTTTTCCCCCAGCGGATTAAGTAACCATATGATTACTGGAAAATAACTTTGGTCCCACCGTCCCACCTATATTACATGTGCTGATATATATGAATATATATTACATGTATAGTATTACATATGTAGTATATACATATATAGCTATATAGACACTGGATGTTAAACCTAAGAGCATTCTATCTTCAAGCTGCACCTCTTGCCCTCTTAATTTTTGCTTTGAAACATGTTGCTGAGTGTCTAAGTTGCTGAAGTTGATCTTCAACGTGTGATCTTTTTATTTCAGCCTCTCAAGTGCTAGTATTATAGACATGCACCACTAAGACCAGCCCTGAAAATATATTTCTTTATGTTAGAAGCAACCAAATAGATTGAAATAGTAATAAAGTTTACCATCAAAGAAAAGCGAATTTCTCAGCCAAATTTTATAAAACCTTCATAGAAGATCTAATCCTAATACTTCTCAATATATTACATAAAATATAAAGACCAAAGAAAGGACAACTCAAGAAAACTACAAATCAATATTGTTGATTAACCTAGATGCAAAACTTATAAACAAAATACTAACAATGCACATTTAGAACCACATAAAATATTATATGCCACAACTAACTTGGGTTCATCCGAAGGATGCAAGGCTGGTTCAACATACAAAAAACAAGCCATGTTAACCGGGCGTGGTGGCGCACGCTTGTAATCCCCGCGCTTGGGAGGCAGAGACAGGAGGATCGCGCAGGTTCGAAGCCAGCCGCGCGCACTGGCTTAGGAGAACCTGTTTCCAAATAAAAATGTAAAAATAGGTCTGGGAGTGTAGCCCGGAAATAGAAGGGCTTACAGGAACCCCAGTACCACCAAAAAAAAAAAAAAAAAAAAAAAGCCATGTAATTCACCACATAAACAGAACTAAAGACAAAAAAATAAATAAATAACATGATCATTTCAATAGACGCTAAAAAGGCATTCAACAAAATTCAATACCTATTTTTGTATAAAACACTGCAGAGAATGAAAATAGAAGAAACTAATCTGAACATCATAAAGGCAATATGCAATAAACTCAAAGTCAATATGCAGTAAACTCAAAGCCAATAGAATATTTAATGGGGAAAAACTGCAAAAATTCTCTTTAAAATTGGGAACACAATAAAGATGTCCACTATCATCTCTTGTTTTCAGTATAGCACTTGAGACTTTAGCCAGGGAAATAAGAGAGAGAAAGCAAAGAAATATTAATAGGAAAAAGAAGAACTGAAATTATCTCTACCTGCAGATGACATAATTTTATACTTAGAAAGCCAAATATATTCAATCAAAAGACTTTTCAAACTGATTAACAAGTTCATCAATGTGTCTGGATACAAAAAGAAATCTAAGAAACATAATCAGAAGCTCTTCTATATGCCAAGAATAAATTTATTGAAAAAGAAATAATTTTCATTTCCAGAATATATTTTCATTCACAACAACCTTAAAACAAGCCGGGTGTGGTGGTGCATGCTTGTAATCCCAGGATTTGAAAAGCTGAAATAGGAAGATCACAGGTTCGTGGCCAGCCTCAGCTACTTATTGAGGCCCTTTGCAACTCAGTGAAACCCTGTTTCAAAATAAAGAATAAAACAATAGGGCTTGGAGTGTAGCTTGGTGGTACAATGCCCCTGGGTTCCATCCTTAGTACCACACAAAAAAAATAATCTTAAAACAATAAAATACTTAGAAATAAATCTAAACAAATAGGTAGAAGACCTCTACAATAAAATTTATAAAACATTAAAGGAAAATATTGAAGAATATTTTAGAAAATGAAAGAATCTCATATTTTTTGCATAGGCAGAATAAATATTATCAAAATGACCATTCTTCCAAAAATTATCTACAAATTCATTACAATTCCCGTTAATATATTAGGATATTTTTCAGATACAAAAATAAGTTTTCAATTTCATTTAGAACAACAAAAACAAAAACAGAAATGCCAAAATAGTTCTCAGAAATAAGAAACATGCTGGAAGAATAACAATTTCTGACTTTAAATTATACTACAGAGGGCCGGGCGTGGTGGCACACGCTTGTAATCCCCGCGCTTGGGAGGCAGAGACAGGAGGATCGCGCAGGTTCAAAGCCAGCCGCGCGCGCTGGCTTAGGAGACCCTGTTTCCAAATAAAAATGTAAAAATAGATCTGGAAGTGTAGCCCGGAGGTAGAGGGGCTTCCAGGAACCCCACTACCACCCCCCCAAAAAAAATAAAAAATAAATAAATTATACTACAGAGCATAGTAGTAAAAATAACATGGTACTGGCACAAAACCATGATACATAGATCAATGGAACAGAATAGAAGATTCAGTAACAAATCCACATACTTACAGCGAATTAATTTTTGACAAAGGGACAAAAAACATACATGGGGAAAAGAGCCTCTTCAAAATATATTGATGGCAAAACTGGTTATCCATATGCAGAAAATTGAAATTAATCCCACTTTCACACCCTGCACAAAAGACAACTCAGTGTGAATAAAAGACATGTGAATCAGATCATAAGCCTTGCATCTACTTGAAGAGAGCATAGGACCAACACTTTAACATACATACACAGGTAAAAACATCATTAAAAAGACCCCAAAGGCCAAAGAAATTAAAGCAATTAATACGTGGGATTGCATTAAACTGAAGAAATTTTGTGCAGTAAAGAAAACTATCAAGATCTTCAAGAGAGACCCAACATAATGGAAGAAGTTCTTTGCCAGATACTCCTCTAATAGATGATTAATAGAATACACAAAACCTCAAGAAACTCATTGCAAAAAACAAGCAATCCAATTCAAAAAATGATCTACTGAACTAAATACACACTACACAAAATAAGAAACTTAAATGGCCAATATGTGTATTAAAATGTTCAACATCATTAGCAATCAGAGAGATGGAAATTTAAACCATCCTGAGATTTCACCTATGGCAATAATGAAATACACAAACAATAATATATGCTGTCGATGATGTGAAGAACTAGAAACTCTTGTACACAATTGGTGGGATTGCAAATTAGTGTGATCACTTTGAAAAACAGTGTAGAGGATCCTCAGAAGAATGAGAATGAATCTACTATATGATCCAGCTATACCACTCCTGACTATCTACCCAAAAGAATTAAAACCATAGATAACCATAGTAATACATGCATACCTATTCTTATAGATGCACAGTTTATAATTTGCCAAACTATGGAAAAAGACAAGATGAACAGATGAATGGATTATGAAATTATGGGATATATGCACAATGTCATTCTACTCAGCCATAAAGAAGAATATATGTCTTTTGCAGCAAAATTGATGAAACTGGAGATTATTATGCCAAATGAGATTAGTTGAAACAAAAAGGAAAGGGCCATATGTCCCCCTCATATGAAGAAGCTAGGGAGAAATAAGGACACTGGAAAAACTCAAAGCAAAGGAAAAAAATCTTATAAATAAATCTTATAAATAAATAAATGCATATGAACAAAAATGAATTTTGTGTCATTTGTAGTATTTTGTCCTATACTTGGAAAACTGTAGATTGACAGCTGATAGAGATGCACTGCCTAATTTCTGCCATTGTTGCTGAGATTCCATATTATTCTAAGCATCTTAGTTTATCTACCCTCATAGACTAGACATAGGTAATTATCTCTGCTTCTGAAGTAGTTTCTTTTTTCCATATTTTATTTTATTTATATGTGGAACATATAATAGACAATAAAATAATATATAAATTCTAAAATTTAAAATATTAGAGTGAAAATGTGTAAATACTGATGATGTGATAGTGTTGCTAGCATGCAGAACATTTAATTATTTTTGTGGTGCTAGAGATTGAATCTAGGAATCTTCTACCTCAGAGCTATACCCACAACCCTATTTAATTTTTTATCTGGGACAGGGTCTCGTTAAGATGGTGAGGCTGGTCTTGAATCTGCAGTTGTCCTGTCCTATCTCAGTATCTCAAATACTGCTATTATAGACATGTACCAACGTGCCTAGAATATGGAGTAAAAGGGTATCTATGCATTTATATTATTGCAACGGATCAGATTATGAGAAAGTACAAACGAGTTAATAATCACTTAAACTTTCAACTTTATTCAATTCATGCTCATAAATCACTGAATTTAATTTACTCTGTGTATGTGTTTCGATAAGTTAGTAGTCTCTTGTAATACCTTACAAATCTCTTAAAACCCGTACATATATAGTAACTTAGTATGGTAATACAGAATTTAAATGGATCAAAATATAAGTGCTGAAAATCCAATGACTATAAATAAATTTTGATTAGTAATCTTTTGTTTCTGTAACTCATGTTTTTTCAAATAAATAACCTAATATATAATTATATTTTCACATTAATCAGGAGATAAACTTTTAAAAAATTAAGTATATGTTGACACAGTCATATCTAGTGTGTAATCACACCATTACCTTATAGGTACGATCATCATTTTTATTTTTCAGACAAGAAAATTGAGGCACAGGAAAGTCTAACATCTCTTTCCCCACATCCTCACCAGCGTTTGTTGTTGTTTAATTTCTTTATACTTGATACACTGATTGGGGTTAGATGGAATATCAGCATAGTTTTGATTTGCATCTCCCTGATGGCTAGTGATTTTGAACATCATTTCATATATCTATTGGCCATTTGAATCTCCTCTTTTGTGAAGTGTCTATTGAGATCAGTTGCCCATTTCTTGATTGGGTTGTTTGTTTTGCTAGTGTAGAGTCTTTTGAGATCTTTGTATATTCTGGATATTAGCCCCCTATCAGAACGGTGGATGGTAAAGATCTTCTCCCATTCTGTAGGCTTCCTCTTTAGGTTCTTGATGGTTTCCTTTGATAAGAAGAAACTTATTAGTTTGATGGCATCCCACTTGTTAATTCTTAATTTAATATCCTCCACTTTGGAAGTCTTGTTGAGAAAGTTACTGCCTGTGCCTATATGTTGGAATGTTGATCCTATGCCTTTCTCTAATAACTTCATAGTCTCTGGTCTAATTTCTAAGTGTTTCATACATCTCAAGTTGATTCCTATGCACAGTGAGAAGTAAGGATTCAGATCCAAGTTTCTACAAATGGATAGCCAGTACTCTCAGCACCATTTGTTGAAAAGGCTGTCTTTCATCCAGTGTATGAGTTTGACCCCTTTTTCAAAGATCAGTTGACTATAGATGTGTAGGTTTGTTTCTGTATTTTCTATTCTGTTCCACTGGTCAGTCTACCTATTGTTGTGCCAATACCATGCTGCTTTAACTACTATTGCTCTATAGTGTAATTTGAAGTCCAGGATTGTGATGCCTCCTGCCTGGTTCTTGTTGTCGAGAATTGCTTTGGCTATTCTGGGTCTTTTCTTTTCTCCATACAAAATTCATAACTGATTTTTTTCAGGTCTCTTTAAAATGCTGTTGGTATTTTAATAGGGATTGCATTGAATCTATAGATCACTTTTGGCAGAATGGCCATTTTGATTATATCAATTCTGCCTATCCATGAGCAAGGGAGATCTTTCCATCTTCCAAGGTCTTCTTCAATTTCTTTCTTTAATGTTTTGTAGTTTTTTCTGTAGAGGTCTTTTTCATCTTTGATTAGGTTTATTCCTAGGTATTTTATTGGTTTACAGGTTATAGTAAATAAAATAGTTTTCTTAATTTCTTTCATTGTGATTTCATTGTTGGCATAAATAAAAGCAACTGATTTCTTTTGGTTGACTTTGTATCCTGCAACTTTGCTGAATTGTTTATTAAGCTCCAGAAGTCTTTTGGTTGAGTTCATTGGATCTTCCAAATAAAGAATCATATCACCTGCAAATAAATATAGTTTTAATTCCTCTCTTCCTATTTGAATTCCTTTGATTTCCTTCTTTTGTCTATATGCTTTGGCAAGAGTCTCAAAAACTATATTAGAAAGGAGTGGTGAGACACTTCACAAAAGAAGAGATACAAAGGGCTAATAGATACATGAAAAGATGTTCTTCATCACTGGCCATCAGGGAGATGCAAATCAAAACTACACTGAGATTCCATCTAACCCCAGTCAGAGTGGCAAGCATAAAGAAATCAAACAACAACAAATGCTGGCGAGGATGTGGGGAAAGAGGAACTCTCTTACACTTTTGGTGGAAATGCAAACTAGTTCAACCACTATGGAGATCTGTGTGGATATTCCTAAGAAAGGTGGGAATAGATCCACCATATTATCCAGCTATACCACTCCTGGGTATCTTTCCAAAGGGGTTGAATTCAGAGAAATACAGCAACATATGCATACCTATGTTCATAGCAGCACAATTTGTAATAGCCAAAATATGGAACCAACCCAGATCACCATCAACAGATGAATGAATAGCAAAACTGTGGGAAATACACACAATGGAATTCTATTCAGCCATAAAGAAGAACAAAATTATATCATTTGCAAGAAAATGGAAAACCCTGGAGAACATTATGTAAAGTGAGATCAGCCAAGCACAGAAGGAGAAGGTACATATGTTTCCTCTAATATGCCCAAACTAGGAAACACAAAGGATACCAGTGGGACTCCTGATAATGGAGGGGAAATACCAGCAAAGTTTGAATGGAAAGATAGGAGAGGAGGAAGGCTGATCTTGATTAATGAGGGTCTACATCTGAACATGTGTAAAATTATGAATAAGACATGGTTAACCTGGACAACCATTGGTGGGAGGGGGGAAGGGAAAACGGGGGCGGGTGGAGAGGGCACTAAATATAGTTTAAATGTATACTATTTATGTTCAATAAAAAATTGTTAAAAGAAAAAAAATAATAAAAAAGGAGTGGTGAGAGTGAGGATCCTTGTCTTGTTCTGAATTTAAAGGGAATTCTTGCAGTTTTCCCCATTCATTATGATGTTGGCTTTGGGTTTATTGTATATTGCCTTAATGATGTTGAAATATATTCCTTCTATTCCAATTTCCTGCAGTGTTTTTTTAACATAAATGGGTGTTGGATTTTGTTGAATGCTTTTCAGCATCTATTGATATGATCATGTATTTTTTGTTCTTAGTTCTCTTTATGTGGTAAATAACATGTATTGATTTGCATATGTTGAACCAGCCTTGCTTTTCTGGGATGAAACCAACTTGGTCATGGTGTACAATTCTCTTGATATGATTTGGAATGCATATAGTTAGTATTTTGTTTAGAATTTTTTTATCTATGTTTATTAAGGATATTGTTCTATAATTTTCCTTTCTTGAAGTACCTTTATTTGGTTTGGGGATTAATGTGATGCTGGCCTCATAGAAGGAATTTGGGAGAATTTCATCTCTTTCAATTTCCTGGAACAAGTTGTGAAGTATTGGTATTAGTGCTTCACTGAAAGTTTTGTAGAATTCAGCTGGAAACCCATCAGGGCCTGGGATTTTCTTTCATGGCAGAATTTTGCTATGTCTTCTTGGTTCAGTTTAGGTAGGTTATATGTGCTTAGGAATCTATTGATTTCTTCCACATTTTCCACCCTGTTGGAGTATAAATTCTCAAAATAGTTTCTGATAATCCTTTGAATTTCCCCTCTGTCTGTGGTGATGTCTCCTTTTTCATTTCTGATTTTAATAATTTGAGTTGATTCTCTCTTTCTTTTGATTAGGTTGGCCAGGGGTTTTTCAATCCTATTAATCTTCTCAAAGAAGCAGCTTGTTGTTTTGTTGATTCTTTGAATTGTTTTTTTTTTTCTCTATTTCATTTATTTCTGCTCTGATTTTAATAATTTCCTGCAGTCTGTTGGCTTTGGTATTAGACTGTTGCAGTCTTTCTAGGTCCTATCTCCTTCCATGTTTGGAAAATTCTCTGAAATTATTTCTTTGAAGAGATTACAGTTTCCCTTGGTCTGTACCTCTATCCCTTCATCAATGCCTTTTATCTGTAAGTTACACTTCATATTTTCCTATAGTTGTTGGATGTTTAGGTTTTGTTGCTGTAATGACTTCTGTATGCTGTTGATAGTGATTTTGGTTTTGAATGAACTGTCTTTTAACAGTGATATTCTACTTTCAATTTCATCTAATCTTCCAGAATTTCTTTCTATTGCTGTCTTCATTTAATTCCAGACCTCCTTCTGATTCTTTCTTAGGGTTTCTATTTCCTCTTTCATTTATCATAGACATGTTTTAAAGCCTTTCATCATATTGTAGATCAAGATTCTCAACTCTCCTTCTTGCATTTCTTGTAGATCAATATTCATGATTTCTGTTGTCTGTTCATTTTTATTGGTTCTCATACTTTCAAGGTCCTCAGGCCTGCTTTTTCTGATGTCTACCCATTGTTTGTCAGTATTATGTCTAATCCAATCTTAGTATTAGTAATTTAGAGGTGTCAGCATGTCAGCAGTACTTTTTCCAATGATGATGATTGGGTGATGGGGGAGGAGCTGGAATGATGGGTATAGGAGTTGGGTTAGGTATAGGGTATGTTTAGGTTGAGTAAGGAATTAAGTATAATAAGTTAATATCTTGTTGAGAATGAGAGAAAGATAGTAGGACTCTTGTAGTTGAGTAAGTATGGAGATATGAAATACTTTGAATATTAAACAAGAAGATATAGTATGGAAAATGTTTTGAGGGAAGAGAGTACATAAGCTAGAGTGGGGAAGTTTGTAAGAGGGATGGGGGAAGGAGCAAACAAACACACAAATAAAGTATCAACATAAGATACAAAAGCTAACTATTATGTAATCAAAGAAAAAAAGCACTTGAAAGAGGAAAAAGAAAAAAGAAAACAAAAAGTAAAAAAGAGGAAAAAAGGACAAGAATAAAATAAAATAAAAAGAACTAATGACTGTGTGAGACCAGAAATCAAAGTAAACTATCAAACATATTAAAAAATAAAACAAATAAAAGAAAAAGAAAGAAGGGGAAAAAAAAGGAAAAAAAAACCCAGTCCTACTAATTTATGAATATATGGTCGGGTCCATATAATATCTTCATGTCTGATTGCTGTGGTAGCTTTCAGAATATAATCCAATGTTTCAATTCACTCTGTACTATATTGTCAGCTTCTTTTTAAGCTACCCTCTGGGTGTCTGTACCCCTTTCTTGCCTTTGGCAGCTTTGGGTTTAGGTGTCAGGGCATCTGTTGTCACTGTTAATAAATTCTGTACACGCCCCAGCTTCTGTGTATTTCCAGCCTGTAGTCAGCGCCTCTGCACTATCCACCCTGGACTCAGGCCTGTGTTTCCCTACTGCAGGGGCAGAGGGTGTCCAAAGTAGTCTTGGAACCTCCTCCTGAGGCCCTGTGCAGATATTGCACCTTGAGGATTTTTCCTGTGTCTCTGGAAATTCTAACTGGGCTAGCCCATGGGGTCCCAAGGTGCAGTCTGGAGAAAGGGTTGCTGTAGGGTCTCGGGCCAGACACAATTACTGCCAGAGTGCTTCTGGGTCCCAGGGTGTGGACTGGGTACACAGCTATCACTGATCCTAGGGCACTGTGAGCACAGACACATAACACTCGGTCCAGGCCTCAAACAGGGTGCACAGAGCTAGCGCTGGCCCAGGGCCTGTGCTGGGCACTCTAAGCTAGCGCCAAGTCAGGGGGTATGGGATGGGCACAAACAGCTAGCAGTTGGTCTCGGGGCACAGGGTGGGCACAGACAGCTAGCAGTGGGTCCAAGGTGCAGGCGGGGCACAGAGGCTAGCACTGGTCTTGGGCTCAGACAGGGTGTACGAGGGTAGTGCTAGGTCCCAGGTTGTAGGCTGGGCATAAACAGCTAGTGCTGGACCCAGGGCGTGGGCTGGAGGCGCAAGACTAGCACCTGGTTTCAGGATGCGGGTGGGGTGCACAGAGCTAGTGCCATCCTGGGTAGTGGGCAGGGTCTGCGAGGTTAGCGCCCAGGCTCAGACAGGACCCGTGGGCTAGGTACACAAGGTGAGTGCCTGGTCGAGGGGTGCGGGTGGCACAGACAACTAGCGCCAAGTCCTGGGGCGTGTTCTGTGTGCACGAGGATAGCTCTGGGTCCTGGGGCAGGGGACAGGTGCCCAAGGCTAGTGCCAGACCTGGGGTACAGTCTAAGACCCGCAGCTTCTCTGAACACACTCAGATACCTGGCTTCCTTGATCCAGGTGTCTGGAGGACTCGCTGTGCCACTGTGGTTCTGCCTTTGGTGAATGCATGGGCTTCTGGCTCAGGTGCTGCTCGCTGCTTAAGATGTTGGAACTAAGCTGGGGCGTGGTGGCGCACGCTTGTAATCCCCGCGCTTGGGAGGCGGAGACAGGAGGATCGCGCAGGTTCGAAGCCAGCCGTGCTGGCATAAGAGACCCTGTTTCAAAAATATAAAATAGGTCTGGGAGTGTAGCCCGGAGGAAGGAGGGCTTCCAGGAACCCCAGTACCACCAAAAAAAAAAAAAAAAAAAAAAAAGATGTTGGAGCTATATGTCCGTTTTCAAACTCTTGGGTTATTTTGCCATATTGGTGTCAGCCATGTCCAGGGATTGTGGTTTGGGCTGACAACTTGTGCTGGAGCCGGCGGCCTGGCTGTGTCTGCAGCAGATCTGATGTTTGAACTTTTTTTTTTTTCTTTTTTTGCAGTGTCTCTCACAGTTCAGGGTTTCTGGATTCCTTTCGCTGAGGTTTCTGGATCTGTTTTGGTTCCTGAGATATATTTATTTTGTTGGTTAAGATGCTGCCTTCTCAGTAGTTGAACTTTATTTATTCCAGCCACTGAGAAGTACTGTGTCCTGCAGGTGCCATTTTGAATCTCCCTCTCATGAAAGAGTTTCTGATGTTATAGTTTTTTTTTCCTCCAACCATTCTGAAATTAGAGGCATTAATAATTCAGATTCCCAGTATTAACATAATAGGAGGGAGGAAATCCAGAATCTTAAGTGTATTACCTGTAATGCTGTATATAAACAGAGAGAAAGGAATAAAAAAAGACTAAGTTACTATGAGCTTGTACCATTATTTACAAGGCCAGAAAATTAGTAAGATCTTTGAATCATAATTATATAGCTTTCTTTATTTCCACCAGCCATTTGCTGCCCCTGGCTCTGAGCTCTTAAAGCAGGAGTATGATTATGTTTAGCATAAAAATTTCCTCTGGCTCATGTACTACATGAATTATTGATTTTAATGCGCACTTATATGTCCACACTATCAAAATACAGAATATCAATAATATTAATTTCAATTTTAAAAAGTGTTAGGATTTTTCCTAAGCACAGATTTTACTCTTAAAATTTGTATGAGTTTTTAAAGCAGATCAACATCTAAGTCTTTCCCAATGTATCTTCACTGATTTTTCTCAAGTACACACTATTGCCCCTTCCATGAATATTTTTGGCCTAAAAACAACGAACAGGTGGCATGTTGGTAAGATGCCATGTGGATGTTAATGTGGCTTTACTTTATGCTGAAGAAGAGAAAGCACTTTCAGAATTTCATGTTGCCAATCTAGTTTGTTGGCAACTGTAGACTAAGCTGTCACAGTATTTTAAGAACAGGCATGTTGCCATCATAACAGATGGCTATGAGTATTGTCAGCCAAGTGATCATGTATGTACAACAGTTGTGGGTGTTAAAGGCAAGCTGCTTGGTAAAGAAGGTCAAATAGCAGTCTGCCTTGAATTCCATAATTAATATTAAGAGAGATAGCTATCTATTCATCATATCCCATTGCCTACTTCTTTTGAGATTTTAACAGTAATCAATAGACTGTAATCTACAGGCACAGCAGATGCTACATATGTTGTACAAAAGTAATTAATTTCAATAGATGAAAAGTAAAAGTTCATATACAGAGTAAATGGTGTTTTGGCAAAATGCATTTCATATATTCTTTTAAAGCAGTAACTTCAATTGGAACATTTATTTCAAAATATTTTTAAGCTTCAAACAAGCTTTTTTATTGCAACCTCTTACATAAATAGTGTTTATTAATTTTGTGAAGAAACTGCCATATTGTAACTTAATTCGAGGAAGGCAATACTTGATTTTTCTCTGTCATGTTCTCATTCAGATAAACTAGTTTCAAGTAATACCAATGTATATTATAAGCAAATAAGGGGACATAACTGAGGGGGATATGAGAGGGAAGAAGGAAATTTCCTAATGTACATGATGTACATTCACAAACATATCAATGTCAATCAGTAAGCCAAACATGAGAAGGAAGAAGGGGGAAGAAATGGGGTGGAAATTGGGGAATGGCTAATTGGGTGATGTGTGGGTGTATGCCTCTACCATATTGTACCCCATTAAGATGAATGGCTACAGTGCATGAATAAAAAATTTAAAAAGAAAAAAATAAAGAAGAAACAGGGTAAGCCGGGCGTGGTGGTTCACGCTTGTAATCCCAGCACTCGGAAGGCTGAGACCTGGAGGATCACGGTTCATGGACAGCCTCAGCTACTTAGTGAGGCCCTCTACAACTCAGTGAGACCCGGTTTCAAAATAAAGAATAAAAAATAGGGCAGGGGGTGTAGCTTGGAGGTCAAATGCCCCTGGGTTCCATCCCCAGAACCACAAAACAACAAAAAAAAAAAAAAAAAGAAGAAGAAGAAACAGGGTAAGGCCTCACTATTAGCTGAGGCTGCTCGCAAACCTGCTGTCCTGTCTCAATTTCCCAAGTACTGAAATTGCAAGTTTGTACCACAATACCCAGCTAAGTGATAGCGTTTTTTTTTTTTTTTGGTGGAACTGGGGTTACTCCAAACCCTTATATCTCTGGGCTACACTCCCAGACTTATTTTATATTTTATAATTTGGAAACAGGGCCTCTTAAGCCAGCAAGGCTGGCTTTGAACCTGCACAATCCTCCTGTCTCCGCCTCCCAAGCGCAGGGATTACAAGCATGTACCATCACGCCTGGCAATGATGGCACTTTTATTGAAGGAAAAATAAATATAAAAAGTGTGTTATTAAGGCTAAGAAACTGGTATACCAATGAGTAGCAATTTGGCATTCTGTGTACTTTGAATTGAAGAAAATTCCCCCTGACTTTCTTCCAGTCTTCCATCTTCTTCCCCAAAGCAGATTATAGAAACTGAAATTTTTCTTTTTCAATGTACGTCATAGAAACTTAATTATTCTCGCCAAAATCAAACTATAATACCTAGAGAGTAAATGTTTTTTACCTACATTGTCTGAAAATTAGGCTATAATACCCTCATTACAGAAAGATTTTGCCCCATATTCAGAGAAGAAAGAATGTTACACTGAGATCAAGAAGAAGCTGTATAAGGACTTTGTCAAGTCCTTCAGTTTATATCCTTTTCTTTTTGTAAAATCACAGTTCTAAACAGTTCTCCATTTTTCATTAAAACCTACAAAAAGATACATGGCTTTGGGGTTTTTATTTCCAAAATCTCCAATACTAAAAAAAGGACATAGATTGAATAAACATATGCTTTTCTTTTTATAATCTTCTTATGAAGGAAAATCTACAATGGAACTTGAAAATGAGGAAAAGATGTTATACCTTTTGCATCTGCAGTATGTTAGTGATAAAACTGATAAAAATTTATAAAACAAAGTCAAAGCAATAAGTCAAGAAAATGAAATCAAAAGAGTACGAATAGAAAAAGGAGAACTCAAACTTTGGGTATTTGCAGATGACATGATACTATATATAGAAAACCCAACAAACTCAACCAAAAGCCTTATAAAACTAATCAACAAATTTAGCAAAGTGTCTGAATACAAAAATCAATCTAAAAAGAAACTGGAAGCTTTTCTGTATACAAACCATAAATCCACAGAAAAAGAAATTGAGTAAACACTTCCAGTCAGGATTTCCCACAAAAATTCATACTTAGTAATAAATTTAACCAAGGAGGGAAAAGATCTCTACAAATAAAATTACAAAGCACTAAAGAAAGAAATTGAAGAAGAGTTTAGAAGATGGAAAGATCTTCCATGTTCATGGATAGGGCAGAATAAATATTATCAAAATGGCCATTCTTCCATTCAGTGATCTACAGATTCAATCCAATACCCATTAAATTACCAAGATTCCTCACAGACATAGAAAAATCGGTTCTTAAATTTGTTTGGAACAATAACAACAACAAAAACAACATAGCCAATGTAGTTCTCAGCAACAAAAACATGCAATAGGAATTTCAATACCTGACTTTAAACCATACTACAAAGCCATAGTAATAAAAACAATATGGTACTGGCACAAAGACAGATTGTAGACCCATGGAGCAGAATAGAAGACTCAGAAACAAATCCACACTTACATCCAATTAATTTTTGACAAAGGGTCCAAAAACATACAGTGATAAATAGATAGCTTGTTCAACAAATTGTGTTTGTAAAACAGATTAACCATATGCAGAAAATTGAAATAAATCCCACTTTCTCACTTTGCACAAGAGTAAATTCAACATGGATAAAAGACTTAGAAATTAAACCAGAAACATTTAGGCTCCTTGAAGAGGACATAGGTCCAACACATAGGAACAGATAAAACTTTCTCAACAAGACCCCAAAGGCACAAGAAACTAAATGGCAAATTAATATGTGGGATTGCATAAAACTAACTACCAAGAACCTCAAGTGAGATCCAACAGAATGAGAAAAGGTTTTTGCAGTGGACCAATATCTAGACTATATAGAGATCTCAAGAAACTCAGCACTAAGAAAACAAATAACCCAATCAAAAATGGGGAAGTTAACTAAATAGATACTTCACAAAGGAAGAAATTCAAATGACCAATAAATTCATGAAAAAATGTTCAACATCATTAGCAATCAGAGAGATGCAAATCAAAAACTACCTTCAGATTCCACTTAAGTCCAACTATAATAGCAATCATTCAAAGCACAACAACAAATGCTGGCAAAGATTTTTAGGAATGGGAACTCTAATACATTGTTAGAGGAACTGAAAATTATTGAAAATACTTTATAAACAGTATGGATGATGCTCAGAAGAATAGAAACAAACTTACTATATGATCCAGCAATACCACTTTCAGAAGTCTACCCAAAAGAAAGGAAACCGAACTACCAAACTAATGCATGTATATCTATGTTCATAGCTGCATAAATCACCATTACCAAAGTATGTAACCAAACAAGATTTCCATCAACAGGTGAATGAATTACAAAACTCTGAGATATGTATACAATGGAATTTTACTCAGCCATAAAGAAAAACACAAATATGCTATTTACAGGGAAATGGATAGAATTGAAGAACATTATGCTAAGTGACATTAGTCAGTCACAAAAAATGAGACCTTGGATGCTCCCCCTAATATGCAAAAGCTAGGGAGAAAATGAGACATAGTCATAACTCTAGATGAAGAAAGAAATTCTATAGATGAGCAAATAAGGTGACCTAACTGAGGGAATAGAAGGAGGAAATGTTCTAATGCACATGATGTACTTTAACCAACATATCAATACTATTCAAAAAGCCAAACATGAGAAGGAGGTAGGGGGAGGGAATGGGTGGTGAACTGGGTAAGGTCTAATTGGGTGATGTGTGCATGTATGTCTCCACCATCTGGCATCCCATTCAGATGTATGAATACAATGCACCAATAAAAACATTTTCAAAAAAGAGTATGTGGACTCTCAAATTTTCCAAGAGAAAATTGAATTTGGACCCCAAAATGTATGTCTATCTCACAGCAGATGGTATTAGAACATTCAACAACAACAACAACAACAACATAATAATAATAATAATAATCCTATAAGTAAGATGGAGTATAAGTCTTTAACAAAAATAAGAAAAAAATGACCTCAGATGAGCCTACACTATCAAAACTTTTTTTTTATGGATCATTGAAGTATCACTGACTTTCTAGAAGAATGTCATTTGAGCCAAGTGTGGTGGTGCACACTTATAATCTCAGCATCTGGGAAGATGAGACAGAAGGATTGTGGTTCATGAACATTCCCAGCTGCTTAGCGAGGCCTTTTTCAACTCAATGAGATCCTGTTTCAAAATAAAGAATAAAAAATAGAACTAGGAGTGTATCTGGGAGGAAGAATGTCCTTGGATTCCCCCCTTGGTACTGAAAAGAAGTCATTTCATAGATGCTCAATAAATCATAGAAGAAAAAGAAATTATTTACACAAAAGTTCCTATGTAAGAAATTGCACATGAAAAAAGATACTAATGTGTTCAGATAATACATGGTAATAATATTGGTTAAATTTAAATATAGTACTGTAATTACAAAATAGCCAACATTTATTTGGAATGTTATACATTCTAATTACTGCCTACACATCATTACATTTAACATCCACAGCCTATCTGTAAAACAGCACTTTTTTATAGTTTAGTAACAGAATGGCATAACTTACAGAGGTTAACTGCTGGTATAGTCTTGCTTTTGATCTCTAGTTTAAAAAAGACAAAAAAAAAAAAAAAAAAAAAGCTGGTCGTGGTATCACATGCTTATAATACCAGCATTTTGAAGGTTGAGACAGGCTAGAGGTTTGCAGACACCCTCAGCTGCTTAGTGAGACCCTTTGCAACTCAGTGAGACCTTGTTTCAAAATAAATAATAAAATAGTGTTTGATATAGCTTGGAGGTAGAATGCCCCTTGGTAACATCCCCAGTATCACAAAAAAGAGCCCAAAACAGAACCTTTCTTAACTGAAAAGATGGGGTGTGATTCTGTTGTCAGTCTGCTTAATTTCTGTCTGTATTCTTAACTCCTATGTGAGGCTGGGATTAAAAATTAAAGAAATAAAATCTAAGTTAAGCAATTTACTAATAATATCATGAGAGCATAAATTATAAAACATAGTCCCTCAAGGGTCTATTGTAAATTAAGGCTTTTTCACCAGAGTAACATTAAAGGTGGTGAAATCCTTGTGAGGTGGTGATTGGTGATAGACTCTTAGGCCATACTATGAAAAAGAGGTCTGCAGTTCTTGTGCCACCCCTTGAAAGTGAGAAGGCTGTAATAAGAGAAGCAGCCCTGGTCCTCACCCCTTCCCCTTCCTTCTCTTTCTGCTTCTATTCCAGGCATGGCTGCTTGCTGTTCCTTCTGCTCTCACCAGGATGTGTCATCCCATCTCCCTCACCAGAGACTGGAGAACTTGAGCTTGTAAAACCATGAGTCTAGTAAACCTTCTCTGTATAAAGCTAGCTGCTTTTGTAATTTCCTTGTTATCATGTAAAGCTGATTAATACAGGGTATTTACTAATCTGTATGCATTACTGGTAGAGCCTGATAACATGAATATTCTACCAATATCAAACTAAATCTTTTCTTAAAAATCAAGTCCACCTTAAGTTAATTTTAGATTTAATAACCATGAGGTTTATCTGTCTTTTGCCCTCCTATTATCAAGTTGTACATAATATTTTGCATTTTGCTAACATGTACTTTAAACTATTTTATTGTGGTTTCTTGTTACTCCGTGATGGTTAGTTATATGTGCCAATGTGACTGAATTAAGAGATACTCAGACAGCAAATAAGACATTATTTCTGGGTATGTGAGAAAGAGTGTTTTCTAAAGACATTCGCATTTGAGTCAATGGAAAGAGTAAAGAAGATCCACCATTATCAATATGAGCTGGCATTCTCCAATCCATAATTAATAGAAACAGAACATCAGACACTGAAAAAATAAATCCTCTCTCATGATCTTCATATTTATATGAATCAAATTTATACTAAATTTCATTTATATAAGAACTTATCTATTCTATTGTTTCATTTCTTTGAAAGACCCTGGCTTATACATGTTTAAAATTTTATAGTCCAATATAGAAAGAGCTTTTCAAATATGCAGAATTTTATACCATGCCAAAGAATTATTGATTCTAACTGTAAATTTAACATGTATTTTGGTGATTTACATGCATGTTAAAATTTTAGAAGATTCCATTACTTGAATGAAGTGGATATCCTGTTTTTGCTCCAGGTTTACAGACTGAGAATCATTTACTCTGGTTGATAATTTAAAAGATAAATAATGGAAGAAAAGCTTACATAAACAAAGATTGTACTGTAGAAAGTAGGCCATCAACATGAAAGTCGTGATTCTGGAGTCTCAATTCTATGACCTTGATCTATATGCCACTCATACATCCAGACTGTACATACACTCAATAGCTGAGGTTTTGTCAAAAGTTTTGAAATTGTGAAGTTAGCCCTGCAGCCCTTTTTTTTTTTCTATTTTAGGATTGTTTCTGGTTTTAGTCAGCTTTTGCATCACTGTGACCAAATTACCTGAAAAGAACAATTTAGAGTAGAAAAAATTTTAATTAGATTCACAATTTTGGAGGTTCACTTCATAGCTGGCCAACTTCAAGGCAGAAACACCATAAAAGCAGGAAATGGCAGAGGAAAGTACTCAAATCATGGTGACATGAAGAAGAGAGAGAAAAAAAAGAATCCAGAGCAGATATCATCCCCAAGGCCTTGCTCTTAGATGCAACTCCTCCAGTCATGAAACTCTCTTTAGTGGTTGTATGCTTTCATCACATAAGTTTTTTGAGAAACATCACATATAAACTATAACATTTCCATTTTTGCCTTTCTTTGTGAAATCAGATTCTATAAGGGGAGCCTGGTTTTGATAAGGATGAAATAGAATCTGTAGATCAAGTTGAGAATATTTCCAATTATACAATACTAAATACCCATAACATTAACATAGATTTTATTTAAAATTTACTCAGATTTTTTTTTATTTCTTTTTAAAAATTTTTTATTAGTGCACTGTAGTCATACATCTTAATGGGGTTCAAGATGGTAGAGGCATGCATGCACACATCACTCATTTAGCCCTTTCCTAATTCTTTAAAAATGTTCTGTAATTTTTCATGTACTAGGACTTTCAAGTATAAGTTTTAAAGTATTGTTAAATGGCCCCTAAAGTCATAGTGGTGCATGCTTGTAATCCCTGCGCTTGGGAGGCTGTGACAGGAGGATCACATAGGTTCGAAGCCAGCCTCAGCTACTTAGTAAGGCTCTCAGCAACTTAGTAAGACCCTGTTTCCAAATAAAATATAAAAAAGGTCTGGGAGCATAGCCTGGAGGTAGAAAAACCACTGGGTTTCACCCTTAGTACCACAAAAAAATTGGACCCTAAAATTTAATAGATATTTTAAAACATTTTTCTTTATTGATATTTAGCCTTAGAATAATTTTCAGACTTTAAGTGATTTATTGTTTTTTATAACTTTTACCAGTTATATTTATATCACTAGAGGGAACATCTGAAGAATATTATAAAATTTGTACTTTATTTACTGAAATTTTGTCCTAACATTCATTATTTCAGTGGTTAAAGCATGCATTAAATGTAAATTTTATGCACAATTAGGCCTCACACATAAAATTCAGAATTTCTGAATTTATAGAAATGTAGAAATTCAGAATTTCTATATTTCTGAATTTCAAATATAATGATTTATTATTATATATTATATTATATATTATAATATATTATAATATTATATATTATAATTATATATTATAATATATTATATATTATAATTATATATTATATTATATATTATATATATATTATATATTATATAATATATAATATATATATATAATTAGCCCATTGCTAATTTATAGTTTATGTTATTTTTTATGAAGCAATGTTAATGTAATGAAGAAAGAATAATTATATGTATTTCAATATAAATAAACATATGTTTATATAATTTTGCTTAGAAAATGTGTTCTACAGATGGTATGCTCTCACTGTTCCATAAACAGAAGATACATGCACATCTGTTGGCACATTTCACTTTGACAAGTAAATATCACTTTGACTGACATATAAATATTTTTATATGGTTTATTTACCACCTTTACAAATAAAAATGTCTCATATTGTAGATTTTATATAAAATCCTATAAAGTTGTGTTTTATATAAAATCCTATAGAAGTTATATAAAATCCTATAAAGTTCCTATAAAGTTGTGGAATATTTATCAGCTCAAGTGTGTTAGTTTTTGTTTTCATTGGTGTGTAACCAATTTTCAGAAACTTACTGGATTGTAAAAGCACATATTTGTTAATTTGCTTTTTAATCTTTTAGCATTCATGGGTCAGAAATTTGGTCAAGTCTCACTTTAATCTTTTGCTCAGTGTAACACAAGGATGTACTGATATTTTTCAAATGCTTTTTCTGCATCTATTGAGATAATTATGTTATATCATCCATTTTGTGCTAATGTGATATATCACATTAATTGATTTTCATATATCGAATTATTCCTGCATTCAAGATAATTATATATATATACACACACATATATATATATATATATATATATATATATATATATGAAATGCAATAAGATAAAAATAATTCAATTTACCACATAGCTAAACATATTCTTAATGGGAAAATTAATTCTTTAATTTGTTAAAAGTCTTATTCTTAAACTTGAAGAAGATACATATATGTAGAATCATCTGATGGATGTCTATAATTAATGAAATAATGGTTAATGGCCTTTAATGTACTTCAATTATATGTTCTGAACCAATTGATCTATGATATCAACATAATTTATGCCATAAGATTTAAATACATGATTAAGCAGTATAAGTGAGGCATCCTAAATTTAATTCACCCATTATTTTATATCATAGTCACTGACAAAGATGTACCCAATTTCCACTACTAAGTATAACAACGATCATGAATTGAATACTTGCCAGAAATAAATTCTCAGTTATTCCCAGAAGGTAGTCAATTTAACATTCATTAATAAGATGTAAGAGGGCTCAGAAAGATGTACAACTAGACACACCACCTATCTGGTACAAGAAACTGAATCCAGGGGTATTCTAACTCGAGATACATCCCCAAACTTTTTTTTTTTTAATTTACTTTTTCTTCTTTTTACACTAAGTTGCTGAGTTTCACTGATGTGCTGAGGCAGACCTCAATCCTGCAATCCTCCAATCTCAGCCTCAACTCAAGTCCTGGGATGACAAGCATGTGCCACCGTGCTTCATTTGTTAAAATATTGCTATATTTTAAATGATATGTCTTAATAAATGAAATTCAAATAAGCATTCATATAAAACTATTTTATCTTTAATACCACTCTTCTGTTCAGTTATTTTGCACCAATAAAGTTCCTTTAAAAGAGACATCATTTTTTAATATCTTCTAAAATTTTTTAAAATTTTGTCATTGAAGTGGAAATAATTATGTCTTTTCTAAGATGAAACTTGGTAATTTGGAGGAATACATCCTAGTATGTTGAAGAACTAAAAGATATCCTTCCTTTACACAATATCACACACCGATCTTCACCTTCATTTTCAATCTCCTTTCTGTTATATCACATAGACAAGACTATTACTGTATATTTTAAAAGTTAAAAAAACTAGCTTTCATTTAAGGAATATAATGTTAATAACTATCATCCAGAGAAGTTAAAATATCATCAGTTGATTAAAAAAAGGTTACTACATTTTCTTTTTATACACTGTGTATGTGTGTGTGACATCAATAGAAATATTTTTATTTTGAATTTACCTTTACCTGTTGTTTAAAATATTTCAATATGAATTGCCTAAGAATTCTATAGAAAAAAAATCTAGTTTATACAGTCCCTGGAAAACACTGTTTCCAGACTCTGAGCTAAAGGGGAAAAAAGGGGGGGGGGAATTGCATTAAATTGGAAAACTCTGAAGTCAACTTAATTTCCCAAAGATGAAAGGTTAATTAGTATTTTGCTTTATTGTGGTACAATAATTCTCTTTTCTTTATTGGAGTACCTATTATTTTTTCTATTCTGATTTACAGAGGTACATATAAAAACTCAATCATTTAACAACAGAACTATTAGAAAATCCAAATCACAAACCTTACTCAACTCTGTAATATGTTGTTTATTTTCATAATGTAAGTATAATGTAAACACTGTTTTATTGGTTAAATAGTCTTGATTTTAATATACTTAAATAGAGAGTATAAACAATGCTTCTTGGTTTGTTTAGGTTATGTCATAAACATAAAAAATAAGAATTAACAATTTAAATCAGAGAACACAAATTTTTAATATTTGGCTTACTACTAACAAATACTACTTCATTATTTTAATAAACATTTCAAAGATGTTCATAATTTTTATTTAGAAAAGGCATGATCTCATGTATTCATTTCATTTGAAAGAAATTATTGGGAATCTTCTGAGAAGACCTAATAGTCATTGTCAAGAATAAAAATTCTGCACTTACAAAGACTACACTCTACTATAACAAACAGAATAAACAAGATAAAATATATAACAGCTAGATAATGGTAATTTAATAAGATTTGATCAGTTGAACCAGATTCACAAACAACATGTGTTACCATTTTTACAAAAGAATATATTCATTGATTATACATTAAAACAAAAATAATAGCCCTCAAATATATTATTTTTATTATATTGGAAAAATTATGAGCAGTTTTAAGAATCTAGTATACCTTCTAACATGCAAAATAAATTGTTGGTGTGAAATTTTTATATAATGTACCAAATAAGGAATATATAATTCAATTATATTGAGAGTTTGAATATTTAATGTGAGAAAAAGCAGTATCTGCAATACTGAAGTAAGGTTGCTATGGCAACCAGGAGCTTTGTAAAGTCAAAGTATCATTTCTGCTGTAATACTTCATAATACCTAACTCTTAATTAGGAGCTTCCCAAGAAGTTGTGACTTGTGAAACTTATTTTAAAATGTATTTCCCATTTTAATAACCATATATATTAAAATCATACCTACTCTTCTCAGTTTAATGAATTTATAACATATTTACTCTCTAAAAAATCTAAAGGTATCAGGAATAAGTAAATAAACTAGAAACAACATAACAAAAAGATATTCTTCACAGAGAAATTATTTATCAAAAATTATTTCTTCTAAATCTTTTCTATCATATCCAAGATCAATCATAGAAAAAGAGATCTTTATTGATTGCAAACAGCATGCCTAGTGTTAATTCAAATAATAATAAAAGATAAATGTTTAAAGAGATTCATGAGGATAAAGACTGAAAACCTCTTATCTAATGCTTCTTGTCACGTGTTTTTTATTCTAATATATTCTAATATAGCATCTTCTAAACATATCCTAAAATGACAAACTTTCTAAGATCAGAAAATCTTACCTAAAGGGAAGGAGGAAGGGGGAGAGAGTGGGGCAGGAAATGGGTAAGGGCTAATAGGGTCATGTGGGCATGTATGTCTCCATCTTTTATCCCATCAAGATATATGACTACAATGCACCAATAAAAAGTATTTATTTATGTATTTATGTATTTATGTATTTATTTATTTATAGGTTTGGGGATGGAACCCAGGGACATTTGACCTCTGAACTACACCCCCTGCCCCATTTTTTATTCTTTTATTTTGAAACAGGGTCTCACTAAGTTGCAGAGGGCCTCACTAAGTAGCTGAGGCTGTCTGCAAACCATGATCCTCCGGTCTCAGCCTCCCGAATGCTAGGATTACAAGCGTGCGCCACCATGCCCGGCTTACCAATTAAAAAAAAAAAAAATTTGCATCAGGACTGTCAAATAGAATGCAGAATGTCTAGGACTCTACAATTCTAAATGAACTGAAAAGTTGAAACAAGCAAAGTTGAAACAAGATAGCCATAGAGTAATATGGTTTATAATTTAGTTTTGCACATCTTCAGTTTAAGAACCCATGTTATAAAATAAGAGGTAATATAAAAATATACTTAACAACAGAAATGGAGAAAGACTGTGGCCATTGAAATATGTTTTATGGTGGTCATTCTGCTCTCATAATATATAAATTTCATCCAAAGTCGTTCTCAGTATCAAGAACAATGCAGGAGGAATCACAACACCTGTCTTCTAACTATACTACAAAATAATTGTAATAAAAAGAACATAGTACTGGCACAAAAACAGATACATAAACCAATGGAGTAAAATAGAAGACCCAGAAACAAATCCGCACACTTACAGTCAATTGATTTTTGAGAAAGGGGCCAAAAACATACACTGAAGAAAAGATAGCCTCTTCAACAAATAGTGTTGGCAAACCTGGTTAACCATATCCAGAAAAATGGAAATAAATCCTACTTTCTCACCCTGCACAAGAATCAATTCAAAATGGATCAAAGCCCATTCTGTGGGCTCTGTGTTGAGATCCTTGATAGTTTCCTTTGCTGTACAGAAGCTCTTCAGTTTAATGCAATCCCACATATTGATCTGCCTTTTAGTTTATTGTGCATTTGGGGTCTTGTCGAGATATTTTTTACCTGTGCCTACCTGTGGGAGCATCAAGGTCTCTGATCTAATTTCCAAGTCTTTGATCCATCTTGAATTGACACTTGTTCAGAGTGGGGAAGTGGGATTTATTTCCATTTCCTGTATATGGTTAACCAGTTTGGAAAACACCATTTATTGAACAAGCTATCTATTTTCCAGAGTATGTTTTTGGCCCCTTTAAAAAAATCAATAGGCTGTAGGTATGTGGTTTTGTTTCTGAGTCATCTATTTCACTCCATTGCTTTATGTATCTGTTTCTGTGCCAAAACTATGCTGTTTTTATTGCCATGACTTTGGAGTCTACTCTAAAGTCAGCTACTGTGATTCCTTCTGCATGTTTTTTGTTGCTGAGAGCTACTTTAACTATTCTGTTGTTGTTGTTGTTGTTGTTGTTGTTGTTGTTGTTGTTGTTGTTGTTTCAAACGAATTTAAGGTCTGATTTTTCTATGTCTGTGAAGAATGACCTTGGCAATTTAATGGGTATTGCATTGAATCTGTAGATCACTTTTGGAAGCATGGCCATTTTGATGACATTTATTCTGCCTATTGAAGAACATAGAAGATATTTCCATCTTATAAGGTCTTCATTGATAGAATTTTCAATGTTTTATAATTTTCTTTGTAGAAGTCTTTTTTCCTCCTTGGTTAAGTTTTTTCTAAGTATTTTAATTAATTAATTAGCTAATTAATTAATTAATTTGTGGTACTTGGAATGGAATCCAGGGGCATTCTACCTTTGAGCTACAGCCCCATCACTATTTTTTTATTCTTTATTTTTGAAACAGGGACTCACTGAGTTTCAAAGGGCCTCACTAAGTAGCTGAGGTTGTGTGCAAACCACCCTCCTGTCTCAGCCTCCCAAATGCTGGGATTACAACTGTGCACCATCATGCCTGACAGTATTTTATTTTTCTTGTGAGATATCCAGAGTGATAGTGTTTTCTGGATTTCTTTTTTAGTGGCTTTATGGTTGACGTACAGAAAAGCTTTTTATTTTTTTTAATATTGATTTTGTATCCAGACACTTTGCTGAATTTGTTGACCAGTTCTGTAAGCCTTTTAATTAAGTTTTTGGGTTAATGGCCAATAAATTAATAAAAATGCTCAACATCATTAGCAATCAGAGAGATACAAATCAAAACTAGCCTAATATTTCAGCTAAATCTTACTAGAATGGCAATATTCCAAAACACAAACAGCAAATGCTGGCAAAGATGTGAAGTGGAAACGCTAATACATTGTTGGTGGGATTAAAAATTAGTGCAACCACTTTGGAAAACAGTATGGATGATTCTCAAACAAATGGGGAAAAACTTACCATATGATCCAGCAATACCACTTCTGGGTATCTACCCAAAAGAACGGAAATAAAAATACCAAACTAATACATGCATATCTATTTTCTTAGCTGCACAATTCACTATTACCAAACTATAAAACCAGCCTAAATGTCCATCATCATCAGATGAATGGATTAAAAAATTATGGAGCCGGGCGTGGTGGCGCACGCTTGTAATCCTAGCATTCGGGAGGCTGAGACCTGAAGGATCGCGGTTCGCAGACAGCCTCAGCTACTTAGTGAGGCCCTCTGCAACTCAGTGAGACCCGGTTTCAAAATAAAAAGAATAAAAAATAGGGCAGGGGGTATAGCTCGGAGGTCAAATGCCCCTGGGTTCCATCCCCAGACCCGCCAAAAATAAATAAATAAATAATTATGGGATATGTACACAGTGGAATTTTACTCAGCCATAAAGAAGAACAAAATTACGTCATTTAAGGAAGAATGGATAGAACTGGAGAACACTATACTAAGTGAGATTAGTCACTCACAAAAAGTAAAAAATTGAATCCTCTCCCTAATATGAGGGAACTAGGGAGAAAATGGGTCATAGGAGGAACTCTAGAAGAAGAAGGAGATACTATAGATGAGCAAATAGGGTGACCTAACTGAGGGGGATGAAAGGGGAGAAGTAAATTCTCTAATGTAAATAATGTACATTCACAAACATAAAGTCAATCACTAAGCCAAACATGAGGAAGTTAGGGGAAAGGAATGGGAAGGAAATTGAGTAAAGGCTAAGTGAGTAATGTGTACATGCATGCCTTTACCATCTTGTACTCCATTAAGATGGAGTTGGTTGAAATAAAAAACTATCTATGCCATCTAAAACTATTAAAACAGTTTAATATTTTGGGTCTTGTATTTACATTTTGCTTTTAAAGTACTATATCAACTAACATACAAGATATTCTTATGTTCTTAGAAAATTCAATAGTAACAAAATATATTTACTATTAACTTAAAAATATATGGATCAACAAGAGCTAGTGCTGATTTTATTTTATGGGTAAATTTCTGATGTAACACTATGAGAAATTTACATTTTGAATAAGTATCTTCAAGAATGCTTCATTAATGCAATCAAGGATTCGTTTACTCAATTACAAAATTATGGGAATAATACAAGTAGAATTATGGAATTCTACTGAACAGTAAAGAAGAACAAAATCATGTCATTCCCGAGAAGATGGAAAGACCTGAAGAACATTATGGTGAGATCAGTCAAGCACAAAAAGAGAAGGGACTTATGTTCTCTTTAATATGCTCAAATTAGGGAGTATTGGGGATACCGGAGGGACTCCAGATAATGGAAGAAAAACCTCGGCAAAGCTAGAATGAAAGGGTAGGAAAGGAAAAAGGCTGAGGTTGATTAATGGAGAAGCTACATTTGAATATGCGTAAAAGTATGAATGTAGCATGGTTAACCTGGACACTCATTGTTGGGAGGGGGTTAAGGGAAAGTGGGGAGGGAGGGGAAAGGGCACCAAGCACTGTCTGAATTTATGCCATTTTTAATATGATCCACATAAAAATAAAAAAGATACATTATAAAGTTTACTAAAAAGATATAAAGGTGTGTTAAAATTCACAATACATGGAAATTTTTCTCTTTTTTCCCCTTTTTTTCTAAGATTACTGGTAAAAGCTATCTAAATGACACAATAGTACTATCTGTACCTCTTATATAAATAAAATTCAAATTCCATGGGCTGCTTTGTGGATTAGGCTCACCATTGTACTTATTATAGTTAACACAATCAAAACAAATAAGAATAATGAGTATTTGTTGAATGAGTCTGAGTGCTCCCATTGTTGCAAATAAATTAAGAATTACTTGGGCATGAAAATTATTTTTTAGGTTAGAAGACAATTATAAAATAACTAAGATTTATTTGTGTCATTTCTGATATCACAAAATTTATATTTGTATTAATTTTTATGCATTTAATATATTATAAAATTTATTGTTATTTGAAATTTAGCATGTACTCATTTATAAAATATTGGCTACTGTATAATTTCTGTAAATACATTCGATCACTTTCAAAATTTAATATTGAAAAATAATAAGATTATAAATACGTGCTAGTAAGTTAGAGAAAACTAATTTGAAATAAATGAGAGTAAATGTTATAATGGATATAAAACTGTTTAAGCAATGCAATATACTTTAATTATTCAAAATGTCCTTATTTTATTTATTTTTTTAATTTTTTTGGTGGTACTGAGGTTCCTGAAAGCCCTTCTACCTCTGGGCTACACCCCCACGGGCTACACTCCCAGACCTATTTTTTAACTTTTTTATGTGGAAACAGGGTCTCTTAGGCCAGCGCGATCCTACTGTCTCCGCCTCCCAAGCACAGGAATTACAAGCGTGCGCCACTATACCCAGCCTAAAAATGTCTTTATTTTAAATAAGATTCTAAATTATTTTAATTTCCTTCTTGTATGTAACAAACTGCCTAACAGCATAGCCATTGTTACATATCTTTAAGGGCAACTAAAAGCAAAACAAAAACCCATGAACATCAACAGAAACTTTTTTCTTATAGTGAATGTAAATTGAGACAAAATAATTTAAAGATGTAGTATTCAAAAGCTATGAAAATTTATTCTTGAAATTATTGCTACTTTACAAAAATGAACCTATCCACAAGTGGTTACTATTATAACAGATTAGGCAATAGGCTCATTAAAGCTGAATTTTCCACATCTTAAATAACTTAATATCTTAAATAATATCAGCACATGCTGTCCAGTTATCAGCGTAACTACTGGGTATGAAAATGGTTTTCCAAAGACTTTTTACTTGATAGCCATTAAGCTCTTTATTCAAATGTGTCCTATGATTTTATTCAAGGCATTATAATCAATAGAGTGAGTAATTTAGAATAAAACCCTAAGTGCAATACATGATCCTTTTTACTTTTACTCACTAAATTCAGTCATAATAATATTTGATATTCAATAGTTATTTAGCACATTGTACGCCACTTATATAATATCACATAAAATTGATGTTTATATCATATAAAATATTTGATATTTTTATAAGAAGGACAACTTTACATTATGCCGTCCTATCTAAGAACCAAATCTATCTTTTAGTTTGCTATAGTCCTTTTTTATATCTTCCAAGAGTTTATGAAAAGTTTTTCTTACTACAAGGCATGGTGGTACATGCTTTGTAATCCCTGTAGTTGGAAATCAAAGATAGGAGGATAGCAGATGCTAAGCTGGCCTCAATAACTTAGCAAGAATCTGTTTCAAAGTATTTTAAAAAAAGGACCGAGGCTGTACCTTTTAGATCAATGCACCTGAAGTTAATATTCAGTTCAACAATCTCCTCCTACTACACATACACACATACACACGCACACACACAATCACACACACACAAAGACATTTCTTGTGTTATTAAATTTATTAACATCTTAATTTATATCTAATTAAGTAGAAGCTTCTTTACTTAATATAATCCATCTCAAATAAAAAATTCACATTAGAAAGTCTGTTATTTAGTATATATTTTCATACATTGTATACTTGAACATATTACCTACTCTAATTGTTCCAAATATAATATGGATTATAACACAGTACAAAAGTAATATATGTAAACTATAAGTTTAATTACATGTAGACTTGTTCCAGAACTGAGAAATTGATAGTAAAATTCCTGTGAAAAGGGAAATATTCAAGAAAAATTAAGAACCATTAGAAAGAAATACCCTCATAAGGTATTATCACATAATATACAATGTCTGTAATTACAGCAGTATGGTACTGATAAGAGACTATGTTCCAAACAGTGGGGCCCAGAATATGTAGCCCAGGATCAGAACCAGTCAGACAAACAATTTGGGGTTTATGATAAAAAAACATAATTTTGAGCAAGAAAGCAATTTCATAAATGTTGATATGAGTTAAAAAGGATAAATATGTAGAAAAAGATAAAATTATTTATTTATTTTATTTTATTTTTTTATTGGTGCACTGTATTCATACATCATAGTGGGATACAAACTTTTGTAGACATACATGCACACAATACCCAGTCAGCCCCCACCCGATCCCCACCCCATTCTCTCCCCATCCCTCCCTCCCATGCTTGGCTTAGTGGTTGACATCTAGTATTATAGCAATTTATCCAAAATTAAAAATGATAATCTCACATAAGTTTCATTTGTCTGATACCAAGCTTTTGATGACTTAAAGATAACATTTCAATATTTCTTTTTACTTTCTTTCTTACCAGAGAATATTTTTTTCTATTCTTTTTAGGTGAAACTATCATATATTTATATATTTATTTTTCAGAAAAAACTCTATCCTAATATGGAATATGGACTCTAGATACCCAAAACGATATTGAAAAGAACAAAGCTAGAAGATATATATTTTCTGATTTCAAACCATATAAAGCTACAATAATTGAAACAGTGTAGTACTATTCTAAAGGCAGATATATAAACCATTGGAGTTAAATAAAAGCCTACAGCTAAATTCTTCCCTATATTGTCAAGTTATTTTTGACAAGGTTTCCACGAACATTTGGTGGTAGAAATAATAATATTTTAACTAAATATTGTTGAAACATAATAATTACATGGAAAAGAATAAAGTTGGACCCTTACCTAATCCTATATACAAATATTAACTCAAAATAGATAAAAGACCTAAATATAAATCTTAAGACTATAAACTTTTAGGAGAAAATATGGGTCATAAAACCTCACAACACTGAAATTGGCAGTGATTTCTTGGATATGATTTCAATGGCACAAGCAACAGAAGAGTATACAAACTCCCTAAAAAATAAAAAAAAATATTGTATATCTAAAGACAATGTAAACAGAGTTAACAGTTACTAATAGAATGGGATAAAATATTTCCAAATGCTATATCTGAAGGTATATTAATATTCCAACTAGAAATCCTAAAAATTAACAACAATAAAGGCAAACAATACCATTTAGAGATAGGTAAAAGACTAACATAAGTAATGAATCTCCACAGATAACCAATCTTAGTTGACTGTTGGATGGAAACTCTTGTTTTTCTGGTTCTGGTGTGTGTTACCTATTTCTTCTTTGTAGTTAATCTCTTTGAGTTTGGAATATGTTACTCCAAGCCCTTCTGGCTCTCATTTTAGTGAGAATAGAAAAATATGTTTTTGATTATATTCTTTATGTGGAATAGAAAAAAGTCTAATTAATGTGAAACTTTCCAAATAACAGGTAGATTTATACTATTTACAACATAATTTATAGAAAAGAAGCATATATATATATATATTATATATATTATATATTTATATATATATAATATATATATATTATATATATTATATATATAATATATATAAATGTATATTATATATAATATATATTTTATATATATGATATATAATATATATTATATATATATATATAAAATATATATAATAATATATAAAAATATTATATATATATATATATATAAAGCATATATATATATATATTTTTTTTGGGGGGTGGTACTGGGGGTGGAACCCAGAAGCTTTCTACCTCCGGGCTATACTCCCAGACCTTGTTTTATATTTTATTTGGAAACAGGGTCTCACTAATTTGCTGAAAGCCTCGCTAAGTAGCTGAGGCTGGCTTCCAACCCGTGCAATACTCCTGTCTCAGCCTCCCAGTGCACGGATTACAGGCATGTGCCACCACGCCCGGCTGAAAAAACCATATTTTAAAATTAAAAAAATAAAATATAAAGACTAAAAATTGGACAGAAAATTTATTTTGTAAAAGAAAATATCAAAAGATGTTTAATGTTATTCCTATAAAGAAAATACAAATACAAATTGTCCCAAGGTTACATTTCTTTGCAATTGGATTTCAAAATATCTAGAACTCTTTAACATACTTTCTCAACATAGATATGGGAAAGAGTACAGTGCCATGTATTTGTCGGTTGTAATGCAGAATGCCTTAACAAACCCAGTTTTGATGGAGAGGCATTAAAATTATCTATGAAAGTCAAATTTACAATATTTTATATCAAAGGTAAACACTATTATTAAATATAACATTATTTCTTATAGCAAAATATGGAATTAGAATTCATTTCTGCCTTATATTGGGTTCTCTAGGAAAGCAACCATTGGGATATGCATTTATTTGTTTGCATATATAATCTATATGATAGATGATAGGTCAATGATTGATAGATGATATATTTGAATACACACACATATAAAAATAAATATAAATATATTAAAGATCATGGAGCTTGAGAAGTTGAAAAATTTTCCATATTCCGTTTGCTAGAGACTCAGAGGATTCAATGGTGCAGAGGACGTCCAAAGGCAATCAAATGAAAACGTGTCTTTTATTTTGGGAAGCCAGCCTTTTTGCTCTATATAGACCTTAAAATGAAAGAACATAAAATGTTCATGTTAAGGAAATCCACAAAGGTCTTCTGCTTCACACAAAGTTCAGAGGTCCTAGGAAACCAATGCAAAGATTCTGCCAGGTTCTGAGCTTATCTGTTTCATCGGAAGACTAGCAACTAGAAAATCATTCCTGGGATGGGCTCAAAACACCACTGGGGCCACTGCAAGACAGATCTGAGCTAAAACTTTATTGACCATTTGAGCTGTATAAGCACCTATTCTAATCATTGGATCACAATAACATTTTGGGCTGCCTGGAATTTGTATCAATTCAAAGGCTGTATACAAATACCCCTGAAAGATACAATTCGGCCCTTTTCTAAAAGGTAGTTACTCAAGAAAAAGCTTAGTATCCTTGGGAGAAAGATGACAGAAAGATTAATCATCAGTTTTTGGCAGGGTACAAGATTGCTTCATCAAAAGGATCCAGCCTCCTCTTCACTTCAGGAATTTAGGTCTAAATCAGCCTAAACAGGTAATAATATAATGGAATTTCAGTATATTTGTCTTCTAAGAACACTATTAGGAAGCTGTTTTAAGTCTAAAAAATAATGGCTTAAGGATTTATGGATTCTTTTTTTACTTTGCAAGAGGACTGCCTTTTTTGAGAGAATTGAAGATAATGACTTCAAATTTCCTTCACTATCTAAACTATTTCCTCCTGTTTTACTACATCTTTTGCTTGTTTTGCTTAAGGGCAGGAAGAAGCTAAACAAACACATCAGCCTTTTGAAAAACTGCCAGATAAAATGTTATCTTCTAAAGCATTCCTAACACAGTACTTTACTCTCTACAAGAGATAGTCAATGATTTAATGACTCAATCATAACTCGGTAAACATTAATAATAGGAAGAACTGAGTTTTACTTGGGAAATTTGGTTCTTTTGCTTTCTCCCCTCTCCCTCTTTGAGACCACAAATAAAGTCTCAAGAGTGTTTATTTCATCTCATCATCCTGTGCCCTTCTGGTAGAGAGCCTGGCAACCATGATTAAAATAACCAAAGATAAAGTTTTCTTGAGTTAGATTATTTTGATTGTTGCCTTAACCTTATTGTTCACTTATGGCAGCCATGCCCACAGTACCTTTGGCAGGTGAATGCTGACACTTGTCTCCCACCCACAGTCACAATTCCCCCCACTGTATTGTGATACACTTTAAATATTATTTATATATCCTCTTTTAAAAATACCTATTCAGGTCATTTGCCCACTTTTTTATTGTATTACTTGGTTTTGGTTATTAAATCATCTTTTACCCATTTTGTAGGCTGTCTCTTCGCCCTACTGATTACTTACAATGTTGTGTAAAAAAATTTGGTTTGAATTAATTCTATTTGTCAATGTTTGATTTTGCTTCCTGTGCTTTTGGGTCATATTTAAAAAATGTGTACACAGAATAATGCACAGTGAAGTGTACACTGTATTTTACCCTAGTAGGGTCTAAAGTTTGTGTCTTTATGGGTTTGATGATACATGCCTATTATCCCAGCTACTCCAGGGGCTTGGGGCAGGAGAATCACAAGTTCAAGGCCAGTCTGGGCAATTTAGTGAAATCCTGTCTCCAAAACAAAACAAAGCAAAGCAAATAAATAAAAGAATGGAAATATTAATCAGTGATAGAATGTCCCTGGGTTCAATCCTCAGAACTCCTAAAACATAGATTTAAGTTTCACATTTATATATAAAATATAAAGTGGTATGTGATATGTCACTTATCCTGGCCTAATCATTACATGTTTTATACATTAATTGAGATGTCACACTGTATCACATTTATATGTAAAATATATGTATCACTTTGAAAATAATATGTGACCGAGGCTGAATCTTAGTGTAATAATAAAAATATTTTAACTGCTCTTCGTCATCGTTCACTTAGAAAACATCCCCACGTTTACGAAGACTAATATTTAAAGTAAATGAAATGAGGTTTTCTAGATTTGAGAATGAAAAAGTTACTATGAACATGATTTATTTACCAAATTTTAAATAAAATACTAATATTAATATTTGTGGAGTGGCAGTAAAGTGAGTATGGAAACATGTAAAAATCTGATAAATTCTAATGAATATTTATATAGGTAGTCAACTGTAGAGTTTTCCAAAAATCGCCTTAGCATCTTTCTCGGCTAGACCAAACTTTAGACAGGCTTCTTCCTACTGCTACATCCCTATTTTTGCTAGAACATTAAATTTAAGGAAAAAAATGTTGTAATTATATTGTTGTTTTCCTCTTGAGATGTAAATCTTTTTAAAAGCTGCTTGATAGTTTTTCAGTGAATGAATATATTTCCCTCTGATTTTTAAATTTCAATCAAGAAGAAAAATAGCACCTCTAATTCCTAATTTCTATGTAATAGAAAGAGACTAACTTCAACCTACCTTAGAGCAAGACTCAAAGAAATCCTGCCATTTCGATAAAAGACAGTTTGTCTTCTTTTGCATAAAGACAGTTTACAAACACAGAAAACTTAATTGTAAGAAATAAGACATATTTGCAAACAGTGTGAATATAACTTAATGTGCTGGATATATCCTATGGATCCAACTTCTACCTACCATTCTCTAGTACTTTACCCCAAACTCATTCCAGAGTTCAAAAACAACAACCTTGTCCCCTGACTTTTTACATAAAAAAATACATTTAATATAAAACAAAAGCACTCAGTATAAGTGTTCTATACTATTCATGGGCAAATCTGTCATGTGTCTTCATTCTTCAGTTCTTGTCACTCACATTGTAGCATCATCCCAACGGATTTAGATCAAAACAAACAAAAAGCATTTTGACCATTGCTGTAGGTTCACATTATAGCTCCTCTGAAATACCAGTCATCTACCTTCTGAAGGAATGGACGAAATTTGCATTGCATGTTACAAGTTGCTTTTATTTTGTATTTTCTTTCAGGGTATTTGAAAAGACATTTTTAATTTAATATGTTAAATTATTTATTTTAGTTTTATTCTTCTTTATTTCCCATACTTTTTGCTCATGTATTTCATTTTGCATTTAAACTATATCTAGAGTCTGATCTTGGCTGCTCTAATATTTCAGGATCTAATCAATGTCGTAAGTGCCAATATACTGATCTAACACTAAACATTTTAGTACAATCTAATCCATAATCATCTTCTTGAGAAACATTCACACAGCCTTGAAAAAATGTATAGACTCAACTGACTTTTTATTAACATCATATCTAGCATGTGATGGTTTCTTTTTTCTTTTTACCAGTGACATCTAAGAGGACTGCGGTAGTTTTAGTTTATAGTTCTGTCTACCTGATCCATTAAGTGAAACAAATGCTTTTTGTTCTCTCATAAAAGTAAAATTATAATTTATCATGTTTTAATACTAAATACTGAAATCTGAACACCCACATCATAATATACTATTTCACTTCAACAACAAGTTCTTAGAGTAAAAATTTAAAAGCTTTTTAAAATTCTGCTCCTGGGCAAGGATTCTGCAATAGCACTGCTCTATCAGGGGACCATGGAACAACGCAAGTGTCAATCATCTCAAGCTCTGAACAACCAAAACCACTTCCACAAAAGCTAAAGTGTTACCTGCTACCCCAAGGCAGTTCCACTATTCAATTGGTTTTTTTCATTATTCTCTTTCTGTATTTCCATTTCTTCTTTTCCCCATATATTCTCATTTTATATTTTAACTACCTGAAGTCCTGACCTTGGCTACTCTATATTTTATGACACAATGTTTATAAAAGTTCCCCAAGCTAATCTAACAAAAAAATTGACATTATTCCATCTATTATCGCTATCTGATAAAATCCACAGGCTTTTTTTACATTTAAAGCTTTTAAGTGTTATTTTTGTAAAAATAATTATCTATTCTACTAGCTTTACATTAAAAATCCAATGACCTTTAGTTTCTCAAGATTTTCTTTTTTCTTTCCTTTTTTATACACAGCCCAAAATTGAATTATTTTTTTCTTCTAAAATTAACTTCCAAGCCAGTTGCTACATTATATGACTATAATTCCAGTACTTGAGATGCTTAAACAGGATTATATGTTTGAGGGCAGCATAGTAACTCAGAAATACCCTGCTTCAAAATAAAATGGACTGTATGTAGCTCAATGACAAAATTCCCTGGCTTCCATTCATATGTATATACATACATACATACATACATACATACATACATACATACATAAGTTATCTTCCAAAATTAAGTTTTAGAATTAGCTTGTTAAAAGTAATTTTCTTCTGAGCAAAATTATAATGAAATATTTATAAATGACAAGCATTTATAGAAAATGATTGAAAGTTTTTTAAAATGATTCAAATATTTTAATTACAAATCCATTTCAATTATGTTATTATTCTACTTTAAGGCTATGTACACGTGAATATGTGTGCATAAATACACTTAAATGTTGCATTTATTCCATAATCTTTTCTGTCTTTTTCCTCCCAAAAAAAGATCCAGAATCTTGAATTCTTTAAAGTAAAACTCTCTGAAGCATCCTTTTTAACTTTTATTAAAGAAGAATAAAAAATGGCTATGAATGAACAAAAAGATCAACATTAATTTTTAAATTTCTAACACAAAATTATTATATAATATTGCTTGGGATTGTGTTAAAGCTTTATATCACATGTGATAAATAAAGCTTATAAAATATTGGGTGTAGCTTAGAGGTAGAATGCCTCTGGTTCCATCCACAGTACCAAAAAAAAAAAAAGTGAATCAAAGATAAAAGTAAAATACTGCTTAGAAGCAAAGGAACAATGGAGAAAGAAAAGGAAGGAAGCCAATCCCATTCTTATACCAATTTTTTAGCTAAGACAGGGCATAAATGATTAAAAGTTTGTTTATGAGATATATTACATGTTTAAAAATGAGCCCAATTTAACCTCAATTTTTAAGCAAAATTTTAATCCTATTAACAATACATTCTATCTCAGTGTTGATTAAAATTCTCCTTGCCTGTTTTTTTCTAGAAATATCTAAAATTATTATTCACAGTCACATGATTATTTGTTGACTTTGAATTTTCTAGGATAACTTCATATTAAAGAAACATTATTACAATATTTTTCTAAGCAAAATGTGAAATAATTCTAAGCACTGACATTTCTAATCCTTTATTATGTGACTTTGCTCCAGGTAGGGAAAGCCTTTTTCTTTAATAAATTGAACAACACATTCTTTGTGTCTCTCAGAATTATAAATTTAGCTTAAAGTTACATAGGTTAAGTGCCATCAAAAATGTTTATTTGATGCTATAGAAAAATAGCATTTTATTTATATTTAGCAGTAATCTTGACACATATCTGGCAAAGGCAATATCTTCTATGTATACACCTTGCAAGGGTCAAATGAACTGAAACAGAACTAAATTAGCAAGCTACACAGAATTGATGTTTGTCTATGTCTGCCATACAGTGCTGCCCTTTTAAATTGTGGCTTTTATTCCCCTATATCTCCTTTTTTTATAACAAATTCTACTTTCTCCAGTTAGACTAAGAAAATTGAAAGCCACAGAATTCAGTTTGTGAAAACACACTTTCCTTCCTCCATCAACTAAGTCCAAATTATTAAGTTTTCTAACAAATTGCAGCATTTCTCTCCAGTTTATATTTTCAGAGGTTTAGAGATATTTTCACAACTTGCTACATAACAAGGAAAGAGAACAAAGGACTGTCCAGCACAAGCCCCCAAACTTGTACAGTTTTGACACCAGATATCAATTGTCTTACTATCCTATGTTCAAAACCATAATTCATCTATTCCACTTGGTTTCTCAATGTTGCCAATAGATTCCATGTATCTGTAGAAGAGAATCTCATATTCTATTTTTAGACTTTTCTAAATAGTGTGGCATTCCATTGTCAATATTTTACAACTTACGCAAAACATGCCATCTTTTGAAGAAGTGTTTAAGTCACTATAACAGGATATATTGATTTGTGTTGTCGGTACGTGTTATTTTTAATATATTTTTATTAGGTGCATAGTAATCACGCCTCATAATAAATTGCAGAAGTATAGGAATACACATGCACACAGCACTTGTTGAGCTTCTGCCCTCATTCCACCACACCCCCTAGTGTTTTTATTGATGCATTCTTTTTTTATTATTGGGAATAACTTTTATTGTTGCATTATAATCATACATCTTGATAAAGTTAAGGGCTGTAGAGAAATACAAGCACACGGCACTCGTTGAGCCCTCCCCCAGTTTCTGTCCTATTCTCTCTCACCCTCCTTTCCATGCTCAGCACAGTGATTGGACTTGATAAGTTTTTGTATGTAAACCATGTTCATTCAGGTGTTTTCCTATTTCCTGTTCCAGTCTCCCTCAGTTAGGCAGCCTCTTCAGTCATCTATGATTTCTCCTGCTTTATCTACAGTCCTTCCTGTGTCCCATTTTCTCCCTAGCTTCCATACTTTAGGAACAACATCTGACTTTTCACTTTATGTAACTGAATAATCTCACTTCGCATAATGTTCTCCAGTTCCATCCATTTCCCTGAGAATGATGTAATTTTGTTCTTTATGAGTGAGTAAAATTTCATTGTGTACACATGCTATATTTTTAAAATTCATTCATTTGTTGATGAATATCTCAGCTGGTTCTATAGTTTGGCAATTGTGAACCGTGGAGCTATACACATAGAAAATACACATGCATTTCTCTGGTAGTTGGGTTTCCATTACTTTGGATAGATACCCAGGAGTGCTAAAGCTAGGTTATATGGTAGGTTTATTATCATTCTTCTGAAGATATTCCATGCTGTTTTCCAAAGTGGTTGTCCTAATTTGCAATCCCTCCAAAAATGTATTAAAATTCCTAATTCTCCACATCTTTGCCAGAATTTGTTGTTGTTTGTGTTTGAATGATTGCCATTCTAGTTAGGGTTAGGTGAAATCTCAGGGTAGTTTTGATTTCCATTTCTCTGATTGCTAATGAAGTTGAACACTTTTATACATATATTTGACATTTGTAATTTCTTACTTTGTGAAGTGTATATTTAGTTCACTTGTGGTCCTTTTATTTTAGCCTTTCAAGTACTAGAATTAGAGATATGGGCCATCACCCCAGCTAAATTGATTCATTCTTGCTCACTAAGTACTGAAGTTATATACTGTGTATCTGTGGTGATATTCCCTTCCAAAATTATCACTAAAAACTCAGAATACTTTGTGTAATTCTCACTTTCTCAAAATAACTTCATTTTATTCATGCATATATAATTTTAAAGTGATCTGGATCAGTTAGAATTGGTTCACCTGGGAAAGAAATAAAATTAAAGTCCTGAGACTTAAAAAAATAAAATCCATTTTTCACCATGTAAAAGACATCTTAAGAAAAATTATCTAGGCAGGTAGATTCTTCTTTTCTGGTGTTTTGTCATCTTTATCCTGAGCAATGCCCCTTATGGTCTCACTGTTTGAAGACAATTCCCAAAATTTAAGCATTGTGTTCATATTCATATCAACAGAATGAAGACTTAGTTAAGTATATGCTAGTGTGAAAATCGTTCATCAAAGGTTTATTCTCCACTATCGCTCATCATGTGGATGTTATGTGTTACCCTATAACTTGCTTTTGTCAATGGCGTACTAGAATCGATAAAGAAAGGATTCAGATGACCTCTATTTAATAGCAAAGAATCAAAACAAATGATGTGTACCAAACATGAACAATCCCAGGCTGGAGCTAAGCCTGTGGAGCTAAGGAGTGACCTCATAGATGGGCCCAAGTCAGGCCTCTGGAGAACTGAAAACCTCTAAGTAGAAAAAGAAAAATTTCACTCTAAAATATCATACAGATATTGAAGTTATTATGTAAGACAAAAAATAGTTCTTTCATGTGCATTGTTTTACCTCCAAAAATCTGTGTAGTTTTTATTCATCCTATGATGTCACCAATGTCACCTAAGATTGTTTACTTACAAATTTAAACCTAAAGCAGTCCCCAGAACCTGTTATGCAATAGACACCTTAGGTGATTCATTATTTTAAAAGTCATGACCTACCAAGAACTGTTTTTAGGAGTGTAAACACTTCAACTGCAGAAGGAAATTGAGAACAAAGAACATATACCTAAAGGCCTTTATCTCCCGTGTTTTCATTCATCACACACTTCTTTCTTTACCTAGCATTTTTTGGGACTGATTTTTTCAAACTTATCTCTAGAAGCCTTTTGTTTCAAAAAAGAAATTGGTCTTACAACTGTAACTCTTCATCATACATTCTTGTCTTTATTATTGTGCTATCCCTAACCAAAAGAGTATAAAAAAGTGACTCTAAACACAAAACACAAGTTGTCTTGTAGCCATCTTTACTGTGGAATCTGTGTACTTTCCCTTCCTTTACTGTGGTAGTCTCTGTGTGAATACTTTCTTTTTTATGTTTTTCTATTATTTCAGAAAAGTTATATTATAAATGGTTATACTAACTCCCTTATATAATTTTCTGTATTTATTTTATACAACTCATATGCATTATATGTTATTGAAACACTTTTAAAAGATGGAAAAACATGCAAAACAGTTTTGCCTTCTATTCATATTTCAGTGTTTTAAGATTATTTAAATTACTTTAAATGAATTAACAGGCAAATTGATTGAGAATTTTAAACTGCTTTTGATAAATCTGTTATGGCATTCTAACATTTTAGATAAAATATAAACCCCAACAGCATGAGTAAAACTTACTGAGAGTTTTAACTGTTAGTATAATCAAATTTGCTGAAGGCAACTTGAATATCTATTTTAAAAGCTGACCCTTTGAGAGTTTGTCAAACACATTAATTAGGAATGCTTAGTTTTTGAACCATTAGTGCTATTCTTTATAAATAAATTGGGAAATAGTCATTTAATACTTCAATAGTTTTACCATCCCTGAATCTCATTTCTAATTTTATGCTGAAGAACTATAATTTCTTTCTTGATTGAACTTTTGCTGTGATAATAATAAAATATTTTAATTAGAAGTCTTTGTCTGTAAGGATTTGATGTCTTTTTTATTTCTCTTTGGATTGACCTTTTAGATCATATCATCTATTATTTACATGCCTCAGTTAAATACTTATTTTCTTTTTCTGAAATGACATTTAACATCTATTTGTTTATTTTAGTATGTTAATGTGTTAAATAATGTTCATTTATTTTTTATTTTTTCAAATATAATACATAATTATTTATCAATTTGGTTTCTAGTTAATATCTGTATGGTGATATACAACATCCAAGATCCAAGTTATATGTTTGCAAAGTACAAGGATGTTTATCACCCTATTATCCAATAATTTCATAATTTCAGAAAATTGTATATCACTATATAACTATGTTCTTTATATACTACATGTGATTTTGCATTACCATAAAAACATATATATCCATCCACTAGTGTTAAACAAAGAACATCTTAAAATTATCTTTGTCCTCACCAAGACATAAAGTATAGTAGAAAAAAGAATTCAAGATAATTTGTTTCCATAAATTTCTGGCTTTCACTTTTCCTTTATTCCCTACTCCTCCAGTCTATAATGTTGTATTAAACATGGTCTGTACCATATTCAGTTAAAGGACTCCAGAAAATACAGTAGGATATTGCTACAAGAACATGTTTTCATTAAAATATCTAAAGGCACACAATCAGTTATTGTACTTATCACATTATAGCCTAATAACAAAACATATATTGAGAAGCAAAATTGTGTTGTGAAAGAAAATCTGCCTATGATACAACCCTTAATGGAGGAAAGAAATTCTTTACCCTGCAAACCACAGACAACTAAAATATTTTTGAAAGAATATTTAAGCATAGTAATACATATTATTGTAAAATTAAGTTGAAACTTATAAAAATATGCATTGGATACGCTTTACTGAGAATCACACTGAAAGCAGTAAAATCTATGAGCATATAGAAAGCCCTGTAGCTAATTCATTGATTAAAATAAGTGAAAGTTTTTCCAACAGTTGACAAATGAAACATGTCTTCATTTGAAATAGTCATACTCTGCTATGATCAAAAGGAAGGTTGACTGGAATCGGTGGCTAGCAGATAGACTGAAAATATACTTAAACTTTCTTTTCACTGACATTTGTGCACAACACTGACTCTGTGGTGTTGAATAAAGACATAGTGTTCTTAGAAGATGAGAAAAAAAAAAGAGAACCGGGAAGAGAAAGTCATAGGAAAAGAGAGTGTTACTTCAGATTTTGCAAAAATAAACAGATTCATTTTGATGTAATAATAATTCAGAGAAATAATGATCTATTTGGAGTAAAGAGACAAGAAATTTGGGGGAATATTATCATATTTTATCTTAATTAGACTAGATATGCTATTTGACTTTGGAAAGCTTTTTATAGATGTGAAATAACATTTTCTTAACATGAGTTACAGGACCCCAATAACTATGAAAATTAAAGAGAGCTGGTTTCCATTTGTAGGTAGAATAATTACCTGATGTCAAGACAGAGAACAAAAAAACAGAATCGATGCTTATGAGGAAAAATAGCAATATGTAGAAAAGAAAAGGCATAGTTGATGACTGCCATCTTGACAGAAAATATTTTTTGAATATTTCCATTGCAAGTAATAAAAATATCTCCTTTAAGACATTTCACAAACAGTGTTTGAATCCATCACTATAGCAAAACATATTATATCTTCAGGGTATGTGAATCAGCTACCAATCAAAATCAACTGTACTTCATGTTATAAATTGTCATTTAACTATAATTTAAGTCAGTCTGAATGTTAATATGTCAAAAACCATTGATAACCTTATAAATGATACTTGGAAAGATGTAAACTTATTTAAATGAATATTTTCTTGCTGAAATTTATTTTATTTTTAAATAATATTTTGACATTTCAAATAGAAAGCTTTTCATACTTACGTCTTAATGCCTTACATGGGACTAGTTTAAAATTATATTGTTTTATTATACAGAAGAAAACATAGCTATATTTCATAAACAGTAGAAACAAAAGAATAATGCTCAATTTTGAGAATTAATGCTTCCCTTCAGAATAATTTTTTTGTGTGCCAGACGTGGTGGTCCACGCTTGTAATCCCAGTATTTGAGAGGCTGATACAGGAGAATCACAGGTTCATAGACAGCCTCAGCCCTGTCCAACTCAGTGAGACCTTGTGTCAAACTAAAGAATGAAAAATAGGGCTGTGGGTGTAGCTCGGAGGTAGAATGTGCCTGGGTTCTATCCCCAGTACTGCAAAAAATAAAACAAAAAAATAAATATTAAAAATAAGGCTGAAGGTGTAGCTCAGAGGAAGAAGTCCTGTAAATAAATACTAACACAATGGCTAGAGTCCAGGGCTCTTCATCTACTAAATTTCACTATATTCAGATAACCCGTGAACAAGAAGTTCTGCTCCCCACTCTTCAGATCTCCCTTATATATGTCATGGATAAATATGCTTTCAGCTCTCAAACCTACTGAACTTCTGGTTTGAGATAATTAATGTTGCTGAAACTTGTGGTATTTATTGATGTTCTTGGAGCTGTAGATGACCTTCATATTATGTTTTGAAAATAAAATGTCCCCCAAACCTCATGTTCTAGAGACACACATGCTAGGTAGTGTGTTCCTAAAGATGTGGTCACATACATTTTGAGCTGGGGACACTTCCCTGAAAATTCCTGAAGGTAAGGCCAAGTACAGAATATGTGTGTGTGTGTGTGTGTGTGTGTGTGTGTGTGTGTGTGTGTGTGTTCTGCCCTCACACTGCTGGAGCAAAAGCCCAAACCTTCAATAATCTTTTGTTTTCCTCTCTGCTTTCCATCATTACGGCCTGAAGACCTGCAACTCTGGCTCCTGGAAGTTGGTTTAACATGGACAGAAATCTCCAGAACCATGAGAGAATAAATATTTGTTTTCCCCTAAATTTTTTGCATGCCAGGTGTTTTATTCACAACAGTAAGAAAACCAACAGAAACTCTGTTACAACTTTTGCTACTTAATATTAAAGTTATATATAAATTACATTTTAATTAACATAGGAAACAAAGATTATAATTTCAAAAATTAAATAGCAAAAACATACTTTTTATTTGCTGAAACTTGTGGTATTTATTTAATTGTCTAAAGCATGACCAAAGTCTCTGCAGCTTAAGAAAATATTAAATTTAAACTAAAGTGCCAATAATACTTGTTCATATCACTGGTTAAGCTGTTAAGCATCTTTTAGCTTAAGTTACACATGACTTGGTAATATTAAAATCACTAGACTTTCCAACTAAAGTTTCAGGTGTCCGTTTCTGTGTGTATGTGTGTGTGTGGAATAATAGCCATAAACACTCACACCTCAAGAGAAAAATTGAATGGTATCACACAGTTGGAAAATATGCAGATTGATAAAAAGAAAAACTTTGTAGCTCCAGAGACAATGAAAGGATTTTATGATGAATTCCACAGATCCATGACATTGACTGTGATAAGATGGTACTTCGGTGCAATCACAGTAGGCTACACACTGAACTGCTCCCTGCCCATAATACTTAAGTAGGAGATATGATTCATGCTACTAGGTAGTTCTCAGTCACTGAATGGTTAAAGCATAAATTAGATGAAAAACATGTGTTTTATTCCATCCATAATCTATTTGAATCGCATTTCCAAAAATGTTGCACAATTTCAAACAAGTAAAAACAACTCAATATAATGTCCCGCAAAAACTGGATACTCTGATGGGAATGGTGAGATATAGTATTCTTACACTCATGGATCTTGTGAACTCTCTGTGTTCTGGTCCTCTCTCTTATGACTCCAGCACTTTAGTCTTTGAATTCATTTGATACTGATTATGCTGACATAACTATAAAACCTAATGAATAGTGTACTGCCTAAAGAAAATTTTGCATAGAATCCACAGAATTAAAAAAAAATTCTCATGGAAATACTGCGAAGTGAACATTGACATTGAGTTCAGACCTAATTGATGAAGTGAATCCAAAGAAGACTAAGAAGCCGAGAATTTCAGTGTGTAGAAAATAGAACAAAAACATGAAAATATAAGAAACTAGCTGTACTATACCTTCTAAGAGATGCCTGCTTTCAAAGGGAGCTATTTTTAACTAAGAGCTACAACTCAGAGGAATAGAGTAGGGCACACCAAAAGAAAAAATAACAATTTTTATCTCAGCTACTCATTAACTTTCTTAAAAGTATTAATACTTTTAGATCTGGTGTGAAGAAATATTTTTTATTTAATTTACAGAACTTGATCATTTAGTATTGTGAAAAGCTGATTCAGTTCTCCATGTGTTCTAATCGGTTGTTTGTGCTTTGAATTGAGGCCTTTACTTCATTAATTGCATCCTTTATCTCTTTTTGGCTCTCTCTGAGTTCTTTTCGAAGCACCTCTATTATTTCTACAGTTATTTTTCTGATTTGATCTTTTAGAAATCTCTGATTTTCTGTTTTATCGGGTTCTGATGTTGTGGGGTTGTGAGCATTCATTGCTCCAGTATTATTCCTCTTTCCCATGATTTCGGAATCTCGCTCTTAGAAGATGATCATTCCAAAAATGAACGCATAGTTTCTAATCTAGGAAAAAATATCCGACAGCAGGAATCTGATATTGAAGAAATATGGGCCCATTTTAAGAGAGCTAACCTAAGAATAATTGGAATAGAGGAGGGAAAAGAAAGTGAAACCAAAGGGATCAACAATCTCTTCAAGGAAGTAATAGCAGAAAATTTTCCAGACATAGAGCAAGAGGTCGATACACAGGTCCAGGAAACTTATAGAACTCCCTTTAGACAGGATCGGAGAAGAGGATCCCCACGCCACATAATTGTCAAAATGACCAATATGGAAGCCAAGCAGAGAATCTTAAAGGCAACAAAAGCAAAGGGCCAAGTGACATTCAGAGGCAAACCAATTAGAATCACTCCAGACTTCCCAAACCAAGTTATGAGAGCCAGAAGGGCTTGGAGTAACATATTCCAAACTCTGAAAGAAAACAAGTTCCAGCCAAAAATTTCCTACCCAGCAAAACTTTCTATCAAATAAGATGGAGAAATAAGAAGCTTCCATGACAAACAGAAACTGAAGGAATTTATGTCTTCAAAACCAGCACTAGAGAAAATACTCAAAAAGATTAACTACAAAGAAGAAATAGGTAACACACATCAGAACTAGAGAAACAAGATTTTCCATCCAACAGACAACTAAGATTGGTTATCTGTGGAGATTCATTATTTATGTTAGTCTGTTACCTATCTCTAAATTGTATTGTTTGCCTTTATTGTTGTTAATTTTTAGGATTTCTAGTTGGAATATTAATATACCTTCAGATATAGCAATTGGAAATATTTTATCCCATTCTATTAGTAACTGTTAACTCTGTTTACATTGTCTTTGGATATACAATATGTTTTTTATTTTTTAGGGAGTTTGTATACTCTTCTGTTGCCTGTGCCATTGAAATCATAACCAAGAAATCACTGCCAATTTCAATGTTGTGAGGTTTTATGACCCAGATTTTCTCCTAAAAGTTTATAGTCTTAAGATTTATATTTAGGTCTTTTATCTATTTTGAGTTAATATTTGTATATGGTATTAGGTAAGGGTCCAACTTTATTCTTTTCCATGTAATTATGTTTCAACAATATTTAGTTAAAATATTACTATTTCTACCACCAAATGTTCGTGGAAACCTTGTCAAAAATAACAACAATATAGGGAAGAATTTAGGTCTAGGCTTTTATTTAACTCCAATGGTTTATATATCTGCCTTTAGAATAGTACTACACTGTTTCAATTATTGTAGCTTTATATGGTTTGAAATCAGAAAATATATATCTTCTAGCTTTGTTCTTTTTCAAGATCGACGTGGGTACCTAGAGTCCATATTCCATATTAGGATAGATTTTTTTTCTGAAAAATAAATATATAAATATATGATAGTTTCACCTAAAAAATAGAAAAAAATAGATTCTAGGTAAGAAAGAAAGCAAAAAGAAATATTGAAATGTTATCTTTAAGTTATCAAAAGCTTGGTATCAGACAAATGAAACTGTTATGTGAGATTATCATTTTAATTTTGGATAAATTGCTATAATACTAGATGTCAACTACTAAGCCAAGCATAGGAGGGGGGGATAGAGAGAGAACGGGGTGGGGATCGGGTGGGAGCTAACTGGGCGATGTGTGCATGTATGTCTACAAAAGTATGTATCCCACTATGATGTATGAATACAGTGCACCAATTAAAAATAAATATGAAAAAAAAAGACTTAAAAATAGGGGTGGGGGTCTAGCTCAGAGATACAATGCCCCCCCCCAAAAAAAAAGAAAAGCTGATTCAAAATGAAAGAGGATTTAAAAATGACTATTACAAAGCCAGTTTTTCAAACTAACCTAAGTTTTTAGTCTAAGAAAATTATCAGAAAAATGGGACACATGACTTCAACAAATGATTAAATATAATGAATTATTTTAAAAATAAGACAATGAACTGTCTTCATTCATTTTCTCAAGTAGGTTTTATTTGTGAAACAAATATTAGCAAAACTTGAAACTTTTAATTTGAGTAGTAAATGTTTACTTTTGTTGTTGAAACACTACATATGCACTTAGCTTTAAAAGCCTAAACAACTTTTATTTTTAATATTTTAATCTATATTTTATAATTCCATCACTCTTTTGCCTTTTGGAAAAGTGAAAAGATATAGGTGTGCCCTCACATCAGAGGGGCAGAGGGGAGAGTGTGGTGGGGGCTGTGGAAAAGGAGACAGATGAACTCAATTTCACAGAAGAACAGGACTTCTAATTAAATAAATCTTTCTGGAATCTTTCCAGAAAAATAACACATACATCTCCACCTAATTAAAATGTAATTTCCTTTCCTTCCCCTTATTTAATTCACTCTCCTAATTCTTAATATGTGTTTTAATATATTTTGAGACTTAGAAAAGCATGGATTTCATGACTTTACAACTTCTAATTAAGCATGGATATTTATATAAATGTATTACACATGTACATCCCAAAAATTGAAAAAACACTTACTGAAAAATAATGCTTTTATATGAAAATAAATATAAATTGTAAATAGCTATAAAACTGTTTCCTTGTTCAATCTGCAAAATTCTTTCAATTGTTTTCTTGGCCTAGGGATTTAAATATTTTAAATGATAATTGAACTATTATATAAGTAATATTTACATGCATTATACCAGTAGATTTTTGAAAGCCTCTTTTTTCCCTATGATGGGGCAAAAAATGAGTCTTTACATTTTAGGAAAAATAGGATTATTTAAAAATTTTTAATTACATTATTTTTAAAGCAATAATATTTAAACTCCAAAGAAGCATATAGCTGGAAGAATTTGTATGTAATTTGGTGCAGTTCACTATTTGATGGTTATTACATGTAATATTGCATATAGCAAAGCAACCCAAGACTTACAAAAATACTGAACATCATGCTGAAAAATATTTGTGTAATTCAGAATTAACAGCCTCTCTAATTATATCTAAGAAGTACAATATAAAATACTTGGATTTGAGCTATAATGTGTCATGCAGATTCATTTTTAAAATCTCAGTCCAAACTTTATTCATTCAAACTGTATTCATTATAAAGGTAACAATTATATTCTTGAATATGTGGTTGATACTGCAAATGTGTTGTTTTAATATCAGGTGGGGTAGACCAGAAGTTTCATCGCAAGTAATTTTTTTCCCTATATTTGTGAGTTAATGAGTCTAACACATGAAACTCTACTTAGCAATAAAGAAGAACAAAATCATGTCATTCACAAGAAGATGGAAAGATATGTAGAACATTATATTAAGTGAGATTAGCCAAGCACAGAAAGAGAAGGGGCATATGTTTTCTCAAATATGCTCAATCTAGGAAGTATTAGGGATCCCAGAAGGACTCTATAAAATGGAGGGAAAACCTTAGTGAAACTATAATGGAAGGGTAGAGGAGGAAAAAGGCTGAGTTTTATTAATGGAAAAGCTACAGTAAATATTTGGGAGATACTAATTGGAAAAATGGGCTAATTGTTGAAGTTTGTCAAGTCATGTCATGGCGTTATGTATATTCAGGCTAATATGGATCTATAGCTGATTCTGGTGATTGGTGAGTCACTTCTTCCTCTCTGGTAGGGAGGAGATGAGAAAGAAATTTTATATTTTATATCCTGCTATTGAGAGAATGGGGGTAGAGTAGAAAACTTGTATTTTACCTGCTTTCATTTCAAAATTAATCTTATGTTATAGTGTCATATTTTTACGATATATTCTGGTATTCTTTATTTGAAACTACACAATAATCTATTGCAAAACTGTTAAGAAATAATCATAGACATTTTCAAGTATAGTAGGACGGGAATAAAAATGTTTCTTTTATATGATAAATATTACCTTGCACTGTCAACTCATTTGTTTATAGTCCTGTTTAATTGTTTACTTTATTTGGAAGTAGAAAGTAAAAAAAAAAATCAAAGAAAGGTTAAAAAAAGAAAAGAAAAATTTCCTCTCAAGGTATCTAACTCAATTATTTATAAAGCCATTCCCTCAAAGTATATAGAACCCTTCAGGGTTTTTATTTTGGTTTGTTAGATTGGGTTTTTTGTTGTTTTTCTATGCATTTGAAAATCTAAAAGTAAAATAGATACAATTACTTCTCCTTACATTCTTCTTGGAAGTAACAAGCAAAAAGCAAATTCTGCTCACATTTTAGCATTAAAAACTTCAGTTCTAGAACAATATAGATAATCTAAAAGCATCACAAGATAAAGTTTGAAGCATGAATCTTTAAACAATGCTCTCATGATGACAGTCTCTGTTCATTATTTTCTATTGCAGTTTCATAAAATTGATAAAAATTATTGAAATATTGAGTAACAAGTCATCAAAGAATGAGTAGTTTATGCATCTTAAATAACTGCAACAAATACCCATTTGAGTGTTTGGAATGGTAGGGAAATCCAAAGTTATCTTTGAAGTTTTAGAAAATCACATTCTAAGGTTTATATAGAACTAAAAATCAATAAGCTGCTAAAAACACGTTGAGTGATTTTTAAACAATTTTTTGTAGAAGTGCTAATTGAGTAGCAATTAGTATAGAATATAAAATATAAAATATATAAAATAGAAATGCAACAATTACATCTTAGAAAAACATTTTCCAATAGGCTAGATCAAAGAAATGTGTTGCCTCATTATTTTATTTTCAAAAAGGCTTATTGGCAGACATATATTTTCACATTAAAGATAAAGGCATATAGTACCATTGATAGCCAGATATCATTGTGTTTTATCAATTTAATTTAGTTTTTCAATCTAATTACATTATTTTCCAAAACATTTTTATTAAATATATTTGATATTTGTTTCCTATAAAGCATAGGAGAAAATATTTCAACCTATATTTCTGACAAAGGATTCATATCCAGAGAAACTAAAAAAAACTGATTTTTTAAAAGTGGGTAATGACCTAAACATGTATTTCTCAAAAAGAATACATATGAAAAGCCAACAGGTAAATGAAAAATGGTCAACACCACTAACCATTAGGGAAATGCAAATAAAATCTACCGTCAGATATCACCTCACCCCAATACCAATGACTATTTGTAAGACTAAAAATAGTAAGTGCTGATAAGGAAGTTGAGAAAAGTTAACCCTTGTTCAATTTGGTGGGAATGTCAATTAGTAAAGCCATTATAAAAAATAGTATATAAGTTTAAAAAATTAAAAATAGGACCACTGTGTGATCCAGCAACCCAACTACTGGACAGATATCCATATGAAATAAAATAAGAATGTTGAAGAGACATCTGCACTCCAGTTTATTGCAGCAGTCTTCATGAGAGCAAAAAAGTTGAGAACAACTAAAGTGTCCATCAAGTGATAAATGAATAAAAAAATGTGGTTCTTATACACAATAAAATTCTATTCAGTCATAAAAAGAATGAAATGCTGTCATTTGTGACAACATAGAAATGGAGATCATTATGTTGTTAAATAAAATTAACCAGTCAAAGAAAGATAAGTACCACAAGCTCTTACTCACATGTTGAATATTTAAAAATATATCATAGAAGTTGAGAGTACAATGTTATTTTTCAGTGGCTGGGAAAAGAATGGTATGGGCTTAGTGGATGGTTGCATATAAATAACAGTGATGCGCCAGATATCAACAGGTAGATGAAAACATTTTGATAGTTTTTACCATATAAATGATAAATATTTCCAGATCTAGCTATACCTAACCTTACTTAAGATACAGTTATATCTACCTGACAGAATATTACCTGGTACACAATCAATACATGTATTTTTGTGTTTTAATATCATTTAACAATGAATTTAACTTAAAAACAAGGATTTATATTTGAGGGGCAGTGCATTTGATAAATTCTTCAACAGTACTTTCTACCTTTGAGTTTATTTTATTTCTGGCTTCCTTTGATAAATGTGACTGTGAAAGAAAATATGTGATTTTATTTTATTTAAAGAGAGTTTTTCATGAGTAATGATTTTATATACTTGATTTTGTATACTGGATTTCGGTCATTTATCCACATGAAACTATACATTGGATTTTTGTCTATCTCCTTTTCTTCTCTCTCATTTTCTTTCCTTCTTTCTTTCTCTCTCTTTCCCTGTCATTTTTCTGATTTTGTGGTAAAAGTCTTGAACTTAACAGGTATTATATTTCTAAGCTACATCCCAAGTCGTTGTATATTTTTATTTTGAAATAGGCTTCCATTTACCACATATTGGACTAGAACCTGTGCCTCTTGCTTCATTCTCCCTAGCACTGGGATTATAAGTGTTTGCAACAATGACTAACTTTCACTTTCATTTTTGTTCAGTCATTTAATGTAAAACCCTATGGACTCATGCACCTTAGTTTTTTTTTTACCTGAGTTATAACCTTGAGCAAACTTAATTATAGTTATTTAGCTAGTTAGCTAAAATATCTCTGCAATTTGTTACTGGAGATTTTTATTTTTATTTTATTGGTGCAGTTTAGTCATACATCTTTTTTTCTAAACAATTTTATTTGAGAAAAAAATGACACATTAAATCAGATCACAGATTTTTATTTGGCCAAAAGTAAATGTTTATATAGTTGACTCTCCATATCCACAAATTTTACATCCATGGACTCAAGAAACACAGGTGGAATATATCCAAGAAAAATATGTCTACTGAACACATACAGATTCTTCCCTATTCCTAATCCCTAAGTAATGCAGCATAACAACTACTTATATAACATTTACATTGCTTTAAGTACTATAAATAATATACAGGTAACTTAAATTACATGGGAAGATGTACATAATTTCTCTGGAAGTATTGTGTACTGTTATGTAAAGAACTTGAATATCTGCAGATGTTATCTCCTTGGAGTTCTCAATTTAACTCCTCAAAGATTTTGCAGGATGACTATATTATTCACAAATACTTTAAGCATCAACCCAGTTTTCCTGAGGCACCCCAAAATTTTTAATTTTTTTTTTGGTGGTGCATTATAGTCATACATCTTAATGGGATAAAGGACTTGTGGAGACATACGTGCACACATCATCCAATTAGTGATTGACTTTAATATGTTTTTTTAAGTAACATGTTTGTTTAGAGAGTTTCCCTCTTCCCCCATCCCCTCAGAGATATCACCCCCATAAAGTTTTTTTTTGTTGTTGTTGTTTTTTTTTGTTGTTGTTGTTGTTTTTTTTGTGTGTGTGGTACTGGGGGTGGAACTCAGGGGCTTTTCTACCTCCGGGATATACTCCCAGACCTACTTTATATTTTATTTGGAAACAGGGTCTCACTAAGTAGCTGAGGCTGGCTTTGAACCTGTGCAGCCTCCCAAGCACTGGGATTACAAGCGTGAGGCACCATGGCCGGGTCATGGGAGTTTTTTTTTTTTTTTTTTTAAAACTGGCTTCTGAATCCCTTTGATATTAGAAAAATATTGCCAATCAACATCTGGTCTCTGGCTGAGCATTTTATGAAATGGTTGTAGGTGGTCTGATTTATGCCACTTCAACTTTTGCTAAAAATCCAAATATTTATTGATAAAAATTAAAATAATTATTTTATTTGGAGATTATATTAGATGTATTAGTTTGTTTAGTCCACCAAAACAAGATACCATAGACTAGGTGTCTTCTGAAGATTACAAAACCAAGATTAAGATACATGCAAACACACATTCTCCTGAGATCTCTCTTCTTGGCTTGAAGATATTTAGTGAATCCTTCTATGACCCTTTTATATGCACTCACACATGGAGAAAGAGATAAGGACAGAGAAAATTTCTGGTGTAAACTATTGGTTAGTATCCTACTCTTATGACCACATTCAGATTTAATTCCTTAAAGCCCCTTTGCTTCAATTGAAGTCACAGTACGATTAAGGCTGTAATATATAAACTTGGGGGAGAAAAATCTAGTCCATAACATTATAAAAAGGCATGAGGAATTGAGGCTCAGTCAATTTTTCTGTGCTTTGAAAATTTTCATCGACAGAGAAATTGATAACCTGTGAATTCAGCTGCTTCAGCAGTCAAAAAGCTTACAAATGTCCTTATTTTAAAATGTGGTTTTAACTGTTATTTTTTATTCTGTATGAAGTGTTTCATACAGAATATCAGCTATTACTTGACACATAATACACATCTACACTTTTGAACCATTTTGAGAAAGTTTTTAGCTGACATATTAGTGCCATCTTAGAATACTGAATCTATGACTGGAAAAAAAAACTATCTACCACTGTGACCCCTGATATTACTTTGAAATAAATAATCAACCTACGGAGAAACAAGTTACATCTATTTTCTTTGCTAATTTTTTCATTCATCACGTTCTTCAAAATAAGCGTAAAAATATCTTTTTCTGCATGAAAGCAGGTAAAAATACACCAAATTGAATATAAATCTGATCGATTTTATTTTCACTCTACTTGTTTTCACTAAATTTCCCCATTAAGTCAAAACATGTAGATGTTTTATTAATAATTTTATGAATTTATGAGTGCTTTTGTAAAATCTGATGGAAAATATCAACAAATCGAATGAAATGAATAAATAATGAGAAAAGCAGATGCATACAACAATAAAAGCAATCAGCACTGAGTCTATTTTTCTCATGTTGGTCCTTGGTGGTTTGTCTCTGGATTGTGATGATTAGTGTTTCAGGAAAACAATTTAGTGAAATCAGTGTTCCATTTATTTTCTGTATTTTTTCAGAGATTAGAAAAATTGCTATAACTGTAAGTGACAATGAGATAAATCTGCACATTTTACAAACCGATCTGTTTTTGTGTTTTATTTAAATATTTTCAGCCGGGCGTGGCAGCGCGTTTGTAATCCCCGCGCTTGGGAGGCGGAGACAGGAGGATCACGCAGGTTCGAAGCCAGCCGCGCTGGCTTAAGAGACCCTGTTTCCAAATAAAAATAAGTTTAAAAAAAAAAAAGGTCTGGGAGTGTAGCCCAGAGGTAGAAAGGCTTCCAGGAACCCCAGTACCACCAAAAAATAAATAAATAAAAATAAATAAATAAATAAATATTTTCAAGTTTAGTACTGCATAGAAAGCTTTTTAATACACTTATTTTATTTGTAAAAAATATAAACATTAACAATATGGACCATATTTTAAAGGAGAACTGTGTGGCACACATCAGTTTGTTAGTTATGGTTAGATAGGATTATATAGAATAATTTTGGTGCATGATCCTGGAAGTCTTATGTATATTACTTGTTAGTAACTAATCTATTCTGTTTCATTCAACTGTGGTTGAAGATGTCTAAGTATTAGATCTGTATGCATTTTCTTTTTTATATATTTTATTGGTGCATTGTAGTTATACATCTTAATAGGGTACAAGATGGTAGAGTAATACACGCAAATTTCACTCATTAACCCTTCTTCAAATCCCACCTCATTCCCTTCCTTCTTTCTCCCTTCTTTTCATATTTGGCTTACTGATTGACTTTAATATTTTTATGAACTTCAATTGACTCTACAGGCATACCATTTACATATAACTGAAATATCATGTGATTTTAAAATTGCTAATTTATCTTCTTTTTTTATTATATGGCCGTCAAAGTCAGGTGTGGTGGTGCACACCTGTAACTCCAGGTCTTGGAAGGTTGAAATAAGAGGATGACAAGTTCAAGGACAGCATTTCATATGTAGCAAGACTCTCAGGAACCTAAGGAGACCCTGTTTCAAAACAAAAAATGAGAAAAGGCTGAGGTGTAGCTCAGAGATCAAATGCCCCTGTATTCATTTCTAATACAAAAATAAGACAAAATAGCCTTTAGTGTTTTATAATTCTTATACACTTACAAAAATGCATGACAAACTAAATGTTGATCTCACAGTTGTGCAGTGTGCACTATTTCATGAGCTTAGAGCAAATAATGAATGAATGAGAGAGGTGAAAATTGCCATATCCTTCTATTCCAGAGAGAAAACACAAATAATTTTAACCCTGATTAAATGATATTGCACCATTTACCATTATTTTTAATATAGACAAAGACATACTATTATTGATAAAATAAGGTTTTCCTTAAAAATCAGTATTCTATTATTTAAATACCCTTGATGAATCCTTGAAATATGGTAGTATGCAAGTGCCCAACCATACCTGTGTGTTTCATACGTGTATATCCAGCCAACTTCAGATTGAAAATACTTTTACATATGATGTCTGTGTGAGCTCCGTAAGTGCTGTGTACATGTATGTCTTTATCACTGAACTTCCTTATGATGTGTGATTATAATGCACCAAAAAGCCATATTAAAAAACTGTGTCTGAACTTAACATGTACACATGTATAGGCATTTTCATGTCATCAAACTGTAACCAATAGAGTATAATAAATATGTACATAATACTTGGTTGTATTGCTTTTTTATAAATAATTTAGAGTTATTATAAGTGTACTGGAAAATATTCCAAGGTTATAGGCAAATGCCACTCCATTTTATATAAGGGATTTGAATATTTTAATATCTGCAAGGGTACTGTATCCAAACCATTTAGAGTACAAATGATGTTCTAAAATGGTAATATTTAAGAAGTAAATAGAACATTTTATTTAGTAAATATCTTTACTATTATAATACAATGATTAATAATTACATATGAGAATACAGAATGATTTTACTGACATACTAGAATCAGCAATAAACAGGTGGATAAAATCATCATGTAATTCCATAATCTATTATCTTTAATTGATTATTTTAGGGTTTATTCTAAAATAGTTTTTATCCAATTTTATCTCTATGAATGTCATTTAGAAACTTCTCTATCAAGCCAGGTGTGGTGGTGCACGCTTGTAATCCCCGCGCTTGGGAGGCTGAGACAGGAGGATCGCACAGGTTCGAAGTCAGCCTCAGCTACTTAGTGAGGCTCACAGCAACTTAGTGAGACCCTGTTTCCAAATAAAATATAAAATAGATCTTGGAGTATATCCCAGAGGTAGAAAGCCTCTGGGTTCCACCCCAAGTACCACAAAAAAAAAAAAAACTTCTCTATCAATAAATAATTGGCCTCAACATAAAAGACAGTATCAATTACTTGAACACAATCCATAATTGCCTTTTCTAACTTTTACATTTTTATAGATTGTGTAATTAACGTCTTGTGATGGTTGACAATGGATATTTAAGCAGGTGCCATTATTTATGTCTAGTGCTAATTTATTTAGTTACTTTGAAAATAGAAGAGAAAGAAACATGTTATAAGTCTATAAGTCAGAGTCATCACAAGCTTCAGAGAAAATACCACTGGAAAGTCTTCAAGGCCTGGACACTGATTAGTGGATTAAAGTATGTTTACTTGTAGGTGTAATATCTTGTCTACATATTTTTCTACACATAGAAATTGAATTATCTTGTCATGGTGACATCTGCTTGTAATTCCAGTTCTTGGGAAGCTGAGACAGGAGAATCACAGGATCATGGCCAGCCTCAGTTACTTAGTGAACCCCTCTGCAACTTACTGAAACCTGTTTTAAAGTAAAGGATAAAAAAATAGAACTGAGGACATAGCTTGGAGGTAGAATGCCCAGGGTTTCATCCCCAGCACCAAAGACACACACACACACACACACACACACACACACACACACACACACACAGAATTTTAATTATTTTAACAGCCAAATTTAGAAAATATCACTTGAAAATCTTTCTTTAACTTATTTTGGTAATTCATTTTGTTTTATGACACAACTCCTATTACTTTTTTAAATGATTCTATGTATTTTGAGAGACTGAACACACATAAAACTCACGCCAGACCCCTGGAGAAACCAGGCCCAGTAAGACACTGGGTTCTGGGCGGGGGTCGCGCGCGGCGCACGCCAGTCGGGTCCTGGGTTGTGGGACCCTGGGCCCCAGGCGAAGTAGTGCGAATCACTCTGGACCCATGGGGAAACCGACAGGGTTACAGTGCTACTGAGTGCCTGATCCCACTATCTCCTCAAACTACATATACTGTCTTCTCTTATTTAAAAAAAAAAAAAAAAGAACAGAAAAAGAAATAGAAAAATATCGGAGAGAAGGTAAGAAAGCCATTATGGATGCCAGGACAATGGAGATGCAGACAAAACTTATCTAAATGCACTGGAACTTATGGAAAAATTCCCCATGAAAGAGGACTGCTATTTCTCTATATTGTTAAGAATCTCAGACATCACCTGTAAGGAGAGAGTTTAGCGGATACCAAGGAGAAAGGCGGTGTTGAAAGAGTTCTCTGCGATGGTGGTGGAGACTTGTATTCAGGAGAAGCAGAAACCGGATCCTACCAACCTTATTTTTTTGGAGAAATTACACCAAATGTCGAATGCTACCGTCATGCATGCTTAGGAACACTGGACAACATTCAAAGTGAAAAAAAAAAAAGAGCCTGGGAAGGATTTGAAATGGTGGAGGCAGTGGCAATGCCAGTGGCCAGTACTCAGGGGAAGCAGAGATCTGATACATTACACCTGGAATCTTTGAAATAATAACCACAGAGACAGTGATCGGAACCTGCTGAGGGGTTAGGCGGGCACCGGGGCCAGTGGCCGACATCGGAGCTTGCTGTGAGGCAAGGCCACTACTGAGGCCTCCGTGGCTGGGATTGGAGCCTGCCGAGGGGTTAGACTGATGCTGGGGCCAGTGAGGCCGGCATTGGAGCCTGTCATGAGGCAAGGGTTGTGCTGTGGCCTCCGAGGTCGGGTCCGGAACCTGCTGAGGGGTTAGGCCAGTGCTGGGGCCAGCGAGGCCAGCATCGGAGCCTGCTGTGAGGCAAGGCCGGTACTGGGGCCTCCTAGGCCAGGATCGGAGCCTGCCTTTAGGCAAGGCCAGCACTGGGGCCTCCGAGGCCGGGATAAGAGCCTGCCGAGGGGTTAGGCCGGTGCTGGGGCCAGCGAGGCCAGCATCGGAGCCTGTCTTGAGGAATGACCAGTGCTGGGGCCTCCAAGGCCGGGATCGGAGGCTGCCGAGGGGTTAGGCCGGTGCTAGGGCCAGCGAGGCCGGCATCGGAGCCTGCCTTTAGGCAAGGCCGGCACTGGGGCCTCCGAGGCCGGGATAAGAGCCTGCCGAGGGGTTAGGCCGGTGCTGGGGGCCAGTGAGGCTGGCATCGCAGCCTGCCGTGAGGAATGGCCGGTGCTTGGGCCTCCCAGGCCAGGACCGGAGCCTGCCGAGGGGTTAGGCCGGTGCTGGGGCCAGCGAGGCCGGCATCAGAGCCTGCCGTAAGGCAGGGCCGGTACTGGGGCCTCCAAGGCCAGGATAAGAGCCTGCCGAGGGGTTAGGCCGGTGCTGGGGCCAGCGAGGCCGGCACCAGAGCCTGCCATGAGGCAAGGCTTGTACTGGGGCCTCCAAGGCCAGGATTGGAGACTGCCAAGGGGTGAGGCCGAAGCTGGGGCCAGTGAGGCCGGCATCGGAGCCTGCCGTGAGGCAAGGCCGGTGCTGAGGCCTCTGAGGCTGGGATCGGAGCCTACCTTGAGGCAAGGCCGGTACTGGGGCCTCCAAGGTCAGCATAAGAGCCTGCCGAGGGGTTAGACCAGTGCTGGGGCTAGCGATGCCAGCATGGATCCTGCCGTGAGGCAAGGCCGGTACTGGGACCTCTGAGGCCGGGATAAGAGCCTGCCCAGGGGTTAGACCGGTGCTTGGGCCAGCGAGGCCGGCATCGGATCCTGCCATGAGGCGAGGCCAGCATCGGAGCCTGCTGTGAGGCATGGCCAGTGCTGGGGCCTCCTAGGCTGGGAACGGAACCTGCCGAGGGGTTAGGCCAGTGCTGGGGCCAACGAGGCCGGCACTGGAGCCTGCCGTGAGGCTAGGCTGGTGCTGGGGCCTCCGAGGCCGGGATTGGAATCCTGCCAAGGGGTTAGGCCGGTGCACGGGCCAATGGCCAGCATCGGAGCCTGCCGTGAGGCAAGGCCACTCTTTGGCCCCCAAGGCCGGGACCAAAGCCACCTTAGGGGTTATACCGGTGCACGGGCCAGCGAGACCAGAACTGGGGCCTCCCATGAGGCAAGGCCGCTGCTTGAGCCAGCGACGTCTGGATCAGTCCACTGAGTAGCCAGGCCACTACTGGGGCCATCAAGAGTGGGATCGGTACTTGCAACGCAGCATGCACAGAGAAATATCGCAGAAAATATAAATCAGACACTTCTCTTAATCAGCAATAACTAGGAGGAAAGGGGCAACAGGAAGAGGTTGAGCTATAGAAAGGGCCCTATAGTGAAGCAACTAATGTGACCAATCAGAGGGTATGTAATACTGGAGGACGGAGCCTCTTTAAAATGCAGGAGGTACATAAACAAACGTATCAAAGTAAATCACCAAAGAATCGTGGGATGGAGGGAGGGGGAGGGAATGGGATGGGGGCTGGAGGAGGGCTAATTGGATGATGTGTGCTTGTATATCCTCTCAAGTCGTGTACTCCAATGTGATTGATATATGACTACAATGCACCAATTTAAAAAGTAAATTAATAAAAAAAACTCATTTTCACTTCACTCCTCAAATTTTTAAATATTGCAATCTACTTTGATTAGATAAAATATCACACAAAAGTGTTACGAGTTGAGAATATGACAAATACAATTGCTTTACTTATAATTTGTCAGGAATTGTCATAAACTTTTGATTCCTATGAATGTTTTTAAAAAGTCCAACATGATCAAGAATCGGTAGTAAGTAAAAAATCTAGGATACAAACTCTAACAGTGAAACCTGCCTTCTTAAACTCAATGCATTGTTGAAATTGACTCTGATAAATGTAATACAGTGGTAATATATAAGGTAAAAGACTTGTTACTGATTACTAGCATTATCCATAAGAAAGTAGGTAGGAAATAAGATTGAAAAATAATTTGTATAATTTTTTTACAGCCATGAAAGTCAAGACAAAGAATTTTAATTTCATTCTGTAGTCTTAACGAAAGTAGTTGGTAGAAAAAAATTAAATGACTTACTAGTACAGTATTAGTTCATATTCATTTATTTATACATTTACTAATTAATAAATCATATACTAAATGCTAATAATATGTGTGGAACTAATGTAAGCTGCAGTCTTTAGAAATTACCCTAAAACACACTGAAATTCATGAATTACTAAATATAAATAATGATGATAATTAGTTGGGAACAAAAAGCTGTCATATGAATAACTAAGGGTTTGGTACACATCTATATTAATATTCTGACAAGAACATGAGATATCTGGATTAGAGAATAGATATTTATTGCAGCAAAATGAACAGCCAAGCTAGCATCTTGCTTTAGTTTTTTTTTTTTTATGCTCACTTTCAAATAAATAGAATTAGCAAAATATAAACCCGTGCATAACAGTAGCGCGTACACTATAAGAAGGAATCTTGAAATTAGAAGACCTACAGTTTACCTGAGGATGCTGGCACCTTGGCCCCTCCTCACTTCCAAGGAAGGAAAAGTATAAGTCTTTAAATAAATCCTCTCTGCAATGGAAAGGGAAGATCCAAGATTTTACTAATCTTATAGAAGTGTTTCTAAAAAAAATAGAAAGATTTTTTGTCAAGATGGTGCCAGAAGCAAAGAATAAGTTCCTGCCTCTGCCAAACTGAAGTCAAGGCGAAGGAGGCAAAGGCTTTGAATGCCAAGAAGGCAGTGTTGAATGGTGTCCACAGTCGCAAAAAGAAGATCTGCAAGTTACCTAACTTCAGGTGTCCCAAGACACTGAAGCTCCAGAGGCAGCCCAAATACCCCAGGAAGAGCACCCTCAGGAGAAACAAACTTGACCACTCTAATATTATCAAGTTCCCCTTGACCACTGAGTCATCCATGAAGAAGATAGAAGACAATAACACATTTGCGTTTCTTGTGGCTGTCATGACCAACCAGCACCAGATCAAACAGGCTGTGAAGAAGCTCTATGACAGTCACATCACCAAGATCAAACCCTGATCAGGCCTGATGAAGAGAAGAAGGCGTGTGTTCAACTGGTTCCTGATTATGATGCTTTGGATGTTGCCAACAAAATTGGGATCATCTAAACAGAGTCCAGCGGGCTCATTCTAAATATATGTTTTTTCACTATGTAAACGCTTCTTGTCTTTATCAGTTTCTGTTTAGGATGTGGGAAAGCAATGTGGTGGAATACACCAAGGTAATAAATAGTGTTTGTGCAAGAAAAATAAAAGGAAGAATAGAAAAATAGCTACGAGTTCATCAATTCAGTACTCAGAGGTTAAGGGTATAAAAAAACACCTTCAGATTCCAGAAAAGGTTCTAAAAGGCCAAAAAATTTGAGGATAGATTTTTCAGAGAAGTTAATTTTGACAACGGGGGTCAGGCAGCCTGGTGATGAAATTCAATGAAATCATGCAGAGTGCAGTTGAAAAATCCACTGAATCACTTCCAGTTCTGCCACTTAAGCCTTCAACAATCCAACCAGGGATAAATATAGAAAAAAAGAAAAATAATACTTTTCATGTGGATCTCAGTATACACATACATCAAAAAAGCAACTTTAGTGTACTTAGAATATCCATGATGGAAAAAATACATATTTAATGAACATAAAAATTTCTTTATTATCTAGATTTATTGTAACATATACTGTAAGTTTGGAAAAAAATAAAATATATGCCTCAAAAATACAGAACAAAAAATAAATAGAAAAAACTTAAGTGAAGACAATGGCCTTTGAGGATATAACCAAGATACCTGACACAAAAATTAGATCTTTAACAAAAGTTTTAATGGAGATATTTAGAAAATGGAAAATTTTAATATATACTTCATTTTTGTCTATTTAATTCATGTGTTACTAAAGTTTGGAAGGATATTTCAATATATTAATGCAGTGTGTATTGATTAAATCCAGACTCTGTTTTTCCACTACTTATTTCCCTTTCAGAGCTGTAGTAGTCATTATCGTACATTTGGACTGACTTTTTTTTTAACTTTCACATATAAGAGAGAACATGGACTACCTGTATCTATATATTTCATTTAAAACAAAGTCCTCCAGTTGCATCCATTTTTTTCTGCATAGAAAAGGGTTTCATTCTTTCTTTAGCTCAGGAAAGGTCTGAATTGTAGATTACATGGAATTATTCAAGATTCAGTCTAGATTGATTAAGGATTTACAGCTGATCATATGCTTCTAGCAAAAATAAAAATAAGAAATTATAAACTACTAGTTCTATATGAAGAAAATAAGAAACTGCAAAGAAGAGCTCCAGAAAAATGCATAGGAGCATGTAGATTTTAGACTAAAATAAAAAAAAAAATGTTTTTTTTTTTTTGCAGTACTGGGAATGGTACCCAGGGGCATTTTTCCTCTGAGCTACACCCTTAACCTTATTTTTTATTATTTGTTTCAAAATAGGGTTTCACTGAGTTGCGAAGGGCCTCATTAAGTAGTAGCTGAGATTGTCTGAGAACGATGATCCTTTCTCTCAGCCTTCCAAATGTTTGAACTCCATATTAATCTATACACATACAAGATAAAATTTTACTTGGCAATTGAAAAACAGCCATCGAACAAATAGAATCTGAAAGTTCTTAAAGCTCACACATTGGGAATTATTTGACACTTAGCCATACAGAGTAAAGATAATGTTTAGAATAAAGTATATTGCTATAGTCATACATAAGATGTCCCTCAACATTTGGGAGGCAGAGACCGAAGGATCAAGATTTCTGGACAGCCTCAGCTACTTAGCGAGGCCCTTTGCAAGTCAGCAAGATACTGTTTCAAAAAGTAAAAAGACTATAAAATAAGGCTGTGGTGTAACTCAAGGTACAATACCCCTGGGTTTCATCCCCGATACCACAAAAAATGTCTCCTAAAAAGCTCTTTTATTAATATTCATGGTTGATATAATTGAGTCATGAGTGTTGTAATTCCAGAAGTGGATAAATCCATTTTAATAGATTCCCCTTAGTGTTACCTGGTAGATTGGTAGAGTATTTTCTCCTCTTCTTATCTCCATGTCACAATATCCATGTTCCCTGGCCTCACATGGAGTAAACCCGACATTTTTTGGGGGGTACTGGGGAAGGAACCCTTCTACCCCCAGGCTACACTCCCAAACCTATTTTTATATATTTTATTTGGAAACAGGGTCTCTTAAACCACAAAGGCTGGCTTTTAACCTGCGCAATCCTCCTGTCTCCGCTCCCAAGCACAGGGATTACAAGCATGGGCCACCATGCCCGGCTAAACCCAACATTTTAAGAAAATAAATCTTCTTTCCTATAAGTTACATGGCCAATTATAGATGTAAGAATGCTGACAGATCAGATATACTCAGGAGTAAAACCAGAAGGGTGGCATTGTAATAACAGAATTAACCAGATGGGCACAGTGCTGCAAGTCTGTAATCCCATAAACTCCAGAGTTTCAGAGTTTCAGACAGGAGGAGCAAGTTTGAGGCCAACCTGGGCAACTTAGCAAGACCCTGACTCAAAATAAAAACATTAATATGTCTGGGAGTATAGTTTATTTTTATTTTTTTATTTATTTTATTATTATTATTTTTTTTGGTGGTACTGGGGTTCCTGGAAGCCCTTCTACCTCCGGGCTACACTCCCAGACCTATTTTATATTTTTGAAACAGGGTCTCTTAAGCCAGCGTGGCTGGCTTCGAACCAGCGCGATCCTCCTGTCTCCGCCTCCCAAGCGCGGGGATTACAATCGTGCGCCACCACGCCCGGCAGGGAGTATAGTTTAGAGGTAAATCATCCCTATTTTTAATCAGATCATAAAAAGAAAATAAACCAATCAATTTCCAGAGTTGAGACTTTTTTAATGAAACAGAGAGGGAGGGAAGGAGGGCGGGGGCGGAATTTCAGATGCTTTAGACTGAATATTGTATTTTCTCAAAATGTATATATTGAGGCCTAAATCTCCTAGTATTTGGAAGTAGGGACTTGAGAGAGAATCAAATTATAAGGCTGAAGCCCTCACAAATGCAATGGTGTCTTCATAATATGAGACAAAAGATAAATATTTATTTTTCAATTTATATCTCAGAACAAAAGTTTCCAATCCATCAGCTAGTGAAAACATCAACTGTGGCAAATTTCTGGTGGTCATATAAAACTGAATTGAGAATAGCAAACTGATGGAGGCTCACAGTTTAAGATGCCCATATATTCCTAGGTTCCTGTGTTTAAAATCAAAGAACTTTGTTTATCTGGAAGAAAAAAAAGTTAAGAATATTTATTGTGCATTCTCTCAGAATCTTTCTCATCTAAAAATCCTACTCATTAAAAAAAAATACTTTAACCATATCTTAGCCCACATATTGGGAAGGGCATTTACATTACTCCACTTCTTTCTAGACTTATTTTATAAGCAGAATGAGCAAACCAAAGAAAAGACTTAAAAACATTACTGCCCAGGGACATAGGCCCACTGAAAGATTGAGATTCAATTATAAAATTACAGGGCAAAGACCTCCCTTCTCATAAATCTGTATTACCACAACAGTTTCTATTCAGCATAATAAGTTGGCATTGCAATGGGGTTTAGAGAAAAGAGAAATAGCTACATGGCAAAGACCTTATTTAATAGAAAGAATAAAAAAATAGAATAATTGGATGCCTCATATACTTACAGCTACAGAGAACACTAAAGGTATCCTGAATCTTAAAAAGAGTATCACAAAAGCTCACACTGAAGTACTTTTATATTAGATCATGACACACCATTCAGCATGTCCAACATTCAAATAAACATTGCAAGACATATTAAGGGTCAGAAGAATCACAGTATGAAAAAAAGCAGAGAACAGAATCTGACTTAGATATGATGTAGATGTAGGATAGTCTAAAATTACGTCCATTCAACATGGAAATTGCTCAGCATGTTAAAGGCAGGAAAAATTACAATCTGAAAACAAAAACCAAGTAACAGAATCTGACTTAGACGCCAGGAAGATGTGGAGTAGTCACACAAGAATTCACATAACTATGTTTATAATAAATATATTAAGGGCTACCATAGAAAAAGTAGGAAATAAGCAAAAACTGAAGGTAAATGTAGAAAAGATTAAAAAAAAAAACTCTAAGAGATAATTGAAAGAAAATGCAAAAGAAAATGAAGAATTCTTTTTTTTTTTTTTTTTTTTTTGGTGATACTGAGGGTGGAACCCAGAGGCTTTCTACTTCTGGGATATACTCCCAGAGCTTTTTATTTATATTTTATTTGGAAACAGGGTTTCACTAAGTTGCTGAAAGCCTCACTAAGTATCTGAGGCTGGTTTCGAACCTGTGCGATCCTCCTGTCTCAGCCTCCCAAGCATGGGGATTACAAGCGTGCGCCACCACGCCTGGCAAAAAATTATTTTGATGGATTCATCAACTGACTGTATAGTGAGCTCATATGTCAATAGCACTTAAAAACTCAAATGCAGAAGGAAAAAGAACTTTAAAATAATTAAGAATTGTCTTAGCATTATCACAGCTATAATCCAAAGACCTGACCAAGTAACTTAGAGGAACAAAGATTTATTTGCTCATTGTTTCCTTGGATATTTGGATATTCGGTCCACATAAGGCTAGGGACCACTATAGGTCTCTAAAATTCAATATTCATTCTTGTTTAAATGTAAATTTTTTAAATTTATTTTAATTTATTAATATGAAATAAATTACTGAATCTGAAAGGTATTAATAGAAACTAGCACCAAATATTATTCTAATATTCACATATTATTAAGAACATTTCTGTATGATCAATTTTTATAAAACAAGGATATATGTCATGAATATTATCAGTATTCTTCTGATAATGCATATGAATAGTTGTATTAATATTTGAAAAATAAATACCTAACCTATAGATAGCTTAGGTATATAGATATTTAAACAATATATACTTTAGGAATTCAATGTGTGCTCTAAAAAACAAAACTGGTACTTGGCATTGGAAGAAGGGAGAGATTTTGAAAGAACTAAAAATCAGAATGAGGTTTTGAGACATGTTACCATTCTCTAATGAATATAATGATGGATATGCTGGTGTTATTTTGTTGTTACTTAAGTGTGTATAGAAGTTATCTATATGCTTTATGAATAATACAGTACATTAGAATTTCTACACAGGACAAAAGGGAATTATTTTATGGTCTTTCAGTGCCAAATCCATGGCTTTCTTCCACTGTATTATGCAGCTTACAAATCATAATTTAATTCTAGCCATTATTCTCTCACAAAATTTTAATCAAAGATAAAGTCATTTTAGACAATCCAACTTTCAATATACTTTAATATTTGAACTAACTTATGACAGATCAAAGACTGCCTTCTACATATCTATAAATGCTAATTTATCTCATTAATAATTTTTAAAAGTCATTAATAATTGTTTTAGGAAGAACGATTTTGTTTTAAATACTAATTTATAAGTTTAAGACAAATGATAACTCAAATACAACTTGAAAGTGAAGCTAATTTATAAAAGAAAGTAAAATCAAAAACTATCTTAATTTTGTTTGGTATGTATTACTAAATTTACAGTGAGATTCCTATAACTACCCTATATTTAATCTGGGACCACTGTCTGAAAATGAGCATCTATACTATATGTTTAGGTATCTAACATGAAATTAAATTAAGTAAAAATGATGTTCACTTTTAAAAAGTGCAAAAATAGTTTCTTTTAATAGTCATTATATTGTAATTCACTTCTTCTTAATGCTCTCCAGACATTAAAATTCAAATAAATGTGGATGCTTTTTAACACTTTTCTACATATACTTGTGACAACACACTGGAGCCAAATGCATGTTTTTGTTATATTCACAACAATGTTTGGTTGCATTTGAATAGATTGCTAGTTAGAGAATGTTTATGCACACAGAAACCCTTGTCACAAAACATCTAATAATTATAGCACGTAATAAAATGTCTTAATGTTCTCTGTTGAGTTCTTATAGGTGATTTGAAATTATTTACGGCCATTTGGGGTGCTGTATACTTGTAATCCCAGCATTCAGGAAGCTGAGTCAGGAGAATTGAGGTTCACCGACAGCCTCAGCTACTTAGTGAGGTCTTTTGCAACTCAGTGAGATGCTGTTTCAAAATACAAAATAAAAAAACAGGGCTGGGGGTGTAGCTCAGAGGTAGAATGCCCTGGAGTCCATCCCCATCCTCCCCCCAGAGAGATTATTAATTACCATTTTAGTATTTGCTGATATTCACCTCTATGAATACCTTGTTCTTAACAAGTGTGCATCCATAATATTAGCCATAGTTTATCTATTAATCAGTTTATATATTCCCTCACAAAGTACTCACACCTCTTAAAAACAAAGGAAAGCAAAACAAAACTTAAACAAGAAGAGAGAAATCTCCTTATGTCCAAACTTATTACATTGACCTACCTAGGAGGAAACAACATTTATCCTGAAAGACTAAAAAATTTTCAAATTGATAACCCAAAATATACCTAGGTTAACTGGAAAGAGTAGACTGGAAGGTCAATGTTTTGTCTGAGATCATAAGATCTCTTTGACCAAATGAATATAATCCTCAATAGAAGAGATCCACTCTCATGAGAGCACAAACATGAACAGGCCTAGTAGAACCTGGATAAAATTCTGACACAGCATCTTCTCAACCTCCCTCTGATAAAATTCCTTCCAACTATTTACTTATGAGTGATCTGGAGTCCTTGATATTTTAACTAATTTCACAAGATGCATAAAAATATATCATTTACTATGTTTGGACAGGTTGCAAATACATTGTTTTTGGGAAATAGCTGTGGTTGCAAAACCTAGTGATCCTTTTACTGACCTATGCCTGAGCTCCCACTGACTGCATAGTTCTTTGTACCAAACACATACGACCACTGAGAAAACACTAAAATTTTAGAGCTGTAAATTAATCTTATAATTTATTATCCTCTATATCTCTCATTACTTTTCCCATTATGAATCCTACTACTTTCTGGACCTTACCTTCACAGTAAGGAGAGTATCTTTGAATCATAGTTATTAAAGAGAGCCATAGAGAATCCTTACCTGATATTGTTTCTTAAGAGATCCTGCCTCAAATCTTGGAGGTTAATAAAAAGGATGTGCTTCCATTTGTAAAAGTTTTGTTTTTTTTTCCGTCTCCTTCTCCTTCTCCTTCTCCTTCTCCTTCTCCTTCTCCTTCTCCTTCTCCTTCTCGTTCTCCTTCTCCTTCTCCTTCTCCTTCTCCTTCTCCTTCTCCTTCTCCTCCTCCTCCTCCTCCTCCTCCTCCTCCTCCTCCTCCTCCTCCTTCTTCTTTTTTTTTTTTTTTTTGGTACTGGGGATAGATTCCAGAAGAATTCTACTGAGGAGCTACACCCCCAGCCCTATTTTTATTCTTGATTTTGAAACAGTATCTCACTGAGTTGCAAAGGGGCTCACTAAGTAGCTGAAGCTGTCAGCAAATCTGGATCCTCCTGTATCAGCCTCCAAAATGCTGGTATTACAAGCATGCACCACCACCCCCTGCTTGTAAAAGTTTTTCTTCATTAAACTGCACTAACTATGAGGTAAAATCATACCAGATAGCCAAAATTACTGTACAGATTAAGGCTTGTCAACAAATCAGTGTTCATAGAGCAAACATGTATTCCAATCACAAATACGTTTCTTTTGAGTAGTTTCTTTCTTCTTTTAGAGCCTCAAGTCAGAAGTAAAGGAACATTTAAATTCACTTCTACTTCCTAGCTATTGTAAAAGTTAAGGTCAATAGAAATAAGAATATGGACACTAAAGAAAAATTCTACTATGTTAGAATATTAAACAGGCAGCCTTATTCAAGATTGCATCCTAATAGGTGGTATTAAAGACAGCTCAGGCTATTTTAAAGTTATATGACAACTCAACTACTTGATCCTAAAACAAAAAGAATAAAACTTGTGTAAAAGTCCTGCCCTCACCTTTATATCTATACAGTCCATTGCCCCAGGTCCACATTAATAATCTGTCTATGAATCGAGGCCTGGAAGGCAAATGACACACGCACTTAGTGTAATTTTTTTTTTTTTTTTTTTGGTGGTACTGAGGGTGAAACCCAGAAGCTTTCTACTTCTGGGCTATACTCCCAGACCTATTTTATTCTTTATTTGGAAACAGAGTCTCACCAAGTAGCTGAGGCTGGCTTCGAACCTGTGCAATCCTCCTTGCAATCCTCCTGTCTCAGCCTCCCAAGCTTGGGGATTACAAGCGAGCGCCACCACGCCCGGTGGACAAGCGACAAGCAATAATAGATCAGCTGGGTGTGGTGGCGCACGCATGTAATGCCAGGATTCGAGAATCTAAGACCAGTGGATCGTGGTTCATGGACAGCCTCAGCTACTTCAAAATAAAGAATAAAAAAATAGTGCAGGGAGTGTAGTCTGGAAGTATAATGCCCCAGGTATAATGGTATAATGCCCCAGGGTTCCATCGCCAGACCCGAAAAAAAGAAAAAGAAAAAAAAAAAAAAAAGCAATAGATCTAGTCTAATATTTAACTTTACTGAAACTATAAACTTTCACTAAAAATCAGATTTTGTTAAATTGTTTTAAAAATAGAGAGCCAGCTGGGCGTGGTGGCGCACCCTTGTAATCCCCGCGCTTGGGAAGCGGAGATAGGAGGATCGCGCAAATTCAAAGCAAGAAGCGCTGGTTTAAGAGACCCTTTTTCCAAAAAGTAAAGTAGGTCTGGGAGTGTAGCCCGGAGGTAGAAGGAACCCCAGTACCAACAACAAGAGGGAGAGAGAGGAGACAGAGGAGAGAGAGGAGAGAGAGGAGAGAGAGGAGAGAGAGGAGAGAGAGGAGAGAGAGAGAGAGAGAGAGCATGGTGGGTATGCATGTAATCCCAGCATGTGGAGGCTGAGACAGGAGGGTTGAGGTTTGGGGACAGCCTCAGCTACTTAGTGAGGCCCTTTGCAACTTCCATGGCAGACACTGTTTCAAAATAATAGAATAAAAAATAGGAATCGTGGTGTAGCTCCTAGGTAGAATTCCCCTGGCTTCCATCCCCAGTACTGCAATAAATAAATAAATAAATAAACGAACAAACTAGAAACATTTATGATATTCATCTTTTACAAAATTTTCTATTTTAGAATCTTACACTAACATTAATAAAAATAGATATAATGGTCTAAAATTGTTTTAAATAAAATAATTTTTATCTTAATGAGAACAGGTATTAGTACTACAATAGATGTTATTATATAATCTAAAATAACAAATATTGACTACCTAGAATACAGTTTCCCAGGTTAATGATCATCATCCGATTTTATAGGATGTAATTTTTCACATTCTTAATATTACTTTTATATTTAGAGCAAGCAAAAATAATTCTGACAACCCTTAATGAAACAACATATTTTAATGAAAACAATATGTTTTTGTTTGGATACTGAAGCTGATATTTGCATAAAACATTTAATACATTACATATAATAGCACTATTGAAAGAATATTGAGTTTATTTTTAATTTTTTTTTATTGGTGCATTGTAGTCATATATCTTAATGGAGTACAAGATGATAGAGGTATACATGCACACATCACCCAGTTAGCCCTTACTTATCCAGTTCCTACCCCAATTCCTTTCCCCACCTCACATTTGGCTTAGTGATTGACTTTGATATGCTTGTGAATGTGTATCATATACATTAGGAAATTTCCCTATTCCTCCCTCCCATCCTGATTGGGTGTGTCCATACAGGAGATTAGGCCTGAGCAGCCTACGGCCTAAGGCAAAACTTTAAGTAAAGTGATTCAGCAAAAAAGGGGCAAAGATGGCACCTGGAGGAAGTTAGGAAGGCATGGTGGTTTCCCCATTCATTATGGGTGGGGAGACTGAGCGGTTTTTCCCTTTCTTCCTTTAAAGGAGCTTTCCGCACACATGAATGGCTCATGTACTGGCCTGGGATTGGCTGTAAACTGCGTGCTAGTGATCTTTATCCCGGATAGGCTAGGCTATTTCTCATGGAAATTCCCCTCGTGGCTTGGTGCTATATTTAGGACTGCTTGGAGAGAAATAAATGAGATCTTGCTTGACTTGACTCCCGGCTCGTGGGTTTTTGTTCGAGTCATCAGTACTCATCATCTCTCTAAGCCCCGCCAGCTGTTGGGCTGGATTCCCGACACCATCCCTCTCAGTTAAGTTACCTTATTTGCTTATCTATAGTATATCTTTCTTTGTTTAGAGTTCTTTTTATGACCCATTTTCTCCCTAGTTTCTGCATATTAGGGAGAGCTTCTGATTTCTTATTTTTTGTGACTGGCTAATCTCACTTATTGTATCTCACTTTCACTTATTATTAGCTCCAGTTCCATCCATTTCCCTGTGAATGCTGTAATTTTGTTCTTCTTTATAGTAAAGTGAGTATAATTCCATTGTGTACATATTCCATAGTTTTATAATCCATTCATCTGTTGTTGAAAATTTTGGCGGCTTCCATAGTTTGGCAATTGTGAATTGTACAGCTATGAACATAGATAATTAGCAGAAGTGGTTAACTGTTTTTAATATTATTACTGCATTGCAATTTCATCATAATGAGGTTTGATGAAATGTAAACATGCATGTACAAACTCTTGGTGTCCTTACCTCTGCTTCCATCCCTTAAGAATGTACTTGTTGATGTGGTGCCTTTAGCTTAATTTAGCAATTTTATTTTGCTTCTATTATTTGCTGTCTACTGTTCTATGACGTTGCTTCTGTTAATTTTATCTTCAATAAAAATTAAACTAAAAAGAATATGTGAAGATATTTGAGCCCAAAACATAATATATCTTTTATATTAACCTAGTAGTATTATAATTTCATCCATAGTTATTTTAAAACATTGATAATCTAGAATTTTCTATTTTAAATATTTTTTTTGTTTTTCAGGATGGTAATAATGTTCCATACTTTTGAACTATATTTCACTTTAAGATACTGCCTGAATGAATTTAAAAGTGTGAATTAAAAAGTCTGTAAGAATGTATTCAAGTCCTAGAAATGTATTTAATAGTTACCATGCTTGGAATCCTTATATTATGAAGTTTTATAAAATTACTGATATATTATCCCTAGAATAAGAATTACAATGTTCTCCTTTAGGTACATGGCTTCAGCATTTACATATTTGGGAAGCTATTAAATTTATGGAAGCCGAGTTGCTCATCCTCAACCTTCCAGAGGGTATTAAACATACTAACCCATCAGAAACTCTTATTGCAGGGATTGGCCCATAATGACCGTTCAGTACATATTAACCATTATTAAAATTACTCGCTCATTTGTAACTGAAAATTCACCCAGGCCTGACTATAATAGTCCAATTTTGCCTTCCTTTTCCTTTCAACACTATGCAATACTTCTATTGCAGCAGTCTCAAAATGGCATCATATTCTGAGGTTATTTTAAATTCACAGATATTCATCGTTCCACTTCTAAAATTGTCTGCTCTTTTATTTCTCCTCTGGGTTAACAGTTAATGAGGATTCCCAGCAGAGTGTTAAGGTAGCAATTACAGCAGAATTTTTGAGCTGTAAGAGCTGAGTTGAAAAGCAAATTCTATCTTAATCAAAGCCCCATAGCGAAGAATAACACAGTATCTGGGTATCAGTGATAAAAAGATCTAATACTGCCATTTTTACAGTTCTAACAACATCTATTCTCTGGTAGACTATGTGTGTGTGTGTGTGTGTGTGTGTGTGTGTGTGTGTGTGTGTGTGTGTGCGCGCGTGCACTTACATTCACATGTGTGTATCACTATTCATTTGTAGACCTTCTCTGTACCTGGGATATAAGGCACTTTACATTTGGGTAAGAAGAGATTTATAAAATGATTATTTTTGTATTTAAATTTCTAATTATGAATTATGAGCATTATATACTATTTAGAAACCATTGAATGATGCAATGGAATGGTAAAAAGGGATTGTTATTATCTGTCTTTGAAATGGTGTATTTATTCTCACTAAAAGTAAGTTCGTAATGTAAGTTATGTTTATATTGAGCTTATGTTTAAGTGTTACATAATTATCACTAGCAGCTTGCAGATGAACCAACAAATATGTGTCAATTAAATATCTTCTCTCAAATCTGAATGACAAAAATACCAAAGTGGGAAACTGGAGTCATTCTAAGACTTTTATACATAATGAGAACAGTACATATTTGTGTATAAGAAAATTTGTCGTATAAAATCGCCCAAAAAAGTCCATGCAAAGTGTCTTGATTGTCACTTCCTAAAAAAGATTTAAGTGAACATCAGCATCTTTATGAACCAAAACAATTAGAATCTGTGCTTTTTTGTCTTTTCCTCAATGTGTGATTAAAGCTAGATTTAGTTTCTTTCAGCTGTCCCAATTTCTGAATCAAATAACATTTTTCACATGAATGATTCCTCAACTTAAAGTGGACCTACTCAAAAAACATTCTTATGAGAAACACAAATCAAATGCCACCTTTCACAGAAGAATAATCTTGGGAAAAAAAGCATAATACGTACTGGAATCTAAATCAACTTGTCTTACAATTGAGCTCATTCAAATATTCTGTAGCTTTTTCTACCTTATCTGTGATAGATATTCATACCCGTTGACCAGCACTGTAGTTTGCCTAGTGCTCTTTTTGTTGATATTTTCATTATTGAAATACTTCAGTGATTATGAGTATAAATCTAATATATATTTTTCTAATATTAAATTCAATAAATTAATTATCTTGCTTTATTTTTAATATTTATCTTAAAGTAAGAAGACCTGTATCAAGGGATGATTGTCCAAAAATATATTTCACTACATTAATAATTTGACACACTAGAAGAGCCCAGGGCCTAGAGTTTGAGACGTCTAGATGCTCTGTGCTGTGTATCAGCTTTGAGATCTTGAAGTAACATGCACACAGCTCAGTGTGACAGGGAATCTTCTTAAACAAGCAGAGTAACTTTGAAAGGTTAAGTGGGAATATGATAACAAGTGCTTTTTTTTTTCTACTGGGCACTTATAAAATCCTTTAAATATAAGATGTTCAGGATATCTCTTAATGTCTCTTGGCCATTTTATACCATGGGCCAAGTTTGCATTTGAAAACCACAAGCCTGGCCTATTCTCTAATAGCTCAAGGGCTTACATGCTATTCCTGCATCATGTTTTCTAGACAGAATGCTAAATATGAGCATGCCAGGATAAAATATCTAAAGGCATTTTTTAAGGTCCTGGTTCAATCTATGGAAGAAGAAAAGGTCCTGCTGTCAGTGAAGCATATATCCCAACCTTTCCAGAGACACCTTGCAGGCTAGCACTTAATAATCCTTGAGATGGAATCAGAAACAGGGCTAAGGTAATTGTCCTAATGCCTTACTTAAGTTGAATATTATCCAAGTCTCATAATGGAATTATTTTTATAATAATCAAGCAAAGAATGCCAAAGGAGGGGGGTTAAAAAACAGGTTCAAAGTTAAATGTTAATATATTTTTTTTTCCAAAGACATTACTGCCCTGACACTTCCATTTCAAAGTATGATAATCTACATTACACAGTGCAGACAAAAAAAAAAAAAGTCTTTCTCTAAAACTCTGTGGCAAAGCTATAAAATAATTTTGGGTCTGACATTTCCTGCAGTGAAACCTGATGAAAGAAAATAAAGTAGATATGACCATTCTGTCTCTCTGTCTCTGGAAATCTGAAGGAGATGGCAAACTAATTAGGATAAAAACCTACCACCCTCAACAGGGCAGAACAAACTCTACAAAAATCTTGCTTCATTAAAAAAACTAAACACATTTTTGCTGTCATTTTGTATCTGCTGTCACTGGGCAATTTTCCCTCCTTCAGCACTAAAAATTAGGAGGCACAAAAGTTTCCTACTGAGAGTGCATTCAGTTCTATATATCTCCTGTTTCTTCCACATAACATGGAAAAATATTTTAATGCAATGAAGATCAAGTATCTTCAAGACAACATTACAATTTCACAACCGTTATACCAGGTAAGTGAAAAATGATTAAGTCTGGTAATATTTTTTAATTCATTCATGAAAGCACAGCTCTTAAGTAATAGACTAATGGCTCATGAAGTCAAGAGTAAATTATAAAAAGAGTAGATTATACAACCTGAATATTTATAGCTGCTGCTTTATGCACTCTGATTAAAAACTGGAATTTTACCTTTTCCCCCTTCATTTATGATGTCATTTCCCCTTCACTTAAGATGCTCTGCTTCCAGAAATTTTGAGGTAAATATCTATGAAGCAAATAACCACGAGACAGACATATAGACTGTTGATTCCATGTAAAGAACGAGAGCAGTTGGATTCCTGAGGATCACTGTGTCATGAAGTCTCTGAAACAGGCTCCCTATTTTGCTTTTTACTATCAACACTTTTAGTTATTTTTTTCTTATTTCCTGGGAAAAATCATCTGAAAATGTAATTCCGTTCATCTGAAGGAATGCACAGTACTCTAAGATTCTAATCACAAATATATAACTTTAATATGTTTTATCCTTTCAATAAAGTTAATTGGAAACTCACAATATAATAAATTTTCAAAGCTGACCTTAAACTAGTTAAAATATGGCAATTAACCTTCAGTTATGGGAAGAGTTTTTTTTTTCTTTTTCTTATATCAATGTAACAAATCGTATAGATGCCTGAGCTTTCTAACCCTGTACAGCCTTATTTAATAAATATCCCTGACCCTCATGTTAAACATCAGCTAACATTCACATTGGAAAGTACGCGATTCCTCATTCACTCTAAGATGCTCATAATTGCTACTTTATCACTAGGTCACCTTTTATAAAGAAAATTGCAATCAGTAAGGGAAAAAATTCATGCTAAATAAATTCCTATCACATTGTTCAGGTCTTAAAAATACGTCTTTAAATAAGATATTTGGGTTGTTTATATCTAGTAATTTTTGCATTCGTGTGTGTGCTTTCACCTAATATAATGGATATTTATTCTAGTTATATACTTAGGTATAATTCTGAACGTGTTCAGCATAATGATATACTTTAGGTATTTCCATCCAAAATATGTTTTATGAATATTTGAATAATGTTATAGCTAAAACAATCACAAGTATAATTAGCTGGAGTTCTACAAAAAGAATTCAGCCTTAAGAAAAAGAAAATGGGATAATGAAAGTTAATACTCCCTGGTTTCTTCCAATTTCAATAAGTATGTATATAAATATATCTATAGTATACTCTATATAATATAAAATGCATCATTGAAAATGTATATTAACTAAAACATGTACAATATGAATTACACAATAAAATACAAAATATTTGTATATTATTTTACTTATATATTATTTTTATTACAGAGTATATCATTATAAGTTGAATTAGTAATCTAAAGGTTGCAAGACATTAAATGTCTATGAAAAACTGTAATACATATATTTAAAAACTTTAATATTATTTTCTTTTTATGAAATATGATCATAGCAAATTGGTCAAAGTTAGAAAACTTTCCAAGTTATGTCATAAAAGGCTAAAAATAATTGAAAGGTCTTTCTTCAGTAGAGATATTTTATGCTCTTCTAATGGCAGGAGTGGTATTAAATGCCACAGTGACTGACATTTTAAAACTTTTGGCATTTTAATGCACTTTTGAGAAAATAAGAACAATGATAATCTGTATTTTTATAAGCATGTGTACCAATTAGAAATTTCATTAATAAGTTAGTAAAAATTACTAAGAACTAAATATATATTAGTCACTATGCAAAATGTTTTACATATGGTGTCTCAGTAGTATCAAACTAAACTTGTGAACACAATAGACCAGACACACCACCATAGGATGAGAGAAGAAACATTAGACAACAACACAGCAGAGTGAGAACTCACGATTTAGAAGCTCAGCTTCAGATGACCTAAGCCCTCCATATCCAGGATTTGTGTAGTTACTGGAAAGACTGAGTAGCCATGGACAACATAGCAAAGCTGAACTCCTGCTGAGCTCTTCCAGCTTATATGATTGCAAGTAACATAGATTTTTCACTGGGGCCTGTTCAGCCCTTATTTTCTATCACAGCTCTAGTTCAGCAGTAGAATCTCATGATGGGATATCAATTTGGAGGCCTAAATACAGTAACATAATCTGGAATCTTATTTATCTTGGATAAGGAAGAGAATATCCTTATTTATTCCATCTTGCACAAAAATATATTATACCATTCAATTATTATAGAAATATTGAAGTAATATTTAATATGCCAAGTATCATTAATTATTATGCTGTCATTTTGTCAATCTTTATAAGACAATGGCCTTTTTAGATACCTTTATAAGAAACACAGCAAATGTACACTGTAATCATCTTTTTCTAATAAAAAATCGAATTAAATTATTTTTTCCCAACATGGGAGTAGGAATAAAATCACTGGTAAAATTTTGCTCTCTCTCTTCTTATTCACCCACTCTACGTTTGGAGGATGACTGAATCCATGACCACCCAATCCTGGACCACTGAGTTGATGGCAGAGTGCTAGTCACATTTAACTACAGCCCATGTGAGAAGGATGCTATATTTTATCCACAGATAGAAGTTGCATTAATGCTTTAATATTGTTTTAATCCTCCCTAGATGCCATATATATATATATATATATATATATATATATATATAATTTATTCCATCTTGCACACAAATATGATATTATACCATTCAATTATTATAGAAATATTGAAGTAATATTTAATATGCCAAGTATCATTTATTATTATGCTATCATTTTGTCAATCTTTATAGGACAATGGCCTTTTTAGATACCTTTATAAGAAACAGCAAATGTACACTGTAATAATCTTTTTCTAATAAAAAATCAAATTAAATTCTTTTAATTCGATATATATATATATATATATATATATATATATATATATATTCATTTACTTATGTATTTCTTTTATTTATTTATTTTTTGTAGTATTGGGGATGGAACACCCAGGGGCATTGTACCTCTGAACTACATCTCTAGCCTATTTCTTTTCTTTTCTTTTTTTTAGTTGTTTTAGTTTTTGAAACAGGGTCTCACTGAGTTATGAATGGCCTTGCTAGTAGCTGAGGCTGTCCAGGAACCATGATCCTCCCGTCTCTGCCTTCCAAATGCTGGGATTACAAGTGGGCACCACTAAGCCTGGTAAGATGTCACATATTTACATGCAATGAAACTAGTTTTCTACCTTTAGTCAGTATTGTAAAATCATATTAATAAAATGTATCATCCAAATCAGGATTATTTGTTGACCAAATTGATAAAATTTTCTTAAGAAGCTAATTTTACCAATTATTAATCATATCACTAATATCTATAGCTAGCTATAATGTTATATTTGACAATTTTCTTTCTTTCTTTTTTTTTTGCAGGTCTGGGGATGGAATCCAGGAGCATTCAACCTCTAAGCTACACCCTCTGCCCTATTTTTTATTCTTTATTTTGAAACAGGGTCTCACTGAGTTCCAGAGGGCCTCACTAAGTAGCTGTGGCTGTCCATGAACCACAATCCTCCGGTCTCAGCCCCCGAATGCTGGGATTATAAGCATGTGCCACCATGCCTGGCTGGTATTTAACAATTTTCTAGGATGGATGCATATATTTTAGTATATAATTTTGAAGAAGAATTGATTTGCGTATAAAAGGCATTTAAAACTAAAACTTTAAGTTAAAGTGGCACAAAATAATCTCATAATAGACTAGCAAGCCAAATACGATTAAAATAACTATTTTAAAAATATTGTGTCATGTGCTGCAATAAAATTACAAGTATTATTATATCCTCTATTTTTTAATGAAATCTCCAACTTAGATCCCACCTAAAAGATATTATGGAATAGTATCTTTTCATAATTTTTCTCTATACTGGATCAATATTATTTAATTTTTTTAGGAAATAGAAATGCAAACAACAAATACAAAGTACTTCTTTTCCTTTACAGAAAATGTTAATGCCAATTTAGTACTCAGAGTTCTTACTTTATTTTCTGTTTTCACATAGGAAGAGTCTTTAAAACAAGAATCTTTCTTTTCTTGAAAGTCATTATTTATAGTAGTTCCTATCATAACATGTCAGTTTGTATTCAATAAATGAGTGATGCGTTTCCTGAGTGTCCGAGACAACTGGAATAACCCCGAAGTCATTGTTCTACTAGCCAAGAGGCTTTGTTCATACTCAAAGAAGACAGAGGAAAGAATAGAATGCGGTAAATTTTAAGAATATTAAAACAAAAATACCATTTCAATGATTTAACCTATTTATAAAGGCAATTTTGTTGTAAATGCAATAAATAATTTTTATGAATGCACCAATGTATACAAATATGCATGAAGGAATAACTACTATTCATTTTTTTGTTTGTTGGTTTGGTTTTTGTGTGTGTGTGTGTGTGTGTGATACTGGGGTTACTGGAAGCCCTTCTACCTCCGGGCTACACTCCCAGACCTATTTTTTATATTTTTATTTGGAAACAGGGTCTCTTAAGCCAGCGCGGCTGGCTTCGAACCTGTCTCTGCCTCCCAAACGTGGGGATTACAAGCGTGCGCCACCACGCCCAGAGAATAACTACTATTTAAAAACAGAAAACCTACCGGGCGTGGTGGCGCACGCTTGTAATCCCCGCGCTTGGGAGGCGGAGACAGGAGGATCGCGCTGGTTCGAAGCCAGCCGGGCTGGTTTAAGAGACCCTGTCTCAAAAAAAATATATAAAATAGGTCTGGGAGTGTAGCCCAGAGGTATAAGGGCTTCCAGGAACCCCAGTACCACAAAAATAAATAAATAAATAAATAAATAAATAAATAAATAAATAAATAAATAAATAAAAAAAAACAGAAAACCCACTCTCTCCAACATAGAAAAATTTTTTTTTTTTTTTTTGGCAGTACTGAGGTTCGAACCTAGGGGTGTTCTACCTCTGAGCTATGTCCTAGCACTACTTTTTATTCTTTATTTTGAAACAGGGTCTCACTGAGTTGCAAAGGGCCTCACTACGTAGCTGAGGCTGTCTGCAATCCTAGATCCTCCTGTCTAAGCCTCTCAAGTACTGGGATTACAAGTGTGTGCCACCACTCCCGGTACCACTGTAGAAATTTAAGAAATATAAAAGTTTTATGAACAACTGTACAAACAATATTTACTTAGTTTCTAAGATAACTAGAGACATAATCATAGGACTGTAATTTATTTAAGATCCCAATATAATACCTTCCCCATACAACCTTCCTACTCAGGCTGCTCTGAAGACTGCATGAAATAGTATATGTGAATTCCATCAATGAGCAATGCATACATGTTTGATTAAAATACAAAAAAATAAAAACCACAGAAGTTATATATTTACACAAAAAGAAAACTTTCTATCCAGTATTTTAAAATAAAGGAAAAAGTCAGAGTCCAGAAGTCTGATGGTCTGAGCTTCTATTTCAGATGGAATGTTTACGGTCCACGTGAACTTGGGCTATGTACTTTCCTCCTCCACGACTTGATTTCATTCCTTTTTCTATGAAACAAGGAATGTGACAGTCCCAGTTTTGTGAGGTTGGAATAAGAATCAGATAAATTGCTATTTGGAAAGTGTTGAGAACATTACATAAGCATCTATAAAATAAGTATTACCAATCATGAAATAAAAGTTTCACAAAGTAAATCTAGTGATTATAACTATTTATCTCTCTATATATACCTCACACATGGGAAATAAATATACTTATTATAAAGATGCCAATTCTTCATAAATGTGTGTGTGTTATTCATATGAGCAACCTCATGGATTTATTGTTTTTTCATTTTTGCAAATTTAAAAATACTGATTTTTGAGTCAGTTTTAAAGAATAAATACACAAAAATTATCCTTATATTAGTGATATATTCATTAATGAACATAACATTATTTGAATAGCTTTCTATATCAGTTCTCCTTTTCCCCTACCCTCTTTTCTTTCCCAGTTACTGAACTGGATGGTGACTAACATGCTAAACAACATTGCATCTGTTATATGCTTTATGAGCCTGTGTATATTCCAAAATTAAATGAGAAAGTCCCCTACAAAATAGAAATGTAAAATTTATTTTTACATATAACTGCCCCCCCACAGATTTAGATTTGAGCAATGTGGATAGACATGGAGGTGCATGCCTTTAGTGTCAGTATTTAGGAGGCTGAGACAGGCAGATTGCAGGTTTGAAGTCATACTTGACAAATTAGTCAGGGTCTCACCAAATTTGTGAGTTCTGTTTCCAAGTAAAATATAAAATAAGACTGGGGGTATAGCTCTGCAAATGTCTCTAGAGTCCATTCCAGCACCACACACACACACACACACACACACACACACACACACACACTCAAATAAGAATATGAGAAACTTAATACTTGTACTTTTATCACTTGGAATCCTTGAAAAACACATAGAAAAAGAAACAGAGACTAAATATTATAAAGCAGTAAAAAAGAACACCAAAAGAAAACAAATAACATCTTGAACCTGATATCTTTTAGATTTTTCAAGTGTTTTATGTGTATTATCTCATTAAATCCTTGCAAACCTACCTTGTTTATATGCTATTGGCTTTCCGACACTTTTAAACAATGAAATATATTGAGTTAGTTAAGTGGTATAAGTTCAGAAAACAAAGAAGAGGCAAAACTGATTTTTTTAATTTATTTTTTATTTTTTATAAGTGGAACATATTGAGAGTAGTGTACATTTATATTGTGTTTCATGCCCTGCCCCCTCTCTTGCCCTCCCCCACAATAAAGAGTGTCCATGTTAATCATGTTGTATTTATGCTATTACACATATTCGTATGTAGCTCCTCCATTGAACAACCTCAGCTTTCTTCCTCTCCTATCCTTATGTTCAAGCTTTGCTGAGATTTCCCCTCCATCATCTGGAATCCCTTTGGTATTACCACTACTCCCTAGCTTGAACATATTAGAGAAAACATATGTCCCTACTCTTTCTGTGCTTGACTAACCTCACTTAACATAATGTTCTCTAGTTCCTTCCATCTTCTAGTTCCTTCTTGCACATGCTATTATTTTATTTTTCTTTGTAGCTGAATAGAATTCCATTGCGTGTATTTCCCATAATTTTGCAATTCACTCATCTGTTAATAGAGATCTAGGTTGGTTCCATAGTTTGGCTATTATGAACTGTGCTGCTATGAACATGGGTATGAATATGTTAACGTAGTTCTCTGATTTCAACCCCTTTGGAAAGATACCCAGGAGGCAAAATTGATTTAAGAATGATGATGCTAGAGCAAATGTGCTTCCTTCAGATGGTGGCGTAAGAAGAGCCCACCTCTTAGAAGAAGGCTTGTATTTTATTTTCTGTAGCATTCACAACACTTAAAACTTACTCTGTTAGATAGGAATTACACACATGCACCACCACACTTGGTCAATATGTATTTTTATTAAAGAGATCGCAATCATTGATGTTTTAGCCATGCTTTCTGCGGATCAAATGCAACAGGAAAGATTACATTAGAGAATATTGAAGGGGCAACTTGTCTGTTTACTTATATTCTCATTAATTCTATTTGGAGATAATTCATTACAAGACCAAATATTTTAACCAAATTTTCTTGTTTTCTGTGTTATTAATGGTCTGGTATTTGGGAGCTATATACTGGGGATAGTCTACCTTTCTCAGTTCTAGTTCATTCCTTAAGACAGTAATAATTTATTTATGAGCATCTCTTTTATACCCAAGTCATCTACTCCTTTTACCTAAGACACACCAAGTCAATATTACTTTGCCTTGATCAATATCAAGCCAAGGTGCCAGACTGTCAGGGACAGCTCCTATAACCCAAAACCTTCTGGAATTATTCAATCTAAGAATTGGAAACTTTACCCTGACTTGACTTGCCAATCTCATAGAAGCCCCAGGAAATGTTCCAACTGAGGTAGTCCCCTTGCTTATGTGACCATCCTGATGTTTCCTCCATGTCTATATGTGATGTGGCATTCACACTTCTTTGGAGAATTTTAGGTCATAAGTTCTTCTCTCAATGTCATTGACCTCATTACTCAGTCCAACATTTATAAAATAAACCCTGGGAATAATTTTAGAGCAGTTCAATTTTCTCATTCTATTTTCCCCAGTTTTGTAGTGATAACTTGAGACTTGTCCCCTTGATACAATTCATCTTGATTTTTTGGTCATTTATAGGAATATAATCTAACATTCAATTTATCTGGAAAATTCAAGATTGCATTATACTTAATATTGTATCACACTGACCTAGTCATACAAGTGGGGCTGGATTAGCTTTCTCTAAAACATATTACCTAAGAACGATTGCTGTTTTAGAGGAGATTATATACATACTGATATTGTAGCTAATTGAAATATAAAAGGCCCAATATAAAAGAATCATTCATTCAAGAAACCATTGATTCCTCAGGGTGTAACTGGATATTTCAGGGTCACAGCATATGTGAGTTCAACATCGAATATATTCACAGTGTCTGCTTTGGAGCAAAATCAACTTGACAACCATTCTTCTTTCTAGCTCTCTCTCATCCCTTCCAGTGACTTCAGTCCATGTTTCTTGCTCAATATTAGTTCATGGTATCCATATACTAAGCATAAATTATACAATTGAAAATTACTAGGCTTGACAGCAATTAACATAATAAAATTTAAGTAGGGAATGGCACTCCTTTAATGTGGAAAATACAGGACCAAGGTAGACAGACATGGGTCTGTGTTTGCCTAGGTCATGCAGGTGAGATTGGTTTTAGGATGAAAGAAAACTAGTAATAAAGGTAGAGAGAGAGCATAGGCTAAGATGAGAAATCGCATCAAATAAAGAGTTAAAATTAACATTATTCAATTAGTCTTACTACTCTGAGTTGCCTAGTACATAGGATAGTAAAACGTTTTGAAAGCATTAACCAGACTAGCTTGTGCTATCTTTTTAAATGTTGAGAAAGCATATTTTCACTGCTTTATTTTCTCTGAAGTTTAGCATCACTGAAATGTCTACTTAGGTTCTGTTATATCCATGTTTGATTAGGCAGCACTAACTTAAATTCAAGAAAAGTCTCCCTTCACTAGATAATATTTTGTTGTCTAAGCAAAGTCACTTATTGTCCATCATTCTAATTTTGTTTTCTCAATGTTTATTTTTTGTTTCTGTTTTGGCTTTAATTACATTGCCAATCTATCCTTTTTATTTATATTTATATTCAAAGTCCACATTGTATATCATTTAAAAATCACATGCTTCAAAACATCTGCTTGGATTATGCTTCCTCTCTTATTAACATCTTTGCTGCAGCTGTTTCTCTCAGTGTCTGCTACCAGATGTTTAGACTCATTTCTCCATCTCATTTTTGTACTTTGTAAGTTTTTTCTCATTGAAAAATGATTTACTTTATTTTTCTAATAATTGGTGGAATGTGCCCAAAGAAATACAGTGTTTGCACAAGCCCATAGAAAAAATAACATGTTGCATCAATTCCATGTGAAGACCAGCTTTGCATGCACAGTCACAGAGCAGCTGCACTCAGCCATGACTTCTACATAACTTAACTACAGGCATGGCTGACAGGAGCCCAGGCTGCTGGGGAGGAGATGCACATAATCTTGTTCTTCTTCTGACACTGCACAGGAACACTCACTGAGACCTGTATTAGCATTATGGAATACTAGTAAAATGTATAAACATAGAAGTTACCATTAAAATTGCAATAGAGTTGCAATTTTTCTATTTTGATTGCCTGGCAATCTTGTGCTTAAGAAGGAACAAATAAATCACAGAGTTGGTTATTAATACTCCTAGTTCAGAGAGTACACATTGTAATACAACGTTGAGATAACTCATAAGATATTTAGATATACATTGATCTTATATTATGCTATTTCACTCATACATCTAAAATTAAGGTAACATTAGTTAATGAAATACTTGGTAATTCTTCCATAATTAATACTTAATGTTAGATCATTTTCATTGAAAGAATACTTGTGGTATTAAAATAATTAATGCTTAATATCCTTAGCCCGGTTTAACAGAAACTTCATACATATTATACTACCAGATCTCTATGACAATGTGAAAAAGATACAAAAAATTAAACAGAAGAGAAATAATGAGAAAAATGAAATTCAGAAAAAAAAAACATATGTGCCCTAAATTATAAAATATATTAAAAATAGAAGTTTAACTAGAATCTGAATCTTTCTACTTCAACTTTATGAGTTTTTATCTCCTAGATAGATTACTATCATGGGAATATCCAGAATATATCTGGAAAATTAGCTTGTTTTCCTGGAATCAGACAAAAAAATTTTGATATAAAGAAATTAATATAAGATCTAAAATATATAATTTTATTTATATGTGTATATATTTCTATTTCTTACACATTAATACCGATATGTTTCACTATTGTCTTTTTTAAAATAAGAGAAAATAATAAAATATCTTAATATGTGGCAAAAAGAAAGCCACAGGACTGTGAGAATCATATATATTGGTAATATCTTTGGCAAATAAATGGATCAGGCTATTTATTAGTTTCAGAACTGAATAACAAATAAAAATGAAATACTTAGAGATTTCAAAAATTTTCAAACTTTAGTGATAACATTTTATTCAATATTTTAAATAACTCCAGAAAATGTTTAAACTTTAGTCATAGCTATTAGGGAAAGTTTCCAAATGCATTTCCAATTAGGATTATTTTGGATAAGTCCTGTTTTAATATTGTATTCAATACTTGGTGTGTCATATTTGTGTTATGACAGATCTAACATGTATTAAAAATAATTGAACAGTGCCTAGACACATATACTTTTAATTGTCAACTTATGAATGAGAGGGTTGATGAACAAAAAATCTTTTCTGCTTTTTAAAAATGTATTTAGACAGCTAGTACAAAATTAGCAAAGTAATGTTCCAAACAAGATACTTATTTATTGAACGTTATAACAGAAAACTATTAAGAATAGCAAATTACATCATTTTAGATAGTTGCTTTTTATCTAACAAATTGGGCTTTATATTCATGAATTTTGAAGACAATTCATCTTAAAAGTTGGACAAAGAATAAAAGAAATTTATCATAATACAATATTCAAATGGAATTAGCAAAAGCTTACATGAACATCCTAGAATTATTGCTGGGGCAAATCCTTGACAACAGAGCTATTATCAAAGACACAATTGAAAAAAATGCTACCAATTTATAATTCTTTTGAAAAATTTAAAATAAATATTTTATGTTATAATCAAATGGTAAAAGTAAGAAGCAAACCTTATTTTTAATTAATACACAATAATTGGACATATTTATGAGGTACAATCCAATGTTGTCATATATGTACAATTGTATTGTTAGCAACTCAGGATATTTAGTTTATTTACCACCTCAATTATTTATTAATTTATGGTGAGAACAATCAAGATCATCTCTTCTACCTCTTTTGAAATATATATCTTTAACTATAATTGCCTTTCTTTGTAATAGTACAACAAAACTTTTTCCTCCTATGTAATGGTAACTTTGTACCCATTAACCACTATTGACATCTCTTCCTTCTCTCTACTAATCTTTCTCTGCAATTCTCCTCAGCCTCTTTTAACTCTGCTTCTGGAAAGTTATTATTTTACTTAATTCCATGAATAAATGAAATCAGGAAATAACTGTCTTTCCATGTCTGTCTAATTTCAGTTACCATTACATCATCTGAGTTTTCTATATAATGGCAAATGATGGGATTTCATTGTTGATTTGTAATATATTATGTATATGTACACACACCATAATTTCTGTATCTATTAATCCACTGAGGGATACTTAGGGTGAATCCATATCTTAGATATTCTGAGTACTACTGCAAAGGACATTGAAGAACAGATATATCTTTATTTAGTTAATTATTTATTTGATATCAGCTGCATTTTGTTTCCCAGATGAATCCCCAGCTCTGTTTATTTTTTTAAACAAACAAGATCTCACTAGGTTTCTGAAAGGATCATGACATTTCTTTCTTTCTTTCTTTTTTTTTTTTTTTTTTTTTGGTGGTACTGGGGGTGGAACCCAGAGGCTTTCTACCTCCGGGCTATACTCCCAGACCTTTTTATATTTTATTTGGAAACAGGGTCTCACTAAGTTGCTGAAAGCCTCACTATAAGTAGCTGAGGCTGGCTTCAAACCCATGCGTTCCTCCTGTCTCAGCCTCCCAAACGCGGGGATTACAAGCGTGCGCCACCACGCCCAGCGGATCATGACATTTCTGAGACAGCCCTCAAATCTGCAATCTTCATGTCTCATCCTCCCAAATACTGGGATTACAAGCAGGTACAACCACATCTGGCCAGATATCTTTAGCATATCAATTTCATATATTTGAGAAGATACACTCTCTTCAGTAAATGTCAATGTGAAATTAGATACTGACACAAAGAATGAAATTAGAACCTTATTTTTTTTACCATATACAAAATTCAATTAAATATGGGTTTAAAATTTAAATATAAAACCCACATTTTTAAAATACTCAGAGAAAATGTACAGGAAACAGTTTATGACTTTCATACAGGTGAGTTTTTTTAACAAGAAGTTGAATGGATAGGAAGTAAATGACAAATAAGATTTTATCAGCAGAAAAAAAAACTACAAAACAAAGAAAAAAATCAATAAAGTAAAAAAAATAACCTATAATGTGGAAGAATATATTTGCAAACTATTTATTTGTATTAGATTAATAGCTAGAATATATGAGACACTCAAACAACTCAAAGTCAAAGTAATAATAATAATAAAATCATAATAATATTCTGATTTATAAAGGAGCAAAAGATCTGAATATACACTTTGAGTAGAAGACATACAAATGATTGACAGGTATGTAAAAAAAATTCCCACCATTATTAAACACACCAGTAATATGCAAATGAAAACCAGGATGAGGTACTACCACAGTCCAGTGAGAATGACTATTATCACAAAGAAGAAAAATAACAAATGCTCATGCAGTGTGTAGAAAGAGGAATTCTTTACACTGTTAGTGGGAATGTAAATTAGTGCAGCTACAATGGAAAACAGTATGAGCATGTCTTAAAAATTGTAAAATAGAACAATGTAATGATCTGGAACCTGCACTACTGAATATATACCCATATTTGTTTTATTAGTTGGGCAGAATTCCAAAGAAGTAAACAAACATTATTTTTATTTATTGTTAATACTTTTATTGATGCATTACAATCTCACGTCATAATGGAGTTCATAGAGATAGCTGCATACATACACACAGTACTTAGTGAGCTTTCCCCTGCTCCCTTCACTTCCCATCTTCCTCATACCTGACATTGAGTTTGGCACTGGTATTCCTATATTTGTACATAATGTCAAATATTATTAGGAAAATAAAAATTGTGATCCTTTAAGGTATAAAAATATTAAAAATTCTAGAGTAACCTAAAAGATACAATTTGTAAAGGCATGAAATTTGATGTTGATATTTGAGAGAAAAGTGTTGAATGTTTAAAAATGAATATCAAATTGATTTTTATTCAGTTCATATAAGCTAAAACATTGTGCATGTTTTGACATTAGAGTAATTGAGAGATTCTTTTTTTTTCCCCCCAGTGGCTCTGGGCATAAGTAGGATTTAAATATTGTTGAACTGAAACACATTTCAATAGAAATAAACATTGCTTCATTGATGACTCATTTATTTCTTTTTCTTACTCATACTCAATAAAACAATCTAGTATGCAACCAACTGCAATTCTCTATAAATGCTCCCTAGGATATTATCTCATAATATCCATGCTTAATTTATGGAATAGATACAATAGAGTGAGAAAAAATATTCTTACCAGAAATAAATAAATGTGTTAATACACACCCAAACTTTCACATTCTAAATATATGTGTGTGTGTGTGTGTATATATATATATATATATATATATATATATATATATATATATATTTGAAACATGGGGTATAATATAAACTTTTTTGGATTTTTTATTTATCTAATTATTTTCCCAAATTCAACACCATTACTCAAACACAATATTTATGAATGATGTTTTTTGAGATGTACACAAAAATTTATTGAGGTAAGTAGAGAATACATATTCAATATTATCCACTTCAAGAATGTGGACATGATATAATCACCATTCCTTTCTAGACAATCCTAAGGGTGGAACAGGGACAACTGGATGACTTTCAGAAGGCTGGTGAGAGAGAGGGAAAGAAAAATAGAAAAAGTGAGAAAGAAAAGAGAGGTGGGGGGAGAGAGAGAGAGAGGGATGGAGGGAGGGAGGGAGGGAGGGAGGGAGGGAGGGAGAGAGGGAGAGAGAGAGAGAGAGAGAGAGAGAGAGAGAGAGAGAGAGAGAGAGAGAGAGAGAGAGAATTTTATCTGGGAAACCTGCTCATTTTGGAAGTAGAATTGAGGTGACTGGTTGACCATTTGTGTCTGGATACAAAGAGAAGCAGATTCCACTCAGGACTGCTGCCTAGTCAAGGCCTCTGTCTGGATTCCAGTGTCTTCACTCCACAGCCAGTCTTTTAGATGGAACTTCTATGAGGGGTGGTCAGAAGGAGATAGGGCATCAGTCCTGTAGTCACAGTGATATAGGGTGTGTCATTCATCTTGTAAGTTCTGACCTTCACTATCTTATTGGTAGATATGCATGTTGTATAAACTCAAAGGATAGCTAACAATGTCTGAGAAGATTCGCCTTGTGAATGGTATCCAAGAGTATGTCATTTTGTGTGACCTCCATTGTTGTATGAAAAACAGACACTCTCATAAAGATGGTCAACAGTGATCACTGCAAATTCCTCAGAAAGGTTTGAGTGGAATAGCCCTTGTAATAGGCTTCAATATTAACGTTACATTTTTCTTATTGTTAGTTATATCTCCTTTCTAGCTACTTATTTTATTTCTTTTATTCTAAATCATTCTCTGCCCCCCAGACTTTGATCCTTAGTCCTTTTTATACAGAACGTTAAATTTGATCATTATTGTGATACTTTTTCTTTTATTTTCACATTTTATTGGTTCATTGTAATCATCTTTACTAAGTTCAGGGTGGAAGAAACTTACAAACATACTGTACTCATTTAGCCATCCACCCAATCCCAGTCTACTCCCATGCTCAGCATAGAGAGTGACTTTGATAAGTTTGTGCATGTATATTATTCCTGTTGAGGTATTTCTCTTTTCCTCCTTCTCATCTCCCTCAAGTAACGTTTTTCATTCATCTAAGCTTTCTCTTTCTTTATCTGGAGTCCCTCCTATGACCATTTTCTCCTTAATTTCCACGTTTTAGGGAGAACATCTGACTTTTCACTTTTTGTGACTGACTACTCTCACTTAGCATAATGTTCTCCAGTTTCATCCATTTCCCCACAAATAACATAATTTTATTCTTGTTTGTGTCTCACAAAATATCAAAATTAAAAATCTTTTCTTTTTAAGAAGATAAGTAAGATTTGAAAAATACTAAAGATTTCAACAAAATAAAAAAGGGTCATAGGAGTAACTCTAAAGAAGGAAAAAAAAATATGAGCAAATAAGATAACCTAATTAAAGGGGATGGGAGAGGGAAAGAAGAAAATACCCTAATGTATATGATGTACATTCACAAACATATCAGTCAACCACTAAGTTAAACATGAGAAGAAGGGAGGCTTAGGGGATAGGTGGGAATTGGGGAAGGGTTAAATGAGTGATGTGTGGGTACAATGTGCCTCTACCATCTTGTACCCAATTAAGAATGTATTACTACAATGTACTAATAACAAATAGTACTTATACTCTTCCTTGAAATAATATCAACTATAGTTGGCTTTGATTATACTAAATGTCAATAAATACTTGTAAGTGTAGATAAAGTTTTATTTTTGTGTTCTTTTGCACTACTGGGGAAAGAATCTAGGGAATTCTACTTCTGAGGAAAAATCCGAGTCCTATTTAATTTTTTTATTTTTTTTGTCTTGAAACAAGATTTCAGTTAAGTTGTTGAAGGTCTTGCTACATTGCTGAAGTTTTCTCAAAATCTGTTAAATCTTCTGTTGGCTTCCCAAGTACTAAAATTACGGGCATGTGTCACTACACCTGGCTAGATAAGTTTTTTTTCTTTTAACATAAACAAAATAAAATAGATTTGAACTCAAATTACATATAAGTATAGAATAATCTTGATATCAAAGCCAAACAAAATCACAGGAAGAAAGGAAAAGTATGCATTTATATTAATAAAAATAATTTATTCAATCATCTTAATCTAAATATTAACAACTGAATCTATTAATACTTAAAACATGCTAATAAAGAATGAACCATTTGGTTGTATATCAAAAATCATTGCTGATTTAGCAAACAATTTAATTATTCTGATCACCTACAATAAAAAAGATTAATAATAAATAGAACTGTCACTTAAGTCAGTAAACAAATTTTGATAGCGTTGAATATCACTTATCAATTTATTTAATCTGATTGAAATTTTTTAAAAGGGCCAAACAAAACAAATACAAAGTGGTGAAAAATAGTTTGTTAAAGATCATTAAAAATATCTAAATAAATGTAAAGAGAGACTGAGCATGTCCTTATAAAGAATCAATAGCTTGGAAATGAGAGTTCTTACAAAATAATCCATAGGTTCAATAATAAAACATTGAAATTAGATGTTAATAATATCAATCAAATGTACTAAAATAAATTTAGAGACTACTAAGAAAGACTAGGATAGTGATAGTTTATTAAATATTAGGACAGACAATAAAATTTAATAATGACATTCCATAGTATTTAATTAGGAATAGACATGTGAATAAATGGTTTCAAATTATAAACCCAGAATCAAAACAAAGGACACAAGAAAAATTTGGCTTATTCCAGAAGAGAAATTTTATAAAGATGAGAAGTTATATTGGTATTATACTCAAATTTGACTGTATAATTTGAAGATAATTTTTTTTGTGTGTGTGGTAGTAGGGGTAGAACCCAGAGTCTTTTCTAACTCTGGGCTATACTCCCAGACATATTTTATATTTTATTTGGAAACAGGTCTCACTAAGTTGCTTAGAGCCTCACTAAGAAGCTGAGGCTGGCTTCGAATCTGTGTGATCCTCCTGTCTCAGCCTCCGAAAAGCTGGGATTACAAGCTTGAGCCTCCACGCCTGGCTGAAGATAATTTATAAAGACAAGTACTATTGTAATAATTAGTTCTTCATATGAAATAATGTGAAATTAGAAATCTACCTCCCAGCATGTATAAGATTTAATTTCACTTGCATAAAAGAATTTAAATAATAAAGTTATAAAACTTTCACGTGATATTATAGAATACTTATATTCTGCAAATAAATGTATTGCTATCAAGGAAAGAAAGCATAAAATACAGTATAATATTCGATAATGTGCTAAATTGAATTTCAAAGAAAACATACATCAATAAGGAAAAATTTCCATGTCAGAATAATATTGTATCCAAAAATAATTTTAATTAAACCTTATGAAAAAGTCCTACCAATCAATAACAATATGTGAATCAGATGTAAAAATGGATAGAAGTTATGAATAAATATTTTTCAGAATTATAACACAAGTTGTCTATTTATTTTGTTTGTTTGTTTGTTTTTGTGGTGCTGGGGATTGAACCCAGCAACATTGTACCTACAAGCTACACTCCCAGCCCAATTTTATTATTTATTTTGGAAAAGGGTCTCACTAAATTGTCGAGGGCCTAAGTAGCTGAGGCTGGCTTCAAACCTGTGATCCTCCTGTCTCAGCTTCCCATGTGCTAAGATTGCAAGTGTATGCCACCATGCCCGGTTACACAAGTTGTTTGTAAACACATCAAAATATACTCTTTAAGCTTAAAAATAATAATGCCATCAGCCGGCCGTGGTGGCACACCTTTGTAATCCCCGTGCTTGGGAGGCTGAGACAGGAGGATCGCACAGGTTCGAAGCCAGCCTCAGCTACTTCGTGAGGCTCTCAGCAACTTAATGAGACCCTGTTTCCAAATAAAATATAAAAAAGGTCTGGGAGTTTAGCCCGGAGGTAGAAAGCCTCTGGGTTCCACCCCCAGTATCCCCCCCCAAAAAAATAATAATGTTATCCAAATGAAATAAAAATGTACATTTAAATTATTCAATAAATAAATTATGTATATTAAGAGTAAGTAGTGCTAATATATAGAAACTAGAAATTTTATCCATCACTCTTGAAAGTGTAACTGGCACAGTCACTTTAAATTTTTTACAACATTTAACGAGCTGAATGGGAAGAAATTAGTAGACCACATGAGGGAAAACATAAGAAATAGATTGTATCCTAAATTATGTGGCATATACCTTCATTTATCTTTTATTCTTTTACCATAATAGACAATGAAATATTATATAAATTCTAAAATTAAAAATATTAGAGTGAAAACATGTGTAAATACTGATGATGTGATAGTGTTGCTAGCATTTAATTATTTTGTGTGGTGCTGGAGATTAAACCTAGGACTCTTCTACCTCAGAGCTATACCCACAACCCTATTTAATTTTTTATCTGGGACAGGGTCTCATTAAGATGCTGAGGCTGGTCTTGAATCTGCAGTTGTCCTGTCCTATCTCAGTATTTCAAATACTGTTATTATAAAAATGTACCACCATGCCTGGAAAATGTAATAAACAGGTATCTATGCATTTATATCATCGCAACTGATCAGATTATAAGAAAGTACAAACAAGTTAATAATCACTTAAACTTTCAACTTTCTTCAGTTCATGTTCATAAGTCACTAAATTTAATTTACTCTGTGTGTGTGGGTTTTGATAAGTTAGTAGTCACTTGTCATACCTTACAAATCTCTTAAAACCCATACATATATAGTAACTTAGTGTGGTAGTATAGAATTTAAATAGATCAAAATATAAGTGCTGAAAATCCAATTAATATAAATTAATTTTGATTAGTAATCTTTTATTTTGTGCTACTCATGTTTTTAAAAATAAATAACCTAACATATGATTATATTTTCACATTAATCAGGAAACAAACATTGACTAATTAAATATATGTAGACACAAACAGTTTTCTATCTAGTTTGTAATCTATTCACCATCACCTTATAGGTATATCATCATTTTCATTTTTCAGACAAGAAGTGAGGCACAGGAAAGTCTAACATCTTGCTGATGGTAAGAATCACTACACAGTGAATCTGATTTTAAAAAATCCATGCAGGATTAACCTAAAACACTTTGCAACAACACAGTAGGAGGCAGTGGAAATAGTTCAAGCACACATGTGTGCTGAAAACATGATCAATATAACACAGGGTACCCTCGCTTTTTATTACTAGAGATAAGTTTCAAACCCAGGTCTGGCTGATCGCAAAGTCTTCGCCATCCTCAAATTATCACAAAAGTCTTCACCATCCTGAAATGAAAGTCAGAAAAGATAGCTAAGATATAGTTATCTGAACCAGGTTACTTTTCTCATCAACACCAACCACATCTCTTTTAGAATCCATCCAGTTGGTGCTGTTCTGTTTGAGCTTCTATTTCAGTTAAACTTTTGCATTCTCCCTGTCTATATGTGTGTCATGTTTAAAACACTCTTTGCATCCATGTTTGTGCTTCTGAAACTTACAATTTTGTTTTTATACTGTTCTCAAAGAAGCAGCCAGATATCCCTAATATGGATTCTTGTGTCTGATGAGGCGACTCCAGATCGAATATATATGTCTTCTGGAGAAAGGTGCAGCGAGAAAAGTAGAAATATATAATCTTCTTTCTTCTCTTCAGCCTTTGCATTTGAGAGTCTTCTCATAAGTTTTCTAAACCACTTTTCTTGAAGCTTCCTGAAAGTTCTTGTAGTTAGATGTCCCACATGCTCAAAGGCACATCACTAGCAACAGAACTTTATTTCCATACATACTTGCAGATAATCCCTTGACTGCAAATATTCTCATCTTCCACTTCCATTTGAAAACACCTGGTGGCTTATTTTATACAGAGTAGTTTTTTTACAGGGTAAATTTAATTTATTTTTTTAAATATTTTTTCTGTTTATTTTTTCTTTAATTTTTTTATTGGTGCATTGTAGTCACACATCTTAATGGGATAAAAGATGTTGGAGACGTACATGCACACATCACCCAATTCGCCCTTAACCAAGTCCTGCACCATTCCCTCACCCTCCCTTTTTTCCATGCTTAGCTAAATTTTAAAGAGAAACAAAACTGTCTTAAAATTTCTTGCCTGTATTCAATCTTGTTTTAATATTATTGTAGAGATTATTTGTGCAAATAGTAACTAACCATGCCATTGTCCTTCCTAGCAGATTCCTACTGATTGTACTTACCCATCTCTTCACCCTGTCTTCATTATACCTGAGGGAAAGTTGAAACAGGAGACATAAATGATCTTGAAATAATCTCCAGCATCTTGCTAAGGATTGGTTCAGAGGTGAACGATGAGCCTACTGTCATCAAGTACAAATGACTCGTAATTGCAGACTCAGAAGATTCAGGAGAAAAGAAAGTGAGATCACTTTGAGAAGAATATACGGAGAGATATGGTTCTCATTTTCCTCAGGATATTTTTAAATTTTTATTAATTTTTATAGGATGTGAAAATTGTTAAGAATATAGACATCTTATTACCACACCAATATGAGTCAAACTAACATAAGAAAAAAAAGATGAAAAGATCTCAGATCCTTAAAATACACTTGAAATATGAACTTTATTTAATATTGTATTACTTTGTGTAGGAATATACATTTTATTGATTAAAATTCCTAGCACTCGACGGGCGTGGTGGCGCACTCTTGTAATCCCTGTGCTTGGGAGGCTGACAGGAGGATCACACAGTTTCGAAGCCAGCCTCAGCTACTTAGTGAGGCTCTCAGCAACTTAGTGAGACCGTGTTTCAAAATAAAAAGTATAAAATAGGTCTGGGAGTATAGCCCATAGATAGAAAGACTCTGGGTTCTACCCCAGAACCACCAACAGTACCACCAAAAAAAAAAAAAAAAATTCCTAGCACTCACAGGCAAAGTGGACTTTAAGACGTATATAATAATATAATATCTACAAATGATATAATTTGAAATATTCATATATTCTACCCTTAACATCTCTGTCAGTAACATACATTACCTAAGGAATGAGAACATTTTTTTTCTTTTGCAGTACTAGGGATGGAACCCAGGGTCATTCTAACTTCGAGCCATACCCACAGCCCTAGTTTTCTTTATTTTAAAACAGGGTCTCACTGAGTTGCAAATGGTGTCACTAAGTAGCTGAGGCTGTCCGCAAACTGTGATCCTCCTGTCTCAGCCTCCCAAATGCTGGGAATACAAGGGTGCACCACCACATCTGACTCAGAGCAAAATTTTTAAAAGTCACTTTCCTGTTTAAAGAAATAACTGTTTTGAAAGCAGCTACAATTTTACTGTCAAGGCTGAGCTGCTTTGGAAAAGAATTCTATCACAATGCCTAAAGCTTAGAAAATTCATAGACTAGAATTTCTCCACTAGAGTGGGAAATAATGGAGGATTTCCTCCCACTGTGAAAAGAGATGTGTGTTGAAATAACTACAAAGAAGAAAAGATATGGAGATGAGCCTGAAATGACTAGGACTAAAAAGTATTAGTTGTTCCATCTCTGTTTAATAACTGTTTATATTTGAGACATAGTATAGACTTATTAGGCTGCCTGTGACAATCTCCCATAAACTAGGCTCCCAATTCCATTAACAAAATGCACTCTGAAAAACACAGGTGCTTAATTTTTCTTCTGACTAATAATGTGGACATACACAGGCTGGGTAGGGGAAGCATCTAATTAAATTGAAATTTTTAGCTAAGAATGTGTAGGAGCATTGAACGTTATAATGTTCTAGGATTAAACACATTGTGCAATAATCCCTCAAAGTCTTTGATATGGTGATAGCCACCACTTGAAACAGGAGAGATAAGAAACAAGAAAGTAATGGATAAAAAAACTAATATGATAAAAAAATAGAAGGTTAGGAGTTGTTAAGATTCCAAACTGATTCTGAAAATCACATTCAGACACAAGAAGTGAGGAAAAGGACAAATTAAACATGTTGCTAAGATTCTAGCTTATTAAACTAAATGAAAAGCAATGTCTTGAACTAAAATAACAGTGGATAAAATGTTCCTTAAAGGATGCTGATGAGGATGAGTTTAGTTTTTGAGCGTGTAAAGTAGAGCATTTCCTTCTAAATCAGTCAGCATGCCATAATTAAACAAATGCTGCGCTCATATAGACAATGTTGAGGAGAAGTAAACAGACTACATAAAATGGTTTGGGAGTATTTGGAGAAATCAGAAACAATAGTGAAACATGTGGGTGTGAAGGACAAGGAGCGTAATATTCAGAAAAATCAGTTCTCTGCTTTGTAAATCAGTTCTCTTCTTTGTTATTTTTGCCTGGCCTTGAAGTTGGTTGGCATTAATAAATATTTAGTCATAAAGGAAAAACACAAGAGGATTAAAAACAGATATTTGCATGTGTTCACATGCACATGTATATGCTAGGTGCATGTGTGTGTGTGTGTTACCTAAAGCAGAATAAAAAAAAAAAATTACACTTTGTGGTTTAAATGTTCTCTCTAAAGCTCATGTTCTATTTATTGACATAGTACCAGTGTTAAGAAGTGATATCATTAAGAGGTGACTAGGCCATGAGAAGTCTAACTTACAGTGTGCCATTACTACACACATGGATTCTTTATTACCGGGTGAGTCTATCTAAAGCAGACACAGAATCTGTGGGTGCTTTGGATTGGACTTTCAGCTTCTATGATCATAAAAAATAACTTTACTCTGTTTATAAATTTTCTGGTGTCAGATATTCCCTTATAGCATGAAAATGGACCAAGACAACTTTCTTCTTGAAAACAATAAAAGATCTAAGAAACCACCTGTTACATATGATCTTTATATATCTTTTATGTGTTCTAATAATTAATATGTTTATCTAAGTTTGTTCTCAATGACTGATTTTATTTTAATGCTCTTGACTCAGATATGAGTTACAACTTCTGGGTACTTTTGTAAATATAAACGCCAATATGTGTATGTGTGTGTGTCTGTGTTCTAGAAAGAATAAAAAAGCTTAAAGGTTTTAGATTTATGACTTAGAGCATAAAGCACATGACTTAAACCTCAGAACATGCAGCACATTTTAGCCACTTAACTTGTATGCCTCCTTGGTATTTACTTACCCTGTATTATATTTTCTACATATATAATAGTTGCCAGAATGTCCTATATGTTAATGCATTAGGTAAATAGACACATACTATGATGCTTACCCATGAAGACATATCAACATGTGCGAATGAAATGGCAAACTTTTGATTACTCAACTTACTCTTCTATCCCTAAATTTTCCGATGTAGCTGAAATAGATCTGCTCAAGCTTGTCAAATTAAAAATATAAAAATAAACATCGATTGAATATGCATGCATTCAAATTATCTAAAGATTCATTGTCGCATCCCTCAGGCTCCGTCCTGCAGAGCCCTGGGAAAGAACACAAAAATGCCGAGTCTGCTGATGATGCTTCCTCTTTAATGTTTCTCCTTCAATGCGCACAGCAGGCAAATATATATCAGTCTCATAACCCTTCCCTTGTCACTCCACCAACCCCAAGCTTCCCACAGCTAGGGCATGCACATTTCTAACCCTCTCATAGGCAGGCTGGTGGTAGCACGAGGCGCTGCGTCACTGATCATCCGTAGGGCGCCTGATAGGGCTCACTGCGCAGGCTCAGGGCACCGCCAGCCTCGTGAGCCTCGTGACTTGGCAACATGCCTAGGCACCATCTTGAGCCACCGCCCCATCCCGGTCTAGCTGAGCGGGCCCTGACAATTCATCTCTAACTTCTAGAAATCAAATACAATCACCAGCACTGACAATGTGAAAAATGGCATTTTTGTTTCTTTAACATCCCATAATAAAATCTAAATTTATCCTTTAAAAACTCCCGACTTGTTTATATTTCCACTCCAAAGTGCACACTTTCATTTCACTCAGTGATTTATCTGTGACATTTTTTAAAAGTAAATATCCTTGTTATGAGTCCTCTAGAAATAGCCAAGAAGCAGTGATATGTGAACAGCTATAGATAGTATCTCAGGTGAAACAAATATGTGAAAGCAGCCGTGCCTAGACTGACCATAGAAGTACCACATAAAGTACTCTGGGCAATTTTTCCTACAGAGCTAACAGATAAGACAGCAAAGCATCAGAAAAGAAGTTCAAGAAGAATTTATCAGCCAGATTCCTTTTTCATTTTATATAAGAACTCACATAAACAGTTATGGGCTGGGATTTAAGTAATTATTTTAGAATATAAATAAATGTTTATTGCTGACCTATTCAACTTGAATGTTTTCCTCTTACTGTAGGGTGACTACGTATAAACAGCAGATGTCCAAGTCTGAAAAACGATATTTTAAGAGCTCAGGACAGTAACATTTGTAGATGGCAAGCCAGACCGTCATTCTGTGTAGGAGAGAAGGCTGTCCGTGATGTGGATCACAAGTGAGGAAAATTAAGTCAGTGTACTATGAGCAAGGATTTAGATACAGAACATTGTGCCAGGCAAAATTGCTATAAATCCAGACCAGCAGGAACTTAGTTGATGAGTAGAAAAATACCAAGAAGAAAGGAACACAACACATAATCTTAGTAGAATAACACAGTGAGAGTCCTGTACTTAAGAAGAGAAGGGCAATGTACAGATGATACCTATGTCCCTGTTCAAACAAGGGCTCAAGTTTCTAGAAAATATGTATGAGGAAAACTATTTTCCATAATAAATCCCAAAGCCTTATGTTATTTTAATTGTAAAGAAAATATCATCTATATTTGTAGAAATGCAGTTAATCTTGTGGTAGTTTCACTGTATTGACTTTCAGACTAAACAACAAAAACTTGAATCAATTTAGTGTGTGCTGTAAGCCACATGCTTTACACCTTCATTTTCTCTGTACTTTAAAATAGACTTGAAGTGTAGCTCTTATTATCAGTGTATTAAAATACTAATCTAGATCTAAGATTTTAGTCCAGAGATTAGTCAAAATATAAGAAATAATTGTCAGAATAGCATCTCAAACTTGGAAAGGTAACTTAGATGTCACAAATAATAAGTTATACTACAATTCATCCACTCTTCTTACTTTTTCAATATCAAAATGGATATAATCACGTATGATTTTGTCTAAATTACGGTGTATTGTTTATCTCACAAGATCTTGTTGCCATCTGGATCATTTACATAAAAGAAAAAACTTTCAGTTGCACAAGGAAATCACAAAAGCTTTGAATTAATGTTTTGAATGCTCATGTAAAACATATCTGATGTCAACAAGAATCAAGACAGAAATGAAACATTAAGATATAATTTTCGTGGGAAATTATAATTAAAATCATAAAATGATCGATGAATACTTTTTCCTGTTCCGCGAAAAAATTGTTTAACTTTCAGAAAGCAAAACCAAATGAAAAACGCTACAATGTGTTTTAAAATAAAAGTAAAATTTTTATATAAACAAAGTATTAGATTTTCATTTAAATCAAGTATTCATACAAATGATGATACCTACTTCAATCTGTTTTTTTTCTCTCTGGGTTTCTCTGCCATTTTTTCACCATCATTATCAAGCATGCAGTGCAGATAAATTTAACAGATGATCAGTAAAACTAAATGAAGAACAGGATTAACCTGCCAATGCTGCATACCAATCACAATAGCAATACAAACCACATAGCTGGTTTTCAATTGGGACATTGAAACAGCAGGTTAGAAGATAAAGTTGGAAGACAAATAATAGAGTGATCAATTTAAACACTCCAAAATACCATGAAACACAATTTTAAACAATGCAAAATATCCCCAGGCTGCCAAGAAACTGCAGGTAGAATGCACCCAGGTTTTTGAAAGATTAAGGGGAATATTCTAGTCAAGTTCTCAGAGTGATTTCATGTTTAGTAGTCTCTGGCTACAGAAGACAGAGTGTAAGGAACACATCAGTCATTTTGGCTGTACCTAGACACAAATATAGAGATCAGTGCCAATGGATCAGTCTCACCACAGCCTTTGGGGAAAATAAAGAATGTGCAGAGAGATTTGAGTCTTGAGTGAGAGTGGGAGAAAGCATCAAAGTCAATTATTAAAGTTGTGTCTGTCCTGACATCACTCTTAGCAACCAGTAGAGAATTTTAGTTATATTTATTTATGCCACCAGCGTCTTCCATTCTAGATTGATAGTTCTAGTAGTAGGTCTCATTAAATTATACATTTTAAAAGTTATCTTCAATTCTTTGTTTAAATATACATCATTTACAGGATGGATGGAACTGGAGAGCATTACGCTAAATGAGATTAGTCAGCCACAAAAAGTAAAAAATCAGATGCTTCCCCTTACATGGGAAGCTAGAAAGAAGAAGGGTCATAGGAGGAACACTAGACAAGAAAGAAGAAATCATCGATGAGCAAATAAGGCAACTTAACTAAGGAGAATGAGAGGGAAGGAAAGAGAAATTCCTTAATGTGCATTCACAAACATATCAAAGTCAATCAGTAGGCCAAACATAAGAAGGGAGACAGGGAGGGAATGAGTGGGAAATGGGGAAGGGCTAAATAAGTGATATGGGCATGTATGCCTCTACCACTTTGTACCCAATTAAGATATATAACTACAATGCCCATAAAAACTTTTTAAAAATAGATAAATATATCAATTTTTGTTTATATTTTGGGGAAATTACTTTTGGGAATGGGATTTCTTTCTCGATTGTTTTTTTCCAGACAATTCATTATTAGCAATTACTAGTTAAAAATAAACTAAACTTATATATGATGCCTAAAGTCAGGACATTAATCTTTTGTGGGAAGAAGTTACTTAGGGAATAGAGAAAGATTTCTTAAATGTGAGTAATATTCTATTACTTGATCTGAATGATATTTGTACATGTGTACTCACCTATGGAAATTCATCACACTGGATAATTTTCATTTGTGCCCTTTCTGGAGATAAATATTATTTTATTTAAAAAATAGAAAAAAATTATTTTTCAATTTATATCAAATCATACAAGTTATGCCTATGGAGAAAATGATGTTGTTGAATGTCTTTTAATGCAATGTAAATATTTGGAAATCTAATTTTCTTTACTATGTTTCAGTTATTATTCTAACAAATCCTTCTAACTTCCTTTTGAGCAAATTTAGTATAGATCTTTGACCTATTTTTTATTGAAAATAATGTGAAAAAAGCTACCTTTAAAAGGTATTTTAGATCACAGAAAATATATCTGTACAAATGTTTCACCATTTTCAATGGAGTAATATTTTTATAATTATACTATTAAATTCAAAATAATATAATTGTAAAGTAATAAGAGGCTTTCAACAAATATAGATGTGATTTTCTTTACAATTAAATTTAAATATGATCTTCAGTTTTTAGGAGAAAATAATGTTTTACTAATGAGAAATAAAATATATTCTTGTCTTGGGCCATTGAAATTTAAAAATATACATGTACATTAGCATAATTTAGCTTTATAATGACTAACGTAAATTTGGCAGAACTAAGCACTGATAGAAAATCTCCCATATATCTGGGATTATTTTAGTCTTTTAGTGATGGAAAGTAACAAGAATTGTGTCTGAGTCATCACACTGCCCTATATACATGGTAAATTATATGTATATTTTTATTGATTCCAATTCAACCTTCATTCCAGATTATTATGTTTTCCTTCTCTAAGTTTCATTTTCTTCTTTTACACAATGAATATATCTGGTATTGATTTTACTGATTTTCTGTCAATTCAGTGCACAGTGCATGTAGTGTTTGAAATATAGTTTTGAAAAAATAGAGTTTTCTTAGAGGTTTTAGTTATCATTATCATCATAATTTTTCTTTATATTTGTATATCTCACAGACTTACATAGATTATATGTAGGTTTACAGTCATGCTTTGATTTGTTTGGACATCATCTTACTATATTTCTCTTACATGACCAAAATATTAACCTTACACCAACAAAGATTTTTATCCCACCTAACATGATTTCCCCAAATAAAGATATAATTTTACCTTGGTTCAACATTATTTAATTTGTTCCTGGACAGAAATTTAAATAGTATACTAAAATATCGATATTTATCTTCTACTCAGATCTTCCTTCTGTTAAGGCAGAAAAATATAAAGCTTTCTAATGTCAAGATGTCAAAAGAAATAACTCTGGACCTGTAGAAACAAAAAGATTTTAAGGATACTAAATATAAACTTACTACTGTAAGTCTTATAGCTTGTAACTATAGTTACTTACAGTAACATTATTCTAATAGAAAATTTGTGTTCTATTATATGATTTTTTTGTCACTTCAAACTAACTTTAATAAAGGATAAATCTTTCTTGTTCTTAAAATTTTATTTCTAAGAACACAATTAACTTATCAATTAAACTACTCAGGCTATTCAGTGTTCTTAAGCATTCATTAACTAAATTTTGATTTTTTATAGTATACATTATATATAATACATGTGTTTTATATATACATATACATATATATGTTATATATATATATACTTTGTGTTCATATGCAATATATATATATACAGGAAGGGGTACATATGCAATATATTTGTAATGAGGAGGAACTTAAAAGGAAACACACCAAGATTTCAGGGTCTTAAACTCACTATTATGTACAATTACAATGCATCAATAAAATATGCAAAAAGAGAAAGTTTATTAATATATATAATGACTAGAAGCATTTTCTACAGATTTTACTAAAAAGATTTTACTACAAATGCAAAATTTTACTTTCCATTTAGATTGTTTCAGAATATTAAGCATGATCTTCAGGTGACCTATATATATATATATATATATATATATATATATATATATATGTTACTAATTAATAAGATGGTTATAATGAGTCTTTTTATAACCCATATTCCTAAGTATATAAGGAGAAAAGTATGTATACAATTTAAAATAAAAATGTATATGGGACTTATGTTTTCTCTAATATGCCCAAACTAAGGACTATTAGGAATACCAGAGGGACTCCAGATAATGGAGAAACCTCCGAAAAGTTGAAATGGAAGGGTAAGAGAGGAAGAAGGCTGAGGTTGATTAATGGAGGAGCTACCTCCAAATATGTGTAAAAGTATGAATATAGCATGGTCAACCTGGAAACTCATTGTTGGGATGAGGGAAAGTGGAAGTGGGGAGTAGAGGACAACAAGCACTGTCTGAATATATGCCATTTTCAATATGATCCACATAAAAATAAAATAAGAAAAAAATTTAAATGCATATGGTAGAAGTTGTACTCTGTCTACTGTACAAAACAACAATGAATATTTTATTTATGATTTTCTTCCAAGAATACAATTTATAGAAATAAACTATGGATTAAGATGTATAAATATTTATTACCAATTTCTAAATGGTGATTTAAAGTGGAATTATTAACCTAAAAAAACATAGATTTACCTCAACTTGACATGAGAAGGAAATGGATGTGAAATAGATTTTCCTCTGTTGTACAAAGGATACCTGTTCACTTGTGTAGAAGAAAAAACTATATTAAACTCTGTGATATTATGAGAATAAATTATGTACCACACACTGTTTTTTCTTTAGGTATGATTTTCCTACCTATCAGAAAAATCAAAGTTTTTTCATTGTACAGGAAACGATTAGTATAGAAATATTTTCTCTAGAAAACTTGAAGTGCCTGCTTATGCAAGACAAGTAAAATTTTGCCTGGATATGATTTTACTGGACTAAATATTATGTCCCATTTGCTGTTTGAATCTCAAACTATAAAATATGATTTTGAAGAACTGCAAACCATTCTCAGAGACTAAGAGTAGGGTATAAAAATCATAATTTCATGTACACTATGAAAATTTTCACCGATATGAACCATCCCTTCTGACAATCATTTATACCCTGAAATTGATATGTGGATGAACACAAATATTTTCAGGAGAAACTTATAAAACTGGAAAAGTTATTTTAACATTGCAGATAGGTATATGATTTAACTTTACTATTAGAATTGTACTCATTTTAGAATTGCTTACCTCAAAACAAGCAAAAGTAAAATCGCTATCATTGTGTTCTACTTTATAATGTAAGTTTGGAATATACTTAACTATAATTTCCTACTGTGTAAACTATACCAGAGAGACTAAGAAGCACTTTTCCAAATTGCACTCTGTAAAACTAGTTTTATATTATTTAGAAAATTATCACTTAGCATTACAGTGTATGATACACTTGGGCTTGGAAAGGTCAAATAGCATTCAAAAATTAAAATTTGTGAGATTATGGTTCTCATCATATTACATGAGTAATATATTATTAGATGTTTGCAAATAAGAACACTATTTAGAGATAAGTTTTACCCTATCCAGAGATAGCTGTACCCTTTCTCCGTATCTTTCCAAAAGAATTAGTATCAGAATACTACAATGATATATTTATGTTTATAGCAGCATAATATCTAAATTATATGAAGGATCTAGATATCTCTCAACAGATAAATGAATAATCAAAGTGTGGTGTACATACAAAATGGAATTTTCTCAGTCATAGAATAAACAAAATTATTTCATTTGCAAAAAATGAATGCAACTAGAGAATATTTTGATGTCAGTCAGTCTCAGAAAGTTGAAATTTATTTTTCATATGTAAGAATAAATGTTATTTTTCAAGACAAAGAATGAATGGGAAACAAAGAACAATTTAAATAATTGAGAATACTGACCAGATTGGTGGAAGAGGATAGGAGAGAGAAATGGGGAAGGAAAAAGGAAGAATGTCTATCATCTTGTATTCCCTTACTTTGTATGACTATGATGCACCAATAAAAAATGTAAACAAATCTTTCCAACTTCTAAGGTATTCTTTGATTTTTTTTCAATGTTTTATAATTTTCTTTATAGAGGTATATTACCTCCTTCGTTAAGTTTATTCCTAAGTATTTTGTGTTTTGTGAAATCCTGAGTGGAAGTGTTTTCTGGATTCCTTTTCAAGTGGATTTATGGTTGGTGTACAGAAAAGCTTCTGAATTTTTAAGATTGATTTTGTATACAGACACTTTTCTAAATTTGTTGATCAGTTTTGTAAGCCTTTTGGTTGAATTTGTTAGGTTTTCTAAGTATAGTATCATGTCATTATAAATAGTGAAAGTTTGAGTTCTTCTTTTCCCATTTGTACTCCCTTGATTTCTTTTCTTGCCTTATTGCTCTGCATTAAGAATACAAATAATCCCTCTAAAAATGGCCAAATAAATTAAATAGACCCTTCACAAATAAAAAATTCAAATGGCTAATAAATGCATGAAAAATGCATTTACCTGAGATTTCATCTAACTCCAACCACAATGCCAATCATCTAAAACACAAATAACAACAAATGCTGGTGAGGATGTGGAGAAGTGGGAATGCTAGTAGATTGTTGGTGTGATTGCAAATTAGTGCAACCACTTTGGAGGATCCACAGAAGAATGGAAATGAACTTACCATATGATCCAGCAATACCACTTCTGGGTATCTACCCAAAAGAAAGAAAACCAAACTACCAAATTAATGCATGTATATCTATGTTCATAGCTGCACAATTCACCATTGCTAAACTATGGAACCAGCCAAGATGTCCATCAACAAATGAATGGACTACAAACCTGTGGGATATGTACACAATGGAATTTTACTCAGCCATAAAGCAAAACACAATTACATCATTTACAGGGAAATGGATGGAACTGAAGGACATTTTGCTAAATGGGATTAGTCACACACACAAAAAATAAGAAATTGGATGATCTCCTTAATGTGTGAATGTTAGGGAGAAATGGGTAGTAGTAGGAACTCTAGAGAAAGAAGAGGATTCTATAGATAGCAACTAAGACAACCTGAGGGGATGGGAGGGTGGAAGAGGGAAACTAATGCATATGACGTTCGTTAACAAACATATCAAAGTCAATCACTAAACCAAGCATAAGAAAGAGGGAGGGGGAGGAAATGGGATGGGAATTGGGTAAGTGCTAATTGGGTGATGTGTGCATGTATGTCTCCACCATCTTTCATTAACATGTATCACTACAATGCACCAATAATTTTTTTAATTAAAAGGAGGAAAAACTGCTATAAGAAGTTAATTATGTGATTTCTGAGCATGAAGATAACACTACCAATCTGACATTATGTAGGGGTAGAGATGGGTAGCTGGGTGGGCCTGGAAAGAAACACCGCAGGACTTATGTGCATGTTAGTTTATATGACATTGAATGTATTATGCATAATTACAATGCACCACTAAAATTATAAGAAAGAAGATAATACTTAAAATTTAATAAAAGTATATTTTAAAAATAAAGACATGCTTGGTTTGTGTTACCCAAGAAGATGGGATATATATATATATATATTTTTTTTTAAATTTTTTGTGGTAATGGGGATGGAATTTAGGGGTATTGTACCTCTGAGCTACACCCCCAGTCATATTTTTTAGTCTTCTTATTTTTGAAAAAGGGTCTCACTGAGTTGCGAAGGGCTTTGCTAAGTAGCTGAGGATGTCAGGGAACTGCAATTCTCCCGTTTCAGCCTCCTGAAAGCTGGAAATGCAAGCATTCACCACCACAGGCGGCGAAGATGGGATATATATTTATGTAAGCATCTCAGTGCTGAAGTGCTAGTTTAGCATGTGCAAGGCCCTGGGTTTAATCCCCCAGTAATTAAAAAAAAATGGAGCACTAGTCTTTATAAGTACATTTCATATACACTACCAGTAAATTGATGAACTCAGTACTATTTGAATGGTCATATATTTTTAATAGAGGAGAATAATCATATATTATCTCATCTGCATTATTATTATTATTATTATTATTATTATTATTATTATTTTGGTGTTACTGGGGTTCCTGGAAGCCCTTCTACCTCCGGGCTACACTCCCAGACCTATTTTATATTTTTGAAACAGGGTCTCTTACGCCAGCGCGGCTGGCTTCGAACCTGTGCGATCCTCCTGTCTCCGCCTCCCAGGCATGGGGATTACAAGCATGCGCCACCACGCCTGGCTCATCTGCATTATTGAGTCCTACTTGAAGTCCAATCTATATTCATCTCATTTTTTAGGCTCATAAAATTATTGAATATTCAAACTTTCAGACATATCTTTGTATTTTTACTACTCTGTATGGAAATGCTAATATATCTCAAGATTATTATGATTTTAAATATTAAATATATTTTCTTAGAATATTTAATAAAGCAAATTGCTTTAGATTCATAATTCATGTCTCTGAATGATCCTTTTTAATATAACTTCAGTGATTTACCCATTGCAAATTTAATTGTATATGTCTATTTAATTGGGCTATAAGATACTCCAATATTTGTTCATGTATCCTTCTGCATGTGCCTGTGATAGCGTTTCTAGATGAAACTGACATTTGAGTTAGTACATTGTATAAGGCAGATTGTCCTTTTTAATGTGAGCTGGACTTGCCAATCAACTGATTATCTAAATAGGTAAAAATAAAAAAAAGCTAAATAGAGAAGATTCCTAGTATTTGAGTTGTTGGAGTTTTTTGAGATGAGACATTGGATATTTCGTACCCTCAGACTTGAAATGAAACATCAGGTCTTCTGGGTCTTGAGCCTGATGATTTTTTTTGGGGGGGGGTTTGCTTTTATTAGTGCATTGTAGTCTCACATCATAATGTAGTTCAGAATGATAGTGACAGCGCATGGTGAGCATTGCTCTGGCTCCTTCCCGGCTTCCCCCTTCCCCACACATGATACTGAAATTGGCATTGGCATTCTCACGTATGTAGATAATGTCATGTTTCCTTCATTAATTTTTTTCCCACCTCCCTTGCTCCACTGGGGTTTCTCCTCCATTATCTAAAGTCTCTTGTGTATCCTGATTTCCTTTCTCTTCTCTTCTTTTTTTTTCCTTTTTTTTTTTATTGGTGCACTGTATTCATACATCATAGTAGGATACATACTTTTGTAGACATACTTTTGTAGACATACATGCACACTTTTCCCAGTCAGCCCCCACCCAATCCCCACCCCATTCTCTCCCTATCCCTCCCTCCCATGCTTGGCTTAGTAGTTGACATCTAGTATTATGGCAATTTATCTAAAATTAAAAATGATAATCTCACATAACAGTTTCATTTGTCTGATACCAAGCTTTTGATGACTTAAAGATAACATTTCAATATTTCTTTTTGCTTTCTTTCTTACCAGAGAATATTTTTTTCTATTTTTTAGGTGAAACTATCATATATTTATATATTTATTTTTCAGAAAAAAATCTATCCTAATATGGAATATGGAGTCTAGGTACCCAAAACGATCTTGAAAAAGAACAAAGCTAGAAGATATATATTTTCTGATTTCAAACCATATAAAGCTACAATAATTGAAACAGTGTAGTACTATTCTAAAGGCAGATATATAAACCATTGGAGTAAAATAAAAGCCTAGAGCTAAATTCTTCCCTATATTGTCAAGTTATTTTTGACAAGGTTTCCATGAACATTTGGTGGTGGAAATGATAATCTTTTAACTAAATATTGTTAAAAAATAATAATTACATGGAAAAGAATAAAATTGGACCCTTACCTAATCCCATATACAAATATTAACTCAAAATAGATAATAGACCTAAATATAAATCTTAAGACTATAAACTTTTAGGAGAAAATCTGGGTCATAAAACCTCACAACATTGAAATTGGCAGTGATTTCTTGGTTATGATTTCAATGGCACAGGCAACAGAGGAGTATACAGACTCCCTAAAAAATAAAAAATAAAATTGTATATCCAAAGACAATGTAAACAGAGTTAACAGTTACTAATAGAATGGGATAAAATATTTCCAATTGCTATATCTGAAGGTATATTAATATTCCAACTAGAAATCCTAAAAATTAACAACAATAAAGGCAAACAATACCATTTAGAGATAGGTAAAAGACTAACATAAATAATGAATCTCCACAGATAACCAATCTTAATTGTCTGTTGGATGGAAACTCTTGTTTCTCTGGTTCTGGTGTGTGTTACCTATTTCTTCTTTGTAGTTAATCTCTTTGAGTATTTTCTCTAGTGCTGGTTTTGAAGACATAAATTCCTTCAGTTTCTGTTTGTCATGGAAGCTTCTTATTTTTCCATCTAATTTGATAGAAAGTTTTGCTGGGTAGGAAATTTTTGGCTGGAAATTGTTTCCTTTCAGATTTTGGAATATGTTACTCCAAGCCCTTCTGGCTCTCATGACTTGGTTTGGGAAGTCTGGCGTGATTCTAATTGGTTTGCCTCTGAATGTCACTTGGCCCTTTGTTTTTGTTGCCTTTAAGATTCTCTGCTTGGCTTCCACATTGGTCATTTTGACAATTATGTGGCGTGGGGATCCTCTTCTCTGATCCTGTCTAAAGGGAGTTCTATAAGTTTCCTGGACCTTTGTATCAACCTCTTGCTCTATGTTTGGAAAATTTTCTGCTATTACTTCTTTGAAGAGATTGTTGATCCCTTTGGTTTCACTTTCTTTTCCCTCCTCTATTCCAATTATTCTTAGGTTAGCTCTCTTAAAATGGGCCCATATTTCTTCAATATCAGATTCCTGCTGTCGGATATTTTTTCCTAGATTAGAAACTATGCGTTCATTTTTGGAATGATCATCTTCTAAGAGCGAGATTCTGTTCTCCATGTGGTCTAATCGGTTGTTTGTGCTTTGAATTGAGGCCTTTACTTCATTAATTGCATCCTTTATCTCTTTTTGGCTCTCTCTGAGTTCTTTTCGAAGCACCTCTATTATTTCTACAGTTATTTTCCTGATTTGATCTTCTAGAAATCTCTGATTTTCTGTTTTATCGAGTTCTGATGTTGTGGGGTTGTGGGCATTAATTGCTCCAGTATTATTCCTCTTTCCCATGATTTCCGATGTTTGTGCCTTCTCTGGGTTCTTCCCTTGGGTCACTATGACTTCCCTTAAGGTGTTCTGGATCTCGAGTCAGTGGTATCTCGGACCCCACTACTCCTTTACTGGGTTTTATCACAGAGTCTCCGACACAGAGAGTCAATAGAGGCTGCTTTAGACTGTGGGGGATGCCAGGTTGCACGTTCTCCTATGGTGTGATATCTCTGCCACTGCCTCTCCCCCACTGGGTCAAGTCCCAGGGAGTACAGTACTGGGATTTCTCCTCTGTGGCCCGCAATTTGACTCACTGTTCTTGAGTACGCAGATGTAGCTGTACTGGCCTCGCTGAATTCGCTGCTGCTGCTGCCGGTGGCAATATGGCGCCGCTGCTACGCCCTCGGCTATGGGGCTGGCGTTTTTCTTCTTGATTTTGATTTCTACTCTGAATCTCTGCAGCGTGTGCTGAGCTCAGCCACTGGGAGCTTTAGATGCTCTCTGCGCGGAGAAATCCCGCCTAGCTGTTCCGCAGTGGGTCACCTCGGCTTGCTGTAGCTGTCCCGTGAATTCGCTGGTGCCTCCAGCAGTATGGCGCTGCTGCCGCGTCCTCGGGCGCGAGGCCGGTGTATCTCCTCTGTGGCTCTGTTCTCAGTCCGCTTTCTCTCTGGAGCCTGGTGATTTTTTGTTTCACTGGTGATGGTGTTTTCTGGCTATGAAAGGCGCTGATTTTGTGGTAATGGAGATTTGTTGTTAGCGGGGCTCTTAAGCCCCGCTTTTCTCGGTCGCCATCTTCCCGGAAGTCGAGCCTGATGATTTTTGATTCGGGATTTCATTGGCAGCTCTTCCACTTCTCAGACCTTTAAACTGACTGAAATTGCACCCTCCTAAGTCTCCTACTTAATTATGGCATATTTTAGGGGTTTTCAGTCTCTTTAATCTCAAAATAAGATTTTCAGTGAAAATGTCTTCCCCTCTTTCTCTCATTCCATTGACTCCATTTCTTTGGAGAACCCTAACCAATGCACTTATCCAAGGTTGGAGTTTCTTTTCAATGTACTTTTATTGCTGCATTAAAATATTACTGCATAGGGAGACTCAAAGTGACACAAACATACCTGCACATAACACTTGATGTGGTTCCTGCCAGATTCCATCACACTCCCCTTACATGTAAATGAGATTGGCATATTGGTAGACCTTCATTGTGGACATAGCATTACAGAGTTTATTTCTTGGCACCTTAAATCTATGTTTGCCCATACACATGTTAGGTTAATTGTATAATAGAAAATGTACCACAATAAATGTTTTAAAATATATATTTATAATTTTGGACTCTTTATAACTGGAAACTCTTAGCCACCATATAAAGAACCCTAAGAAAGCCTATGAGAAAATAAAATAGTATAGAACAAAGATAAGTCATAGCTTGTAATCACAGTACTATAATCGCAGGTTTGTGGCCAGCCTCAGCTACTTAGTGAGGTACTCCACAACTTAGTGATACCCTGTTTCAAATATAAAAGAAAAAAGAGGTCTATGCATGTAGTTTGGAGGTATAATGGCTTTGGATTCTACTGCTAGTAACTTAAAAAAAAAAAGGAGTCCTAAATGGAGCTAAAAATAGCCTGTTGAAACATAAGCAAGGTAGATCAAATACATTCATCTTAAATTCCCTAAACCAAATAGCCTGCCACCTGCCAGAAATAAATTATAACATCATAGTTCATCCAGTCATAGATCAACCAGATCAGTCATGCTGCCAACTGATATTATTATAGCCTTTATTGTAATTGCAAAGTGTCTTAAAATTATCTAATATTTGGTCCTGTAATTTACTTGTAATGATTGCTTGATTAAAGTACTAAAAGAATATTTTTCTCAATATCAAATTTTATTGATGACTTATAAATAAATATATAGAACTAAAGGAACATTCATTTTATACACACAATTTCAACCTGACTTGCACTGTCAAAATTCATTATCAGTATTCTTTTAATTATAAACTTTGAAAAAGTTATATACAAACAGTATAATTTTGAATATTTCTATGCATTTCATAAATATATTCATGAGAGATATATTTTTATTAAAATAATCAAAAGCTTCTATTTTACTAATTAAAAAGATAAATTAGTGATTATTGGATATACTTAAGTACAGTTTCATTGAAATTATTGCAATTATATATTCCATATGTTGATATTTAAGTCAAGGTTCGATTGTGTTGCTGGCAACAGAAACTTAAGTAATTTATATTTTAATTTAAATATCAATCAGACTCTGTCTTTTTACAATATCATTTGAAGGATTTCGATTGAGTTAGGATATGTTCTAGGCCTGAACTCATTCTCTTCTTTTGCCTGCCCACAATAATTCTCACAGTGTAATCTAGACTGCCTCAAACAATACTTCAGAATTAATGTGCAATGAAACCTAATTAGGATCTAAAATCTGAAAGTACATAAAGTCCCTAATGATACTAGGAATAACTAATAGCTTCTAAGAACTGTATTGTGATTTACAATTTCATATGTTCTCTTGGAAACATCTGAAAAGAGGGGCATGTTAAATCTATCTCTCTCCAATTCTTATTTATAAAATTTATAAAGAATGAAAGGAAAAACATAAATATAAAATCAATCTAATATGAAAAGAATAATATCAATAATCAGAGCCTATTTAACAGATATCAGGCTGGGATTTGAACCCAGGATTTCCTGTTTACCAGACAGGTGCTTTAACCAGCTAAGTGATGGCGCCAGCAATCAGAACCTAATTAAATAAATGAAATTTGAAAGAATATGTGTTAAATTTCTGCATGTAGGAGAAAAGTGAAGTAATGCATTGAAACAAATCATTTTAATCTTTGAAAAGAAGAGTTCAGTTTTAGGATTTGTATAAAAATTCAAGCCTAGAAGATTTCTCTAGTAGTTCCAAGTTAAAAGTTATGCATAAGCACAAATTATAAAATGAGAAAGATTTTTGTGTGAATTCTTTAATCACTAACTGAAGAACATCTTTAATTTGTGTATGGGGTATGGGGGAGTCTATCTGCAGACTACCTGATACAGAAAGCCTTGGATTATGAATTGGTAGAGTTCACCAATGTACAATTCTTTTTTTCCTTGAGATTTAGACCAAGAGGTATATATTCCCCCTCTACACTATTGGGGTCATGTAACTGAAGGACCAAAGTGATGCCATGACAGGCTTCAGGTAAAGCTTTAAGCAGGCAGGCCTAAGCTTCCTTTTTCTTAAAAGTTAAGTTCCTTTTACTCATTGCCCCATTTCTGAAGAAACTGTAAGTGTGTTAATCTGATCTTCTCCTAGCAACAGCCAATTGGTGCTGAGTATCTCTGTGTCTGGAATTTGTAGATAACCAAGCAAGGTCACTCTGCTCTGAGAAAGAGATCCCCACTCAACTTGAACATTCTTGAGATAGGTGATGTGGGCCAGACTAATTAAAGGTCACCTTAGATGGCTGAAAATTCTCCAACAGCAGCCCTTTCCTATGGCACAAAATCTAAACCAATCGGGGGCGACAGCAGGTACTTGGTTACAAAAAAAAAAAAAAAAAAAATCAATGTAATGATGGAAAGGGAAGCCTTCTTAGGGGAAAAAACCTTTGTTCTCAGGGGACAAGGGCTCTTCCTGCATATACACTGTGTTGTAGTGTGTAGGGAGCCCAAGCTTGAGCTTGAATAAAATCCCTTGTGTAATTTATATTGGACTCAGTTCCTGGTGGTCTTAGGCAGAAAATGAATGGACATATCATAAGAAGTTTCAGTTAATGGGACTTTGATGTGTCAGGCTTTGGTTGATGCATAAAGGGTTAAATGTGGTACTTAGACTCTGTCACAAATTTTCTAGATAGCTAAGATGATTTCTAGTTTCACAATTCCATATGTAATTTATGACTGTAATTTATGTAAACATTGGTCAGCCCAATACCAGGAATACTCTTCATATAAATCTTAAAAATAAGACTCAGTGGAAAAGACACTGTATAAACTCGATTTAATGCTGTGCATGGTGGTTGTAATCCCAGCATTCAAGAGGCTGAGACAGGAGGATCGCAGTTCATGGATAACTTCAGCTATTTAGTGAGGTCCTCTACAACTTAGTAAGAACCTATTTCAAAAATAAAAAAAATAAAAAATAGGGCACAGGGTATAGCTCAGAGGTCAAACGTCCCTGGGTTCCATCCCCAGACCCACCAATATATATATATATATTAGATTTAACAAAGTATGTGTGACCTGGTAGAACTACTTTCTATTTAGTGCCAAATTCAGACAATAATCTATAGTATTTTGAAATAAGAAGCAACCTATTATGAAGAAAATGGTAAATGTTTATCTCCTGGATAGTAATCTGAAGCAAAATGATTCTACTTCCATAGTTGGTTTGATTTTGTATTATTTTTGATGTTTACATATTTACTAGAAGCTGGATATATGGCAAGAAATCAGAATATCTCTACAAACTCAGGAGAATTGTGCTTCTAGTAAGCAGAAAGAGGTTGATCGTTAAAGGTCTCTTCTAACTGGAGAGCTTGATGTCTTCAGAATATTTATAGACCATGCAGCTGCAACATTGCTCATAATTAATATATGACAGAAAACTCCACATCTCTCTGAGTATTCTAGGGATTTATGTAGGAAAAAGGAATTTGCTACAGGGCAATAGTTCTTTTTTTTGTCTAAACTTAGTTTTAGTGTTACATCTTTAAAAACCTGTACTTAGTCATAAATTACTAGACAGACTTGATATAAAGATTAGATACTTACATATTCCAGATTTATGTTTCCAGGAAGTTCTACATTTAATAAGCCTCTTGGCATACATAAGGATGTGTTTGGAAACTTTATTTTAAATCTTGAGTGATTTAATTCACATATATTTTATATTTTTAGAAAATAATAAGGAAACCTATTTAATTCTATTATGAACATCTCTTTTGTAAAATATATATTTTATGAGGAAGAAGATAGAAGTAAATACATGGAAATGTAAGCAGTGAGCTGAACATGAAAAATAGTTATTCATTTAAAAATGCCTCAAAAACATTTTCATACAGATTAAAGAAGTTCCAAGAGCTTGAACAACAAATATAAATATGATGTAAGATCATAGCTGGAATTTCTTATAGCTTTGTAAAATAAATGTATTGTGTCATGGACTAAATTTGGAGATCACATTAATAATTCCTATGTTGAATTCTTCATCAGCAATATGTAGGTATTACAGGGAAGAAACTTTGGGAGGTAATTAGGTCCTTGTGGTGGATCCTTCATAATGAGTTTAAGGCCTTTGTTAGAGACACAGAGAGCTTATTTTCACTCCATATTGTTTGTTGTGTGAAGAATACATCAAGTTGGCCATCTGTAATTCAGAAAAGAGAACATTACGAGATACCACATCAGTCAACACTTTGTCCTTGGGCTTCCTACCAAACAGTAAGAAATAAATGTTTTTTAAATCACCCAGTTTAGGATGATTTGTTATAGAAGCCAAAACTGACAAAGACATATTATATTATAATAAAATAAAAACCATAAAATAATACATGATTTCCTGGCCAGAGTAAAAAACAGTGTCCAAAGATCATTAAAATGAAACAAATTCATACCAAGATGTAAACTCTTGTAAGACAGAGAAGTTTGCTAATTTTTTTTATTTTTTTGTTTTTTTAACTGTTGTAACCCATTTTCTATAATAGCAGCTGATCAATCATAACAATTAGTATCTGCTCAAGATTTGAATCAAAAAATAAAACCTAAACAAAAAAATAAACTTAAAGAAAGAGAAAAATAAAATTATTAGTTGTATCAGAAGTTAATGTGATGATCTTGTATAATTTAAAGTAGACTTTCAAAGATATATTTTGAATGAGAGGAGACCCTATTAATGTGGGTGGAACTCAGACATATTATTAGCAGCAAATATAATGAGCTAAAGGATACTGTTTTCTCATTGTTCCAAATAATGCTTTGAAAATGACTTGAACAGTCAGTGTTTGCTTATAGATGAATTAAATTTTCAAAGGGCTATGCCTAAGATATTGTTTTATATTAACTATAACTATATATGATATAGCAAGTAGTAATTACTGCTTCACTAGAAGCAGATTGTATATACGTTTAGCATAATAACCAAAGAGGTGCATATATGCACTACTTACAAAAATGTAAGCAGGGTGTTAGAAAATCTCAGGGTAAAATGTAGCAACCACAAATCAGAAATAATAGTTATGCTACTCATGTGCCCTTAATAAGACAAGAGAACAAATGATTACCTAGATTCAGAGAAAAGTCTTATAGAAAATGCCCACCTCAAGGAAAGCACGAATTCTAAGCTCAAAGACACTGTGAACCCCTGGTGAGGTAGATAAAATAAATTTTCAAGTTGCCAATCTTAATTTTCATCTTTCTGTAATAGATGGTTATGGATTCATATTTGTGAAATACTCAGAAAAAAATTAGCCTGCATTATTGCCATTGACATTTAATTGTTTCATTCTAGTCATCCATTTTTATGCTCAAATAAAGGGGTTGCATATGAAATTAGAAATTACTCTAAAACACAATGAAAAAATATTATTGTTTCAAAGCATTTGCACAGTGATATATTTCCATATTTCTTCTGAGGACCTTAACATTTCAGATTTCAGAAATTCATGAATGTAAGTTTGTAAGCCTTTCCAATTTTGTAAGTAATTAAACATTAAAAAAATCATAAATATTTTTACTAGAGTGAAATTTAAATGTCATCTACTATATTTCTACCTTCAATACCTTGAGACTGAGAAAACTCAGATCCATGAAAACATGTCACACAGTTAATTATGAAGAAGTGTATTGGGATAATGCTGGCTTTCTAATTGTGGACATGAGCCTTATCCACCATCCAAAAGGTTTTCAAAATGACTCAAGAATTTCCTAGGAATCTGGAAATTACTAGTAGGGAAAATTATCAAGAAAATGATTTAAAAAAAACAGATACTATGGGTGTTTCTATTTATATTCAACCAGAGCTTGCCAGTGTTATTTTAAGTAGATTTATGAATTTGCCCATTCTTTCCTTTGCTATAGTTTTGTTTTGTTTCAAATATGTAATAATTTATTACTTTGTCATTACAATTTTTAAAAGATTATGCACGCCAGGCGTGGTGGCACATGCTTGTAATCCCCATGGTTGGGAGACAGAGACAGGAGGATTGCAGAGGTTCTAAGCCAGCCTTGCTGGCTTAAGAGATCCTGTTTCCAAATAAAAATATAAAAATAGGTCTGGGAGTGTAGCCCAGAGGTAGAAGGGTTCCATCCCCAGTACTACCAAAAAAAAAAAAAAAAAAAAAAGGTTATGCACTAGAAAATAGCTACTAGTGTACTAGTATAATCAAAGTTTTTTGATGTTCATTCCTTCTCAAATAGCTGTTAAGGAGTTTCTTAGTCCCAAATAAGAATTATTTCTACTTTTGAAAGCTTTAAGGCAATAAATAAAATGATGACCTTTGCATTAGCTATTTCTAACATTAGCAATCTCATGATATCATCTCTTCACAATATCCAGTCACCCTTTGCATATGGAAGCTTGTTCACAAGCTTTAGCAAGTGATGATTATAGTACATAAAATATTTTATATACTAAGGAATGTAAGAAATGGTATCTTTTTTTGTCTTTTTTTATTGGTGCACTATAGTTTCACATCATTATATGGATCATTTTGACAATGGCATATATTCACACAATACTTGGTACCCCCTCCCTTCTTCTGCATTTCCCTCCCTCCGATATTGAGTGTCCAGGTTAACAAGTTACATTCACAGGTATACACATAGTCACATGTAGCCTTTCCATGAATGAAACTCAGTCTTCTTTCTCCCCTACCTTTCCTTCCTGGCTTCTCTGAGGTTTCTCTTCCATTATCTGGTGTCCTTTTGGTATCCTAATATTCCCTAGCTTGAACATATTAGATAAAACATATGTCCCTTCTCTTTCTGTGCTTAGCTAGTCTCACTTATAATGTTATTATTATTATTATTATTATTATTATTATTATTATTATTATTTGTAGTACTGGCATGGAACCCAGGGGAATTTTATTCTGAGCTACACCAACAGGCCTATGTTTTAGTCTTTATTTTTTATTTTTGAAACAGAGTCTCACTGAGTTCTTTATATCATTTCATACTGCAATGTAATCTTTATTTTTATTTTGTTTTTGTTGCTCCTTATAATAAACCCAAAAAGAAACAAACAAAACTATAACCTCAGCCTTCTTCCACCCCTACCCCTCCTTTCTGGCTTTATTTATTTATTTTTTTTAATTTATTTATTTTTTTAAATTGGTGCATTGTAGTCATATATCAATCACATTGGAGTACAAGACTTGAGAGGATATACAAGCACACATCATCCATTTAGCCCTCATCCAGCCCCCATCCCATTCCCTCCCCCTCCCTCCATCCCACACTTCTTTGGTGATTTACTTTGATACATTTGTTTATGTACCTCCTGCGTTTTAAAGAGGCTCCGTCCTCCAGTATTACATACCCTCTGATTGGTCACATTAGTTGCTTCACTATAGGGCCCTTTCTATAGCTCAACCTCTTCCTGTTGCCCTTTTCCTCCTAGTTATTGCTGATTAAGAGAAGCGTCTGATTTATATTTTCTGCGATATTTCTCTGTGCATGCTGCGTTGCAAGTACCAATCCCACTCTTGATGGTCCCAGTAGTGGCCTGGCTACTCAGTGGATTGATCCAGACCTCGCTGGCTCAAGCAGCGGCCTTGCCTCATGGGAGGCCCCAGTTCTGGTCTCGCTGGCCCCTGAACCGGTCTAACCCCTAAGCTGGCTTTGGTCCCGGCCTTGGAGGCCACAGGAGTGAACTTGCCTCACGCCAGGCTCCGATGCTGGCCATTGGCCCCTGCACCGGTCTAACCCCTTGGCAGGATTCCAATCCCGGCCTCGAAGGCCTCAGCACCGGCCTAGCCTCATGGCAGGCTGCAATGTCGGCCTCGTTGGCCCCAGCACCAGCCTAACCCCTCGGCAGGCTCCGATCCCGGCCTCAGAGGCCCCAGCACTGGTCATGCCTCAAGGCAGGCTCCAATGCCGGCCTCACTGGCCCCAGCACCGGCCTAACCCCTCGGCAGGCTCTTATCCTGGCCTCGGAGGCCCCAGTACCGGCCTTGCCTCACGGCAGGCTCTGATGCTGGCCTCGCTGGCCCCAGCACCGGCCTAACCCCTCGGCAGGTTCTTATCCTGGCCTCGGAGGCCCCAGTACCGGCCTTGCCTCAAGGCAGGCTCCGATGACGACCTCACTGGCCCCAGCACTGGTCATGCCTCACGGCAGGATCCGATGCCAGCCTCGCTGGCCCCAGCACCGGCCTAACCCCTCGGCAGGCTCTTATCCTGGCCTCGGAGGCCCCAGTACCGGCCTTGACTCAAGGCAGGCTCCGATGCCGGCCTCACTGGCCCCAGCACCGGCCTAACCCCTCGGCAGGCTCTTATCCTGGCCTTCTGGCTTTATTTCTACCTCCCTACACATGGGAGGTCAAGACAGGAGGATCGTGCAGGTTTGAAGCCAATCTCTCTGGCTTAAGAGACCCTGTTTCCATGTGTGTGTGTGTGTGTGTGTGTGTGTGTGTGTGTGTGTGTGTGTATAGGAATGTAGCCCGGAGATAGAAGGTTCCATTCCCAGTACCACCAAAAAGAAATATTTGTTTTATGAAATGTTGCTCAAAAACATTTGCTGCATATATATTCATAGTCATCATACCTTCTTGGTGTACTCTTCACCAATAAATAGTTACCTTCTTTGTATCTTCCCTTCATTTTCTGTTCAGTTGTTCATTCCTTAGCACTTTCCCCCTCCTAAAAAAATGAGCCTTCAGAAAAATTCATAATCCAAACTATAGCAGCCATCATGTATAGGGATGACTTCTTATAAACTCTGGCATGCTGGAATAGGGTCAGCTATACCAGAAAAAATTGGTCACTGGTGGTAATGAGAGAATTTTCAAGTATTCAATTATACTTCTTTTTTCAGCCACTTGCTATTCTAGCTAGGAGAGTCATTTCTTATGCAGAGAATTACACAATGTTTAACACATATTTTAAGATTTAAATGGAAAGCTTAATAATTGTAGACCAAGCATTTATGGAATATGTGCATGAAATAAAGGCCAAGCAGCCCTACCAATGAGCACCAATGAGGATAGAGTGTAGTGTAAAATGCAATGTCATTGTAAAAAATTTATATATACGTATATATGAATAACTTTATTGAGGTAGATGTGTTTTTATTATGTAATTCTATATTTCCAAGATATAAGCTAAATAAGAATAATTGATTCATAATTAAGTCCATAATTTCATGAAATTGATGCCTATGCAGAACTAGCACACAGTTTTTATTGACATTTACTCTCCACTTCAAAGGCCCTAGCAATATCACTGTCAACAAAAATATTACAAACACAAATATGCCAAGGAAACTTAATTAAGCATGTTCCAAAAACTAGCAGTTATTTTAAGGAGATGTCAAGCAAACATACAGAAGTTGTATTTATATATTATTCATTGAAGCATGAGCTTTGTGTTTTTTAAGATCAAATGAATGTTCTTATAAGAATGTTTTGGCATATTTCTTATTCCAAGTTGTCTTGTTCATGTTTAAAAAAGTGAAGTGAGAGCTGATATTGTGTTGGCTCCAAAGGGAAACAAAAAAAAAAAACATCAGAAATAATTAATGGTAGTTTTTTGTTATATCATCAGATGTTTCAAATAGAAAAGAGATTAAATCTAGTAATTACTTTCCCCAATCAAATAATGAAAACACAGCCTTCATAAGTTAATTCTGACAATAGAAAAACATTTTTACTTTGAAATCTATTTTTAATGTTTTAAGATTTAATTTAAAAAATATAGCATTGAAGATAAAAATTATTTGTTTACTGCAACAGAAAAGCAAAAAATTTAGGGGACCTCTGTTTTATATAAGATGTTGTATTCTTAGTAAATTAATAAATTCATGGAATATAAATATACTTGGTTGTACTATTCATATAATTTACCTTTAGAGAGTATTTGGAAATTCTGGGAGAATTATATACCCTTAACTAAAGAACATCCCTCCTCTATCAGGGAAGATAGTCTTTTTCAACTGGGTAGACAGCTTCAGGAGGCACACACAAAAAGCAATGAGGTAAGAAAGGGACATCCAGCTAGCCAGGCAGATCAATTTCATCAGGCTCAGGCCCATCAATCAGTGAAGTTACAGATAGATGGCCCTCGCCTCTGGGTAATTTACTTTGGTAGATCAGAAGACATTTGGCTCTGCATGAATATCTATTATACTAATCTGATCACCCTAGCACATTCCAACAACCTTATTTGTTTTAACCATCAAAACTCTCAAGGCTTCAGTGAAAATAGGTACAGATCACAAATCCAATTGCTGATTACTAAAAAATAATGAATAGCTTGGATATCATGTACCTAAGAACTCATGAAGCTATAGTTACAGAATATCACATATGAAGATGGTATTTTCTAATATCCCTATAAGGGTCAATAGAAAGCTATGCATTTCTAGAGATCCAGCCAGTCCAGCTGATAATTCATGTTTTACAGATAGTTAAAGATGTTTAAAGCTTTCTACAATTGAGGAAATATGTAGTTTTCATGATTTTTTTTTATCATTTGGCTCCTACGTCTTTAATTTTGTCAGTTTTTTTCCTACCATTCCTGACCCCAATGTTCACTCTGTTTTTCTCAACTTTGTAATGAAAGTGTTCTAATTTCTCAAAAACAAAGGTTTTCCTTTTCATGATGATCTGATACTGCACAATGTTCTCTAAACAATTATTTTCTAATTTGACTCTTTCTCATCACAGAGTCATACTCACCTTCGTAGGCCTTCCTTGAACTTTATAGGGGAAAAATTATTTCCTATTCTCTTTGAGTCTCTGTCTGCATCTAAATCGACATAAAATATACTTTTAAAAGAAAACATACAAATGTTATTAAAAATGTACATTTGAATGTGAATCCTCACAGAAAAGGAAATACACTCAAAAACAAATGCATAGTATAGAACTTAGAAAAAACAATTTTACAACATAAATTGGACATTGAAGAAATATAGGCCAATTTTAAAAGAGCTAACCTAAGAATAATTGGCATAGAAGAGGGAATAATAGGTGAAACCAAAGGGATCAACAATACTTTCAAAGTAATATCAGAAAACTTTTCAAACAGAACAAGAGGTTGATACATAGGGTACAGGAAACTTATAGAACCCCCTTTTGACAAGATCAGAGAAAAGGTGAACCATGCCACATAGTGGTCAAAATTACCAATGTAGAATTCAAGAAGAGAATATTACAGGTAACAAAATCAAAAGAAAAAGTGATATTCAGAGGTAAACTAATTAGAATCAGTCCAGATTTCCCAAATCAAGTCATGAAAGCCAGAAGGGCCTGGAGTAGCATATTACAAACTCTGAAAGTAGACAACTTGCAGCCAAAAATTTCCTACCCAGAAAAGCTATCTCTCAAATTAGACAATGAAATAAAAATATTTAATGACAAGTTGAAGCTGAAGAAATTTATGTCTTCCAAGTCAGCACTAGAGAAAATAATCAATGAGATTAACAACAAAGAAGAAATAAGTAACATACACCAGAACCAGAGAAACAAGAATTTTCATCCAATAAACAACTAAGGAAAAAGAAAAATCACTACCTCAAACAAAAGTTATATCTCAATATGTTAGAAATTAAAAATCATTTCTCAATAATCACAGAGAACATAAATGGACTCAACTCACCTTAAAAAAGAAATAATGTGACAAAATGGACTAAAAACCAAAATCCGTATCTGCTGCCTACAAGAAACACACCTTACAAGTAAAGATAGTAACAAACTAAAGGTAAAGGGCTGGAACAAGGTAATACATGCCAATGAAATGCAAAGACAAGCAGGAGTAACAACTATGATATCAGAAAATTTAGACTTCAAGCCAAAGCTTCTTAGAATAAACAAAGGATATCATTTTTTATTGGTAAAATAAACAATCCAGCAAGAGGAAATAATGATAGTCAACATTTATGTTCCTTACATAGGTGCATAAAACAAATCTTTGTGACATTAAGTCATATATAAATCCCAAGAGAATAATACTGGAACACTTTAACACCCCTCTCACACTGTTAGACCAATATTCTAGACAAAAGGTCATAAAGATATGTCAGACGTAAAGAATACCATAAAACAAATGGACCTGTTAGACACATATATAATATTCCACCCAACTAAAGCAAAGTTCACACTTTACTCAGCTGCTCACGGGACCTTCTCCAAAATAGATCACATCCTGGGCCACAAAGTGAGCACTAGCAAATTCAAAAAAATGTGACATACTTTCCTGTGTCTTTTCAGACCATAATGGAATGAAACTAGAAATTAACTATAAGGAGACCCAGAGAAACCACATAAACATGTGAAGATTGAACACCACACTGCTGAATGAAGAATGGGTCATAGAAGAAATTAAGGGGTGAAATAAAAAAAATTCTAGAAACAAATCAAAATAGAGATACAACATTCAAAGCCTCTGGGACAGTTTGAAAACAGTATTAAGAGGAAAATTCAAAGTACTGAGTGCCTACATAAGAAGAACAAAGAATCACCAAATAAATATCCTAATGACACACCTCAAATCCCTTGAAAAACAGGAATGTTCTGACCCCAAAGCCAGTAGAAGACAGGAAATTATTAAAATCAAAGCAGAAGTCATTGAAGTAGAGGATACAAAAAAAATACAAAAAATCAACACAACCAAAAGCTGGTTTCTCTAAAAAATTAGCAAGATATATAAATCCCTAGCAAACTTAACCAAACAAGAGAGAGTCAACACAAATTACAAAGATAAGAGATAAAAAAGAAAATATTACCAATGACAGTGTAGAAATCCAGAGGATTATCAGAAACTAACTTGAGAAACTATACTGCAACGAGAAAGAAATTCTGGAAGAAACTGACAACTTTTTTTTTTATTTTTGTGTGTGTGTGGGTCTGAGGATGGAACCCAGGGGCATTCAACCTCCGAGCCACAACCCCTGCCCTATTTTTTATTATTTTTATTTTGAAGCAGGGTTTCACAGAGTTGCAGAGAGCCTCACTAAGTACCTGAGGCTGTCTGTGAACCGCGATCCTCAGGTCTCAGCCTCCCAAATGCTAGGATTACAAGTGTGTTCCACCACGCCCAAGGAAACTGACAACTTTTTAAATGAATCCAACCTTCATAAACCAAGTTAAGAAGATATAGAAAATTTAAAACAACTCATAGCAATCAAAAGCTTGTAAAAGCAATAAATAGCCTACCATCAAAGAAAAGCCCAGGACCAGATAGTTTTCCAAGTGAATTTTATAAAACCTTTATAGAAGAACTAATCTCAATATCTCTCAATCAATTTCATGAAATAAAAAATGGGACTCTTGCAAATATATTCTATGAAATCAAAATCACATTAATACCAAAACCAAATAAAGCCAGTTCAAGAAAGGAAAACTACAGGCCTATATCTTCAATAAATGTGGATGTAAAACTGCTAAATAATAGTAACACACATTCAAAACCACATCAAGGAAATCATATACATATACCATGACCAGGTAGGCTTCATCCCAGGGATACAAGGCTGGTTCAACATACAAAAATCAACATATATAATTCATCACATAAGCAGAACCAAAGTCAAAATTCACATGATCATTTCAACAGTGTTTGCCAAAATCCAACATCCATTTATTGATGCTAAAATCACTGAAGAGAATTAGAATAGAAGGGACATACTTCAAAATCATAAAGGCAATATACAATAGGCCCACACCCAACATCATATTAAATGGGGAACATCCCCGAGAATTTCTCCATAAAAACAAGAAGAAGACAATGATATCCATTATCACCACTTTTTTTTCAATATAGTACTGATACTCTAGCCAGAGCAATAAGGCAAGAAAAAGAAATCAAAGGAGTATAAATAGAAAAAGAACTCAAACTTTCACTTTTGCAGATGATATGATACTACGCTTAGAAGAAACAACAAATTCAACCAAAAGGCTTTTAGAACTGATCAACAAATTCAGTAAACTGTCTGGATACAAAATCAATAAAAAAATCAGAAACTTTTTGTATACAAACCATAAATCCACTGAAAAAAAATTCAGAAAACACTTCTACTCAGGATATTCCACAAAAAAATAATACTTAGGAATAAAGTTAACTAAGAGGTAAAAGATCTCTACAAATAAAATTATAAAACAATGAAAAAAGAAAAAGAAAAAGACTTTAGAAGATGGAAACATTTTCTAAATTCATGGATAAGCAGATTAAATATCATTAAAATGGCCATACTTCCAAAAGTAATCTACAGATTCAAAACAATACCCTTTAAACTACCAATATAATTCCTCAAAAACATAAAAAAATAAGTTCTTAAATTCATTTGGAGCAACAAAAATCCCAGAATAGCCAAAGTAGTTCTCAGCAACAAACACCATGCAGGAAGAATAGCAATACCTGAATTTAAAGTATACCACAAAGCCACAGTAATAAAAACAGCATGATAGTGACATAAATCAGTTACATTGGCCAATGGAGCAGAATAGAAGACTCCAAAACAAATTCACACACTTACAGCCAATTTATTTTTGACAAAGGTGGCAAAAACATATACTGGAACAAAGATAGCCTCTTTAACAAATGGTGTTGGCACAACTGGTTAACCATATGCAAATAGATGAAAATAAATCCCATTTTCTCACCCTGTACAAGAGTCAAAAGGAATCAAACACTTAGAAATTAAACCAGACACCTTGAGGCTTCTTAAGAGGGCATAGGTCCAACATTGCAACATATAAGAACAGGTAAAAACTTTCTCAACAAGACCCCCAGTGCACCAGAAACTAAAAGATGAATCAATATGTAAGACTGTATTAAACTGAAAAGTTTCTGTACAGCAAAGGAAACTCTCAAGAACCTCAATTGAGCCGGGTATGGTGGCACATGCTTGTAATCCCAGCATTCAAAAGGCTGAGACCAGAGAATCATGGTTCATGGACAACCTCTACTACTTAGGCCATCTACAACTTAGTGAGATCCTGTGTCAAATTAAAAAGAATAAAAAAATAGGGCATCGGGTGTATCTTGGAGGTTGAATGCCCCTGGGTTTCATCCCCAGACCTGCAAAAAAATAAAATAAAATAAAAAAAATAAAACAACAAGAACAACAACAAAAAAAGGAATCTCAATTGAGAGCTGAAAGAATGGGAGAAGATTTGAAGATTTTTGCCACCTACTCCTCTGATAGGGGACTAATATCTAGAATATACAGATAACTCAAGACACTCAGAACTAAGAAAACAAATAACCCAATTAAAAAAGTGGGCAAGTGAACAAAATAGACACTTCACAAATGGAGAAATTCAAATGGCCAATAAATGCATGAAAAAATGCTCAACATTATTGGCAATCAGAGATATGCAAATCAAAACTACCCTGAGATTTCACCTAACTCCAACTAGAATGGCAATCATTCAAGAAACAACCAAAAACAAATGCTGGCAAGAATGTGAAGAAATGGGAACTCTAATACATTGTTGGTGGGATTGCAAATTAGGGCAACCACTTTCAAAAATATATGGAGGATCCTCAGAAGAATGGGAACAAAATACCACATGATCCAGCAGTACCACTTCTGGGTATCTGCCTAAAAGACATGGAAACCAAACTACCAAACTAATGTATATGTATCTATGTTCATAGCTGCACAAATCACCATTGCCAATATATGGAACCAGCCAATATGTCCCTCAACAGAAGAATGGATTACAAAACTATGGGATATGTACACCATGGAATTCTACTCAGCCATTAAAAAAAAAACACGTTATTTTCAGGAAAATAGAGAGAACTGGAGAATATTATGCTAAGCATATTAGTCAGGCACAAAAATAAGAAATCAAATGCTGTCCCTAATATGCTGAAGCTATGGATAAAATGGGTCATAGGAGGAACTCTAGATGAAGATGAAGATACTACAGATGAGCAAATAAGGTAACCCAACTGAGGAGATTGGAGCAGAAAGAGGGGAATTTTCTAATGCACATGATGTACTTTAACAAACATATCAATATCAATTACTAAGTCAAACATGAGAAGAAGGGAATGGGTGGAAATTTTGTAAGGCTAATTGGGTGATGTATGCATGTGTGCCTCCAACATATTGTACCCCATTAAGATGTATGACTACAATGCACCAATAAGATAGCCCAGAAGTAAAAATAAAAAAAGCCACTAGGTTCCACCCCCAGTACCACAGACATAGAAAGAAAGAGAAAAGAAAGAAAGAAAGAAAGAAAGAAAGAAAGAAAGAAAGAGAGAGAGAGAGAGAGAGAGAGAGAGAAAGAAAGAAAGAAAGAAAGAAAGAAAGAAAGAAAGAAAATTAGAGAAAAACAAAAACACAAATGGATTGAACACATTTGGACACATTTGGACAAAAGTGACGCCAGGATTGGAATTTACACAAGCAAGCCCAAATAGGGCAATTTGTGAAGCTGTGAGGAAAGAGTCAAGGTTGTAAGACTAACTCCTGAGATAAAGAAACACCAGAAACTTGAAACAACTGCACAGAAAGGCTGCAAAGGCTGCAAACGGCAAGACATGAAGCCCTGATAGAAAGCCAGTATGCCATCTATTGCAATCAGCCAGGTGATGGGGCTGGGCTGCCAAGTCCTCTTGGGGATTGCTTCTCACAACTATGTGCCCTGGATGTCAGAAATAGAGATGCAGGGTCAAATATTTGCCCTGTCAAATTTTTATATTATTTTGGTTCCATTCTTTCTTTCTATTCCTTCCCTTTGTAATGAAAATATTTACTCTTCATCATTGCACATTGGATGCATGTGATTTGCTTTGTACTCTTATTTTCTTTTATGGGTCTCACAGTAAAGAATTTATTTGAGTCTCAGAGGAAACTTTGAATTTTGAACTTTTGAGAAATATTGAATCAGTTAAGATTTTGATTATTCTTGGATGTGGACTAAATGCATTTCACATTCTGAAATGGGCATAAGCTCTTCAGGAGACATGGGTAGAATGTTACATTTAGATGTAGCATGTCCCCTGAATATATCATAAATTCATGTTTGGCGTAATATAATTGAGTCATGAGGGTTGGAAATTTAAGCAGTAAAGCCCTAAAATGCTACATGGGTGGTAGCCTAAACTGGTAGGTTGTGGCTGGAGGAGGTGAGTTCCTGGGGGTCTCTATGTAGTTCCTCTTTCCCTCACTCTCTCTTTTGCTTCTGGTCTCCATTACCTGAGAGCAAAAGCAAATCCTATCTCTCTCTCTCTCTCTCTCTCTCTCTCTCTCTCTCTCTCTCTCTCTCTCTCTGGGTCAGCTTCCTCCTGCCATTTCCTGTGATCTGCAGTCCTCAGCCTCACATGGCCTGAACTAAAAAATCTCAAAATCATGTGGAAATAAATCTATCTTCTTTTAAATTGTGTGATCAGGTCTTTGGAATATAGCAGTAAAAATGCTGACTAAAACACAGATAAAACAATTGGGCTGGAAATAGCTTTAGTGCAATTTTTTTTTTTTTCGGTTCTGGGGGTGGAACCCAAGGGCATTTGCCCTCCGATCTACAACTTCTGCCCTATTTTTTATTCTTTATTTTGAAACCGGATCTCACTGAGTTGCAGAGGGCCTAAGTAGCGGAGGCTGTCCGCGAACTGCGATCCTCTGGTCTCAGCCTCCAGAATGCTGGGATTACAAGTGTGCGCCACCATGCCCGGCTAGTGCAAAAATAATTTTACATGTACATTTGTAGACACTATTAATATTCAGCACATAGATGTATACTGTGCAATGGTCAAAAAAGATCATAAAGTTATTTTTAATTATTGTAGATATCTAAAGGTTTACAACAAACATCGAACATGTTCTCTGAATCTATGTTTTTAAACTATAAATTTAATATATATATATATATATATATATATATATATATATATATGAAGCATATCTTGTATTTTCTTTCTGTTTTGTTCTTTACTATTTTTTCTTCTTTTTTTGTACTGTGGAATGAACACAGGGTAATTCTACTTCTGATATATACCCCTGACACTATTTTTAGTTTTTATTTAAGTTTCTGAGGTTCTTCTCAGTGACTGAAGTTACTTCAATCATGGAATATTGCAGTCTCAACCTACTAATTACTGTAATATTTGGCATGAACCATCACCACAGGCCTTCTGTTTTCTAACAATATACAGGTACTATGTTTTGAAAGTCATTCTTTTCTAGTTGCCAATGCAATTTAGTCATCCTAGAAGTCTAATTGCAATTTTTTTAGCCTTCAAAAATAACTTCTGAGAAATTTTCTACCTAGAAACAGTATAGCATTCAAAGGAAAACAGTACTTGCTTTCTGAATTATGCATAATTATACATAAAATAAAAGTTTACAAGGATGGGTATCATTTGCCCTTAAAAATATAGCTTATTTTTATTTTGGAAAGTATTATAAAGAATTTTACCTTCTTTCCACTTCTTCAGGCTAATCAAGCCTAACTTCCTTAAAAACATGAAGAACTGGTCATTTGAGAAAGATGAGGCTACTGAGAGTTTCTGAGCATGTGAATTACTTTTAAGCCTCTGGTATTGCTCTGAACATGTGTTCACTGCTCTTGGGCCTGAGCTATAACTCAAATTTTTCTACATCTCAACAACAAATCCTCATGACAAATGGAACAGCTTCTACAAACTCCCTCGCACAAATAATACTTTTGAATTGCTTGTTGTGCTCACTTACAGAGCTGAAAGACCCATTTTTCTTCTAACCTTTAAGGACAAAAATACATTTGTCTTTCTACTTCTAATCCAATCAGTGCCATTTTTCCTCTTGGGAGTGAATGCTTGTGTGGAACCTCTGTGTGTCGTTTTAACCATAGGTTTATGAAACTTGCCATATGATTTAGAATTCTATATTCTCTAGTAGGCTTTAAACCAAGGCTTTAACTGACTTAAAAGGCAAAAATAGATACTTCAGAATAAAACCTTTTTTTATCTTAGTGATCCTTTAGCTTTGTATAGCTCTTTAAATAATAAGATCATTGTGTTAGTTGCCCTTTAAGCAAGAAAATAAGTGACAGTGGTTGTTAGAAATATTTTATTTATGTTCATTAGATGGAAAGTATTTTAGCTATATTGAAAGTAAGCATAGTGTATTGGTTAATACCACGAACATAAGAGGAAAATCGTGTGGGTTCAAATCCCAGTCAACGTCATGAACCAACTGTGTAACCTAGGGACAAATAATCACATTGTGATAATTACCTTGATTTCCCCAACAAAAAGTTTCTAATAAAAAGAGTGGGGCAGTATAGAGGAATGTAGGCATCAAGGTTATGGTACTTACACAATCTTAATCAATCATTTATTCTTGTGTTTATAATAAGTACTTCAAATCTGTACCTATTTTGCCTCATGTTGGTTTTAAGTTACATATAGAAATCATTTTATCAAAAATGATTGTACTCTTTTCTGTTCAATTAAAAGCCCTTGGCTTTTGAAAGAAAAAAATGAATGAAAAAGAATGTGCTCATATAATTTGCAACTATTAAATACTGGTGAAGTTTTCAATTGTTCAAAACAAAATACAAAACACATAAGTCTATACTAGTTCTCCTATCAGTTCTGCTGGATGGGAAATACATATTCCTTTATATATTCATTAAGAGATTCTTATGGCCATATGAGTTATAATGTGTGTCATAAAAGTGCAGGCAAGTGGTTTCTGAATTAGTTTCACCATCACCATTGTTAAGAAGGCAATGAATCCATGTTTACATTGGCAGAATATCGAATGTATGTTCCTTTTGGTCCCAATTTGCTGGCATATCATAACCAAGAATTCTAAAATTGCATCCTACCTTATCACTTTCCTCTGCACCAGTCACATCTTAGGTGCAGAGATCAATACTCCAGGGGAAAAAAAGCTAAAATAAAAGACTATGATTTCATAAAGATAGATAACAGGTACTTTTGAAATGTCAAGTTAATGAATGTAGTAAAGAAGATTCATGTCATTGCATCTGCCAGGAAGGCAATGTTCCACTCAAATAAGTTCATCAGAAGAAAAAAGTGGTAAAGACAAAGTTTACAAAGGTTCAGTTATAAACCAAAAGCTAAAAAATAAGGTGTAATGCAGACACTATTAGCAGTGGAAATCCAAAGCTAACACTATGCATAAAGTGATAAAATGCAAAATCATTTGAAAGTGGAACTATATGGACCTAGTAAATAATCATCTAATAGACTTTCAGAAATAATCATCTAATAGACTTTCAGTCTTAGAGGGTTCCAGTTATTGCTAGCCAAAAAGGTGAGATACCAACATTATTGCTGATTGGGAAGTCATACAAGAAGACTGAACTAGAAAGCCTGATGGTGCAGTGTAGATAACTTCCTGAATCACAGAGCAAAGTAAAAAAAAGAAGGAAAGAGATAAGACAATAAAGGGTTTCAGAAGAGTAATAATATATTTTAACCAAAAGGAAATAGGGTAAACACATAACATACGCAATTGCCTGAATATTCTTTATCAACAATATATGACATTTATTATGATTTTTATTTCTATATTGAGTAATCCTTCTTTACACAAGATTTTGTATTAGTGATATATTGTAATTTATTTAATCTATATTAACACATTATTAAGGATCCTAGACAAATACATAGGTCACCTGCAATAGTCTTATTATTGCATCTGGAGGTTTCCTAATGAATATACTTATGAATTTGGAAGATGTGGCAGTATGCAGGCAGAATTAAAATTTTAAGTATGTCAGTCAAATTTAATTTTAAAAATTAACATAAGGTTGTGAGTTTCCTCTTGAAATTTATATATTATTTATCATTATCTAAAAACAACTTAAAACTGAGTTGCACTTAAATATAAAATTAGCTAAAAAACTAAACAAACAATGCAAATACTGAGAAGAATGTGGATGAAATGGAATTCTAAGGCAACACTTTTTAGCAGATTTTGTATTATTTTAGTTTATTAACCAATTTATTGTAAATTCTATTTTAAAAAATTTAAAGCAAGAAGCAGCATTTATTACCAGAAGAATATAAAAACAACATAAGGTCTAGCCAAAAATAAAATTATATTTAACAAAAGAAAAGAATAAAGAACTTTGACATATAAATAGAAATAGTTTATTTATTTTGTTTTGAGTTTTTTTGGTATGATACTGGAAATTAAACAGGGGGCCTTGCATGCTATCAAATTCTTTACTACTGAACTATATTCCCAGCCCTTCTATATTATTTTCTAATAAAAAGTGAAGTAATGTACTACTCATTTAAAGTATCCTTATATTCTTCACATGGTAAAATTTATATTGATATTGGTTGCTATTTTAAAACAATGTACATTCCAATGTACCCATCACTCATCTTTAATAATTATGGATTTATTGCTAATTTGTTTTCTATAAATCTTTACTAATCACTAACCCCTACTGAAATATTTTGCATCAAATAACAACTACCACATTTCAATACTTAAACATTTCAATATATAATCTCAATTTAAGGACTCAAAATCATTATGACAACAATATGACTTATTATCATGAGTAATATTAACTTTTCAGGTTTTATATCTATTTTAAATATTTGTCCATTAAGAAAAATTTAGAAAACTAAAATTAAAGATTTGATTTCTTCCCTTTGACTCTATAATATGTAGAAATAAATTTTATATGTAATGCAGTAAGCTTTAACATTCTAGACTATTTTAATTGCTATTTTAAAACAATTATCAAATGTTAAATGTACGCAAAATAAAAGATCAGAAATGAATTGCTGAATTTGAAACTCTCAAACTGTATTAATTATATTAAATTTATATATTTTTAAAGTCAAACATCTGTATGCAAATTTCTATTTTTTCAGATAAAATAATATATGCTAATTTCAGAGAATAAATTTATTTTTTCCACTCTATTTTGAGTTTAAGATACCTTAATGTTATTTTCTTTTGTCATATGAAAATGTTTATAAATGTCAATTAGGGAAAGTTGGTTGCTGTTATTGTTCAAGTATTTCATTTTTTTATACTCTTTCTATTAATTTTTAAAGAAGAGACTTGAGAGCTTTGAGCAGATTGGTGAATTTGTCTATTTCTCCTTATAGGAAACTCTCTAAAGCACATGATATACTTAAACAAACATATTAAAGTCAATCACTAAGCCAAGTATGAGAAGGACAGAGGGGGATGGAATGGGGCGGGAAATGGGTGAGGGCTAATTGGGTGATGTGTGCATGTATGTCTCCACCATCTTCTATCCCATTAAGATGTATGACTACAATGCACCAATACATTTTTTTTTAAAATCAAATTTGCATCATATACTTTTAATTTCTTTTACTAGAATCACAAATATTTAGAATTTTATGTGACCATCAAGTTGATAACTGTATCACTTTAACACCTTTTATCTCTAAAATATACTTTGGTCAATGACAAGAACTTTCTGAGTACTCTTCATTGTGACCCATATTTGAGGTTTTTCAATTCTAGCTTATAAGATTAGACACTAGTTTCTGTATATGTTGGTTCCTGGTATTTATTTGTTTAATCTTTTTTGGTGGTTCTTTCTTTGACTTTGATATTTTTTCTCAGGCAACTAAAATGATCACTACTCAGTAGAAGACTTGAGAAGAATCTCCTGCAGGTTGTCAGATTTTTCTTTCTACAGTACTGTAGTCTATGGTAGTCTAACTTGGTCTCCCTAATATGCAGAGAAAGGGTCATAGGAGAAACTCTAAACAAAGAAGGACTAATCACAGATGAGCAGATAAGGTCACCTAACTAGGAGGGACAGGAAGGAGGAAGAGGGAAATTCTCTGATGTGCATGATGTACATCAAAAACATATCAATCACTATGCCAAAAATGAGAAGGAGGGAGGGAGGAGAGAATGGGGTGGGAATTGGGGAAGGGCTAAATGAATGATGTGTGCAGGTATGCTTCTACCATCTTGTATGACTCTCCCATACCCCACTAAGATGTATGACAACAATATACCAATTTAAAAAAAAAAGTCTCAGTTCAAATCATCACAACTCAACGAAACTTCTTACTTGACCTCAATTTTATCTCCCAGTATTTTATACTAAAAATATTCTCCAACCAGTGACTAACCTGGGCTTCACTGATGGAAAATCTAGAATATCTATTCTCAGAACTAATTCATTTTTAAGAACTTTTATTGATTCAGAAAAAATTAGGACCAGGTCTTATTTGAGATTTAATAGATCTTTCATTGTGCCATTTTCTATAAAAAGGTATTAAAAAATCTATGAATAAAATATCTTTTCAAATGAATTATTGAAAATAAATGAGAGACATAGGTTCCAAAAAAGAAGAGAAACATATCATTGTAAAACCAAATTTGACTTTTAATGGAAATGATCCAAAGAAAAAATTATTCATTTAGGTCAAAGAACTACTGGGGCAAGTTTAATGGCCATTTAATCTATTAATGGCACTAAAAGAGACTCTAGATAATCATTAAATCATGCTAGTATCAATTAAACTGTAAGGCTACAGAACTAAAAAGATGATATGATTTGTTGCGAGGTGGTATGATTTTTCCACAAGGGTTTTTAATTCTCTTTCCTTTTTCTTGGACCTGACTTCTCTTATCATATTACAGAAATTATATAAAAATACTGTTAGAGAGGACTTGCTTAAGCACAAAAATATCAGTTAAAAGAAAATATTATGTGAGGCTTACTTAATTTATTCATATGTAATAATTCATATTTTATACTCCAAAACATTTGAGCTTCTACCAACTAGAATACCTCTAAGGCATATGCTTTAAAACTACTCTTGACAACAGAATTATCTAAAACTAGAAGTCAAAAGTGAACCTAATGATTTATCCCAGGGTCACATTCCAAACCATACATTTATTTGAGTTCTTTTTTTTTTATGGTGTTACTGGGGTTCCTGGAAGCCCTTCTACTTCCGGAATACACTCCCAGACCTATTTTTATATTTTTTATTTGGAAACAGGGTCTCTTAAGCCAGTGAGGCTGGCTTCGAATCTGCGCAATCCTCCTGTCTCCACCTCCCAAGCGTGGGGATTACAAGTGTGCGCCACCACGCTCGGCTTGAATCTAAACCTGATCAAGCACACACTGAAAAAAAAATTATATTGATATTAGAATATAATAGAATTCGTTATACAAAATGATGTATAATATGGTAGGATTGTATTATATGGTTGTGATATAGTTTAAAATAGAATGATAGAAGTTAAAATAGAAATATATTATTTGAATGCCATTCTTTAATTCATAAATACTCTTCTTAAACATGTGTTTTCATGCATTTATTTAGTATCAATAAAACTACTAGTGTTAATAGTACTAGTATTAATAAAACTACTGTAAATATTCAATTTTATATCAAAATAAATATAAAATTATAATTGAAATAAAAATATTTTTCTTAAAATAATATTGTATATGAAAAGTCAGTTACAGAAAAAAACCACACTGAAAAAGATAATTCCCAACCTCTTCTAGGCAGGTAATGACAGGGAAAATGAAATATACATAGCTTAAACATATATGCATTAATAGAATAGGTAAAAGCAAAATATAGAAAGAATATCATACATAAATAAATAAATTTTTGAGTTTTAGCTAATTGGGAAAGGGAAAATTGAAACTGCATCAGAAAGAGCTGTAATGTGCTATTTGAAGACTGGTTCTTATTCTAAATAGTAAAAAATTATGTGGTTTTTTCTTAATAAAATTTATGATATTCTTTAATATATTTAGATGTTAAAGATACCTAAATATACATATAATTCTTTAATGATATTTAGAATTTCCCATATTCTAAATATTTTAATAAGAATTCTCATACATGTTTTCTTGGCTCAAAACAGCACAATTGAGAAGAATTATTGACAGAGTTCATCTAGATAGATAAAATGTGAGCTATCAACTCTAGTACCTGATAATTAGGATATCGAATCAGACTTTTAGAATGCAGCAGGAAGTTCCTTGAATGATAGTGGGTGACCCTTTAGTTGTAGACTTGGCTTTTCTAGCAGTCTAGTGCCTTGAAGTAAGCTCAAGGCAAGCTGTTTATGCTATACTGGTCAAAGTAACTACTCACAAATATGATTACACCTCTAAATAAAAGAGAATAAACTCAAACAGGAAAACAAACAAAATCTCACCACCATTTTTTTTTGTACTTCTCATTTGTTGGCATAGTTCTACATGATAGAGAAACACACCTCTAAATGTCTGTATCAGTCTCTATTTTCTTTAATCTTTTAAATTAGAATAAACTTTATAATCTTCACAAGAAAATGAGTGCAGAAAGAATTAGTTGAAAGTACACTCACATTATATTATGTGCTAAAAACTTGTAAAGGAACTTTACTGAGAAATGTTCTCTTTTCTTTTTTATAATTAGTTGACATTTTTCATAACAAATTTACCAAAATGTAAGCTCTTATGCATACTTTAATAATTTTAATAATATTTTATAATTTAAAAATGTTTTCATCAATTTCAAAACTACTCATAGCTTTTATAAGTAATTACCACATCATAGTCTGTTTTTGAATAGTAGAGTACTTTATGAATACAAGTAAATCATTAAGTAAATTCTTCTATTCAATAAATGTTATTTCTATTTCATGTGAACATCTTTCTGAAAAACAGTAAAATGGTGCATCATACCTTTATCTGAGCTTTTCAACATGAAGTAAAGTTTTTTTTTAAATAATTCTGTCTTTAAAGGTAATAATTTCAACATTCTAATTTTTACAATTGTAAGCTGTCCAAGATAAAAGAGAGTTTCTTTAGATTGTCAGACTTTATCATTTGTAATTTTTGTCATGTATTTTTTTTATTTGACTTTAGGCTCTTTGAATTGATTAAACTATGTTCAGATGTTCACAAATGGCAATTGGACTTGAAATAACTATAATGACTCTCTTAAAGAGTGGTTTCTAGAATAAAATTATGTAGAATGTATAAAGATATATTAAAAGTCACAAAGGGGTCTAAAATTGACACTGACTGGAAGATGTACTGCTATCGTTATTTGCTCAGGTTGGAATATTGAAATTGAAGACAAAAAATGGAAGCAAGTGTCAAGTCACGAAGAGAATGCTAGTCTCCAATCATTTTGTGTGATCTGGTCTAATTGTGGTATTTCAAAGAAAGAACTTTCTAAAGTATCTTGATTATGTTATAAAGCTTATAGAGCAGCTCCTCCCACCTGAGTAGCTATTTAGAGTATATTAAAATTTTTGTCATATTATGTTGAAAATATTACAAGAAGTATTGATAACATCATTTCAAGGTGACTTTTTTTCCCCCTGGGATTGGAATCCAGGACCCTTCTACCTCCGGCCTATATTCCCAGACTTATTATCTTTTGTTTGTTTGTTTGTTTGTTTGTATGTTTGTTTGTTTTGGAAACCATGCTTCACTAAGTAGCGGAGGCTGGCTTTGAACTTGCGCGATCCTCCTGTCTCAGCCTCCCAAGTACTGGGATTACAGGAGTGTGCCACCACGCCCGGCTAAGGTGACATCTTAATATTGCTTTCTCACAAATAAAAGTGCTCAAAATTTGTTTTGATAAGGGATTAAAGTATTACTTTCTTCAACTTGTAACTTTGATTGAATTTGACCTTTAAATGAAAAAAAGAAAAGTTTGAGTTTTAAAGATTTTTTTGAAAACTTTTACAATTAGAAGAAAAATCAAACGGAACTAAACTCATTGGATATGGCAAGAAATACTCTTCATCAGTATGGTGAGACAAAAGCACACATTTAGTAGAGTTGGCTCCATAATTCCACTTACACTTAAAAACTTGAGACAACAATTTAACTGTAGGACTGATTTCTTATGTCCCTTGTTCCTTTCTTCCAGATGCATAGCTTCCTTCATTCTAGCTCATCATTACAGCTGTCCTCAGGCATCTCCTGCAGTCATTTCCTTGGTGCTTTTCACAAAAAGAACACTTTACTTTCCTCTTCTTTTCATGATCCAGTTATTTGTTGAAAAATGGTGTTTCTTTAAAATGCCTATGGGAAAGCAGAGAACAAGTTACATGAAAATAGGTAAGTAGCATTTAACCCCAGCATTAAAGAATATGTACAAATCCAAAGATTTTAAAGGTTGAATAGCTATTATAAAATGCATGTTTAGAAGCCCACTGCAAACTCAGTCAACTAAAGCGGAAGAGAATGGGCGAATCCACACCTGTTCCCTGTACTTGTTCCCCAACTCCCTGACCTTGTGCTTCAGTGCTATAAGTCAGATGAAAAAGAACAGAAACTTTTCATTCCTTATTCCTGTCATTCTCTAGGTAAAGTTCTTTATACGGAGAGGAAATGCAAATCAAAGTTGACTAGTAAAAATAAAAAGTCTTCAAATTAACATTTCAATATCTTCCCACATTGACCTATAAAACTGTAGAAAGGAATGAAGGCTGCTGGGTGAAGGATAAAGACCAGCTACAGTTTTAAGACATTCATAAAAAATGCAACAATACTGCCACCTACTGCTTCAGATATTTGTCCGTTTTAGATATTACAATGTATACTTCATGTTTAATAATAAAAATACATGTGACTTTTTGTTTTAAATAATTTTATACAAATGTATATATTTTATAGCATTTAGATATCAATGACATCTTTTTATCTGTCATGTAACAAAAGTCTGTTGTATAATTGTCATTCAATAAACATGATAAATTTTTCCAACTGTATTTTGATTTCTAATATTTTTTCCTTAGGTATGAGATGGAGGGTCATGGTAGGCAAACCAGCCATGAATGAAAGTATAAGTTTAGAGGGCCGATGACATTTTAACAATAAACAAATCTACTTATAATTGTATACACAACTATAACTGTAATGAAAACTATTTATAAGGTTGATAGTTAAAATTTTACATCACCATACTACAGATTTCAGTTTTAATGCACATCTGCTTTAAAAAGAGAAAAATACTTTTTTTTTTTTTTTTTTTTTGGTGGTACTGGGGTTCCTGGAAACCCTTCTACCTCCGGGCTACACTCCCAAACCTATTTTATATATATTTTTGGAAACAGGGTCTCTTAAACCAGCGAGGCTGGCTTAGAACCAGCGCAATCTTCCTGTCTCCGCCTCCCAAGCATGGAGATTACAAGCGTGTGCCACCAAGCCCAGCAGGGCAACACTTTTAAAGCCTTTTCACAAGAAAACATAAAGGAGACTCATATCACCATAACCACCCTCCAAATTCAGTGCTCACCCCTGAGCATGATTCAGTCTCATGTCACAGCTGATGGAGCAGAGTTGATGGTAAGTACAGTCTTCCGGACTCCAGTGGATTACTCAGACTCTGCATCAGAAACCTGGGATCAAATCCCACTATTTTCCTCAGCTCTTGAAATACCAAGATAAGATATAAGGCAACCAGGCCTTAAATTTAAAAATGAGTGGTCTCCTTTATTTGTTTAATTAATTAATCAATTTATTTTTTGCTTACTTGTTTTGTTTCATTTACTATATGGCATAGAATCCATTTAAAAAGTACTGGCATATATCCACTTTCAGAATTTTCTTCTTCAAGCTTGATATTTACTTTTCTTTCTGTAAGCAAATGCTGTTCTGCTATTTTACATATGTTTTGTTTGTGTTGAGACTATTGATTTGATCGTTGTTCTTTCAGAGCTTGAATCCACAGAGCAGGTCAGTCTGCTTTACCCTACCAGACTGTGGTGATAGCATCTGCAAGAACAGGAGAGGAGTTTTGCGCTCATATAAAATTCTCATTAAAGAGAAATGTTTGCGCTTTTTACCTAGAAGATGGTAACTTGAATTGATTTTTTCATCTTGTTTTCCATCAAAGATGTTATTGCTCTGACATGACTAAATATGGGTTAGTAATCTATTTAATATCATAAAGTAGACCACTCTAACAATTGTTATTCTGGATTGCTATAACAATTATTGTTGTGAGAGACAGAATGTATTGATACTTCATTATCCATATCTTTCTACAGAACACCCCAAAACGAGGACCATTCAGAACAGCAAACTTGGAAAGCTGAGTGAGCTGAGTGCTACACACATTAAAAAAAAAAAAAAAAGAAAGATCAAGATAAGTGGGAAAAAGATAGCCTTCTTCAAGTGCACGTTGCATGTGTTTTCCTCTCAGAAATCACTATTTCAGTACCGCTGAGCAACCAGCAGCATCCAATGAAGAAGCTCACCAGGTTATGTCCCACTACACTGTCGTTCCTCTTCCCACAAGGGGTCAACTTTCTCTGAAACTATAGGATTAAACAAGGAAATATGTCCTTGAGAATAAATGAGAGACACCAATAAAATAGTGGAAGGAAATAGAGGGATGGTAGTGAAGAAGAGAAAAGGAAGATGAAAGAAATGATTCCAATTATGCTGTGCCCATATATGAAGCTATCACCATCAATCTCATTATTATGAATGGGGAAGGGTTGGTAGTGAGGTCAGACCTGAAGAGAAACACACCAAGGCCTGTGGGCATGTTTTGTTTATTTGTATGCTTTGAACCTCACTATGACATATAACTACAATGGACTAATAAAAGTATTATTATTTATATAGGATCAAAAATGGGAAAAACTAAAGCAATAGTTAGAATGCCTAGTTCAGTGGTCAAAGTATAAAGAAAAGTAAGGAAGTGATTCCTACAGTCTGGCTGAGTGTTCTCCTTCAGAGAGGGTCATGGAGTGATTTCTAGACAGCAGCAGGATTCATTTTAACTTGGGTGGTTGCTATACAGTATTTACTAAAATTGTATTCTTTTATATATCTTTGGGTATGTATCTATAGTTCATGTAAAACATTTCTTTTTCTTTTTTTTTTCTTTCTTTCTTTTTTTTTTTTTTTTTTTGGTGGTACTGGAATTCCTGGAAACCCTTCTACCTCCAGGTTACACTCCCAGACCTATTTTTATATTTTACTTGGAAACAGGATCTCTTAAGCCAGCAAGGCTGGCTTCAAACCTGCACGATCCTCCTGTCTCCTCCTCCCAAGCGCGGGGATTACAAGAATGTGCCACCATGCCCGGCCATGTAAAATATTTCAATATAAATTTTTTTCGTACTAAAAGTTAAATATTACAAAACTGGTTAGCAACTACTAAATGTATATTTTATAATAACATGTAGATAAAGATTTTTAATATTTCCATCCCAAAGAAATGATAAATATTTGAGGTGATGAATATGCCAGTTACCCTAGATGATAATTATGCATTGCATAAATATACTGAAATATCATACAGTATCCCACATGAACATATAATTATGTCAAAATTTTAAAAATTTTCTTATTTTTGTAGTACTGGGGATAGATCCCAGGGGAATTCTACCTTTGTGCTACACCTCCAGTTCTATTTTCATTCTTTATTTTAAAACAGGGTCTCACTGAGTTGCATATGGTCTCAGTAAGTAAATGAGGCTCTCCACTAACTAGGATCCTCCTGTCTCAGCTTTCCAATTGCTGGGATTACAAGTATGTGCCACCACACACAAATACAGTTTTTAAATATTTTAAACAACAAAAAAATAAATAAAAATATTTTAATTTTACAAATAGGAAATAGCTGTGAAAGTAAGGAGATACATTTGAGTTAAAATTCCAAAGAAAAAAGATTTATTCTAGTTCAAGATAATGCATTAAATCAGAGTCTGTGTATTATACTTCTGATAGGAAGGATAGGTGAGCTTGAGATCCAGAGAACCACAGCAGAAGCCATCCAGGCATTCAACTAAATGCTGGAGTTTCTGGCTTCATGTCCCAGCAATCCTAAGATTGGAGGTTCTTGTGGCCAAAAAGACACCTTTTCCAGGAAACCTGGACCACATGGAAAACAAACTACTATGGTTTCTGGAAAACATTTTCCTTTTGTGGCTAAGAAGTAGCCAGCTTAATATGAACTACCATTTGGTCAGAGATTGACCTTGATCAACAAGGGGTGACAGGTAGTTAGGTTGGCTTTAGACGATGGAGACCGAGAGTAATAAATGTAGAACCATGTGACCATTAGTGTTTCCTGACGTCTCCCTGATACAAATGGATATTAGAAGAAACACTATTCTGAAAAAAGTTATGCCTGCCATGGATTGAGATCCCTGAGCAACAATGGCACAGCTCAAACTAATTTCTGCCCAGAAATAGAGCTCTGCTGTGTTTCTTTCCAAAGGATTCCTGGGGGCACATTTTACTATAACTTATCAAGGTTCACAACATCAGCAGCGATTGCTGGGTCTTTATGAAACTCTCTCCCTGTTCTCCTAAGGAAGGCCACTTGTCTAATTTTTAAAGTCTAGTCTTATTAACACCAACTTACCTATTATGCTGCACTTATTGAATTTTCTTACATAAGAAAAGAGGTGTTTTTTTACACATTTTATTTTGTAGCTTTTACTTCTCTGAGATAATTTAGGTACTTTTACACTAATAATTATTTATACTTTACCAAATATGGATAATATTCTAAAGTGCCATAGTTAAAATCACTGTTTTTGCTTGAGAAATGTTTAAAGATATTTTCAAATTATTTTAAAACATTGGTACTTAGGCTTAAGTTACCTTTCCCCTTAAAAAATTTTCCACAACAAATAGTACATTCCACCTTAATCTACTATTCAGATAATAACATTTTTTAATTTTTCAAAATGTTCTAATTAATTTACAACATTAAAGAGTTATTTCTAAACTAAAATTATTGTTTTATTTTCTTTAATCTAAGTGTATACATATAAATTGGTGCAGGTACATACGTCTGAAATCCCAGTATTTGAAAGGTTGAGAAAGGAGGATTTCAGCATTGGGATAAGCCTCAGCAATTTAGTTAGGCCTTGTTTCAAAATAAAAACTAAATTTGGGCTGAGGATTTAGCTTGGGGGTGGAATGACTCTGTGTTCAATTTGTGATACTATATATAAATAATATGCATTCAATAACAATAACAATTAATTGTTAATATATATTTAAGTTAATATAACAAATGATATTAAAGTGTTCTGAATTTGCTAATATGATGTTATCATTGATGTTGTATAGTTTGCTATTAAACAGTTTTTTCTAAATATAAAAATGCCTATTTTCTTATATATAGTTGATGATGAAATTCTGTGTACCTGAAATTATTTCTCATTCAGTGATCCTACTCCTAAAGATTAAGCCAACAAACCATAGAAATATTCTGACCCAATTACAAACTGTTAAATTGGATTTTTTTCTTGTATAAACTTCTGCCAAATATTAACACATTTAGGTGAATTTAACTTCTCCGCTTAGCCCAGCCAAACCTAAACAAGCTAGCAATTCTTCATGCCATTTTACCTTTCTATAGCTCTTATTGGTGCTTAAATATAGAATTCAAATTTTCTTAGTGACTCAGAAGCAAATAAATCAATCCAACATGTTATGGTAATAAGAAAAGAAAGAATACCTAAATATAATTTTAAAACTATAGTTTGGCCTCATAAGTGAATACCGCATCATTAATAGAAAATAAACCACAATCATTATATTGAGATGTGATATTTCATAATTAAGTATCAAATAACTACATTTGCAAGATAGTTGAGACAATTATCTAAAAAATTGGAGGCTGACACTCAGCATCATGAGATACATGACATATTTTTAAGACCATACTCAACTAACATTATAAATAGTATATATAGTGATACTGGGGTCCCTGGAAGCCCTTCTACCTCCGGGCTACACTCCCAGACCTACTTTACTTTTATATTTTTATTTGGAAACAGGGTCTCTTATGCCAGCGCGGTTGGCTTGGAACCTGTGCGATCCTCCTGTCTCCCCTCCCAAGCGGGGATTACAAGCATGCACCACCACGCCTGGCCAGCATATTGTTTTTTAATAGTAGGAATGATTATACAGTATCTTAAAACATATGTTGAGAAAGGAGGTTAATTTTCATAGTCAAGCAACAATGTGAGAATTCATCGACATAAATTTTTGCTACTCTTAATCTGGATGATTGACAGTAAACCAAAAGAACCCTTGGGATTTATGATCCAATATCTATCCCTTTTCATCTCAGCTTTATTGTTTGTACGCATGCCTTCCAACTTTTTTTGTGTGTCTGAGGGTCTTTGCCTTAAACTTCTTTTCCATTATAGGGCTGTTAGCACAGGTGGTGTGATTAGGAAACACAGTTAAGTTGTTTTAGTTGATTATATTCACAGCCCCAGGTTGCACCAGCAAGCACCCCATCACTGGATATCATAAATCAGTAGGAAACAAATCTGAATGAAAACTACAGAGTGGGATGAAGTACAAAATAAGAATGGTTTGCCTTATTTTGCTACATTCTTATCTGAATTTGTTGATGCTCTTGAAGTACCTGATACCCACCAGATGAAAAGTACAAAGAAACAAGCAATTATTCCGCAGGAAGTAAGTTAAGTAAATGTTGAATATAAGTCTCTCTCTCTCTCCCTCTCTCTCTCTCCTCTCTCTCTCTCTCTCTCTCTCTCTCTCTCTCTCTCTCTCTTTCTTTCTCTCTCTCTCTGTATATACATATGCATATATATATATATATATATATATATATACTCTTTATCAACAATCTGAATTTGTCTATTTTATATCCTCTTATCCTCTCCTTCTGAATAATCTAGATTTATGATAATAACTGATCCCCTTGGATGCCTTTAAGGAAATCTCTTCAAATGTAAGTACTTTACCCAGTGGGTCCTTTGAAAAAGTCTACTTAATAAGCTCTTGTGAGGTGTCAAGCAGGAATAAAGTACAGAAAGAATTCACCTAAAGCTAAAGGATATATTTTACTCATGGGGATTTGAAATGTATATAAGAACATTTTAATAGATGATAAATTGATTTGTAGTTTGAAGTCACTTTTTTGTAATATGTATCCTGAAACTTCCTAATATCAAAGGCAAAATACTCTGAATAATGAATGATATTTAATACATATGTAACACATAGAAAAAAGATTTGCTAAGAAATATCCAACATTTGGTAAATGATGATAAGATAAAAATTTTAAATAATTAGAATGTACTGAAACATGTATTTTTATACAAACATAATACAGTCTTCACATATCTTAGGCCATTACAGTCATTATTTTTGATATGATAAAAACATAGTATGATTTTCAGTTGATTTCAATTAATACACAAGAAAGAGACTATTTTGATAATTTGAACAAGATGAAATATTAGAACCAAGTTGTATCTTTCTTAGAGAATAGTCATGATAAAACTTTCATGTAAGTCATGTTTATCATGACTATTCTCTAAGAATCATTTTTCTTCTTCTCTTATCATCCCATGGTTGGTATAATTATGCATGACTCTTACATCACAATCTTATGTTATTCAGCTTTTATTTTTTAATTTATTTTTATGTGGAACATATTAAAAATTGCATACATTCAGATTGTGCTTGGTGCCCTCTGCCCCCCCAACTCCCCTTCTTATTCCAGCCTCCCAACAATGAGTTTCCAGGTTAACATGCTATATTCATACTTTAAAAAATATTCAGATGTAACTCCTCCATTAATCAACCTCAGCCTTCTTCCTTAACTTTTACAATTTATTGTTGGACATTTCATGTGTTCTATAATTTGAATGTTGAATGTCTCCCAGAGTTGTATGCTTCAAAGGCTTGGTTCACAGGGTAACAGTAAGAGGAAAATGGTAAAACCTTCCAGTGATGGGTCTGAATGAGATTTCCTTAAGTCATTTAGGGTGTGTCCTTGAAGAGGAAAGTGGGGCTCGACGTCTTTTTTGTTTTGTCTTTCTACTTCCTGATTTGTCATGTAAGTAGCTTGCTCTACCACAGGGTCCTGTGTCACGGACTAATCTCAGTCGGGTCGTTATTGTCCATTCCCGGTCAAATCCTCAGAAAGATGGGACAAAAGGCAGGCGACGTTCTGCAGATTCTTATCTGCAGCAGTTCTTTCCCCTCTATGAATTCCTTAAGTTTTTAGTTACGATGCTTTGGAAAAGAACCTGGGGTGGACAAAGGCTTCTTGAGCCAATGACACTTTATTACAAAAACCCCAAGAAATTTATACACTTCACCAGTAAAGTTAAGAGAAAGGGGGGCGGGTGTCTTTTAGCTGGCTGTTGGCCTTTGAAGAATTAACTTCTGTTCCTCTCCAAGGTCCCAAGGTCTTGTAGATAAGCAGTTGCAGGTGGCAGCCTCCCAGGATAGTCAAGGCTTGGGAGCTTCTCGGGAGCTTTTCCTGGAACTTTCCATCTTTTGGGCTCAGTTCATATAGCAAGTGTGGGGAGATGTGGTGATTCAGGTGGATGTGATGGAGTTTCTTCAGGTGTTGGCATCTTATCTTCTAAGTCTGAAAGCTTAAGCATACTCACAACACAGTTTGGTAGACAAAATACCACAAATAACACCACAAGGTTTTTAGTTCTAATTGTCAGATGTATTTCCTTAACTGCTGAGCACTCTTCTTTAAACAACAAGCCTATTAAAAGAATCCACTTCCCTGTCACAAACTCTCTGCAGTCTGCTTCTAACTTTCTAATTTCTTTCCCAGTTGGGACTTTCTTATGATAAGCTCTTTTTCATGCAAAAATGCTTTTCTTACTCTTACGGTATTTCTTTTCCTTCATACATATATATTTAAAATGTCTGTCCTTTATTTTGTAATATTTATTTCTAATTATGCGGCCAGTTTTTCTATCTCCTGGAATGCTCACACTGAGGTAAAAGTTAACAGTCTTTTTCTTTGGGTCTATTGTATTTGGGCAGCTAAGTTGTTTCTTTAAAGTTACACACAAGGTTTCTCTCTGTCTCTAGGCAGGATTTCAAAGGTGAATAATTATTTTGAACTGAGCTACTTTTGCCAGAGTTGATAGATAGTGATGAAGGTCGGAGGCCATTTGTGATTGCTGCAGCTGGGGTGCTTATCACAGTACCTGAATTCTGGCCAGTTTCTCATTATTGTTGAGCAGAGCCAAGGACGTTTAGACAAATTATTAGAGAGTTTATTTCCACGGACTCAGTTTCTTTTTATATTTCTAATTTCACATCACTGGAGCAATTCGTGTAGAGAGTTAAAAGGAATAATAGTGAAGGGTATCTAAAAGTGGGGGGTACTTTAGCCAGAGACGACACCTCCTTCTCGGGGCTTTTTTGCCGAATAACTATGTGGAGTGGGGTTCTCAACACATAGATGCCGAGGCAGCAGGATGTCTTGGCAGTCCTGTCATGATAAGTTGCTCTCATCAGAGGCCCAAATGTGTGGAGCTGCCTGATCTTGGACTCAGGCTCCAGAATCCAGAGTCAAAATAAACCTTTTATCCTTATTGGTTAATTATCTCAGGGATTTCATTATAGTGATGTGAAGCTGACTAATACAGCATCCTGAAAAAAATTCACCTTTCTATTCATTATTTAATACTTTAAATCCTGCTTGTCTCAAATTCTGTACCTATAAAGTAATAAACATATTAAATCACTTTTATAATAATATAAGAACATTTAGAAAGAACAACTGAATATTGGTAAACATTTTTTAGGAAGCCATCTACAGTCAGGATGCCCACAAAGGATGCTACAATGACCTCGTTCAAAATGGTCAGAGATAAATCTCAGCAGTAGTATGGACATGGAGGAGAAGGGAGTTGAAAGTAGGACTGAGATATTAGGTTGTGATTCTCTCATCCATTAAAAATTAGTTTTCCCCAATATGAAGAAAAAATTTTTAAATGTCAGGATAACTTTCAGGTTTATGTTGTTGATAACTCTATAAAAGACATATGTTGAAAAATGAAAGTGGTTGACAGATTATCAAAAGGAGGATATATGGTAGGTACATTGAAATTTAAAGTCTATGGTCATATTTATTTATTTATTTATTTATTTATTTATTTATTTATTTGCGGGTCTGGGGGTGGAACCAAGGGCATTCAACCTCTGAGCTACACCCCCATGTCCCATTTCTTATTCTTTATTTTGAAACCAAGTCTCACTGAGTTGCAGAGTGCCTCACTAAGTAGCTGGGGCTGTCCACCAACCGCAATCCTCAAGTCTCTGCCTCCCAAATGCTGGGATTACAAGCGTGTGCCACCACGCCCAGCTCATATTTTATTTTTGATTGATTCCATCATATTAATGATATCATTAAGAAGTTTAAATGGAGTTTTCTGGAATAATGTATAAAACAAAATTAACAACACTAAAATGTAAAGAATAATCAATATCTGGTAGAAAAAATTAAAAAGCAGAACATAACCACAAATATAATAAAAATGACATGTTTCTCTATATAGAAGAGCATGAAATAAATATAGTTTGTTGACATGTTTTCCCAATGAAGCAGAACAGAAAACTGGTATAGATCATGAATCCTTCAATTACTTTACCATCCTTGCATACATTCTTTCTTGTTTTATATCAATCACATCTTAGTATAAAAGATAATACTCTTCCTACCTCAGACTAGTGACTGTGTATCTCTTTAGAATAAAAAAAGAAAAAAATTGTAATCACTTAATAAGTGCAGAAAGGCCAGGCATGGTGGTGTACTCTTGCAATCCCAGCATTCGGGAGGTTAAAACAGCCAAGTTAAAAAATGTTTGATAATATCATTTTCATTAAAATTAAAAAAGTAGAAATAAAAATGTAACTTATATTTGAGATAAATTATAGAAAGCAAGAACCAAAAGAGTGAATATAAATCTTTAAATAAACATAAAATAACCTAAAATTAAACTTACATACGTTGCCATATAAACACTTAACAATGACAAAGGCCAGAGAAAATTAGCCTATTATGGTTGAATTCTGAAAAATTCATTTGGAATTAATCATAGAGAAATAAATTCACTCAGAATATATTACAGAGAAATTTATGGCATTGAAACATCCCAAAATGACATTGAGAAACAAGGTAGAAATATTGCATATTGTAAATTTACAAGGAAGAGAAGTTCCATGACTACAAAATTAAAAGAATAGAAGAGGGCAAAATCCCCAAATAGATCCTAAGAGGTTTCAGTAATGAATGCAGAAGGTCCAGACTGATCTCTTTTGGCAGATCGGCTGGGGCCAGAATAATGGGTGTCTATGATAAGGACACTCTTTCTTTCCTACTGAATTCATAACATTTTGAGAGGTAATACAAATATGGGGAATTTTGGCCAAGTTTGGCCAAGTTTATTGATTAATTGAACTCTAAAATTAGATACAATTCCTCATCTACTTGCAGACAATGCTGGGCAATGGAATAACTTTCTCTTGATCAGGAAAAATTTATTTCTGGAAAAGCATTAGAAATGACAGATAAGTTAAAATGAGAGTAAAAATTGCAGTCCTGAAATAAGACTTGTTTGTTAGTCAGTTTCTCAGGAGCCCAGTCTGCTTCCAAGATAGTGCAGGGCAGAGGACAGCTAAAGGTACTCATTCATTTCTTCTCTCCAAAAAAGAAAAATCTCATCAGCTAAATACCTTACCTCCTGTGTACCCTCCATCTGACCCCCACAACACACATATAGTAACATAATAATAAAACTCAGAGAAGGACCCATGTTTTTCTGTTTTTATTTATTTTTATTTTTTATTGGTGCATTGTAATCATACATCTTAATGAGGGACAAGATGGTAGAGACATATATGCACCCATCACTCATTTAGCCCTTCCTCAATTGCCACTCCATTTTTTCCCCTTCCCTTCTTCTCATGTTTGGCTTAGTGATTGACTTTGATATGCTTGTGAAAGTACATTAGGGAATTTCCCTCTTCCCCTATCCCATCCTCCTCAGTTAGGTCTCATTATTGGCTCATCTATAGTTTTTCCTTCTTTGTCTAGAGTTCCTCCTATGACTCATTTTCTCCCTAGCTTCCACATATTAGGGAAAGCATCCTATTTCTTACTTTTTGTGACTACTTAATCTCAATTAGTATAATGTATATATGGACATATATGTATATGTTAACATATATATTCAGAAACATGATGGAAATATGTGAACTACATAATACATAGAAAGATGGCCAAGGATTGAACACCCATAAAGTGGCAGGACCAAAAGATTTCCAAGCATGATGAGGCCCCACATTAATCATATTTCTTGAAAGTGAGGACTGTGATGAGACACACAGACAGATAGGAGAAGAGTTTAATGTAATCCACAGTACATATCATAAATATGAAAATAGGGGTTTAAGCAAGTGAAGGATCATTTTATTTATTTTTTAGAAGAAACAGTAGTCATACAAGGTTGATACAGAATTTTCAGTCTTATAACAAAAGTCTTTCCTTCTTTTCTGTTCTTGTAAGTGCAGATTTTATTTCCATGCTTCCCCTTACATAACAGCTTCCTTCCATCCACATTCCATGTTACAGGTGTAAAGTACAAGGAGAGAATACTTCAATCACTGAATTGAAAAATATTTCATATTTTTACATAATTTTATTGTAATGCAGAATCACTGCAGCTATATTTTAAAACAAATAGTAAAAATTTTAGCAAATGCAATCTGGCATGTAAGTACTTTTTAAAAACTCTGGAAATAAAATACACAAGGTATGATTTCATTCTCTTTTATAAATTGATGAGCTGTCAAAATATTACATTGATTAAATGTGAACAGTTCAATGAAATTATTTATAGTGGCATAGTATTTGCAAAGATGAACAAAACTATTCTAATATTAATGTGGAAAATTAAGTGTTAAAACTCTGTTCTTAAAAAAAAAAAGATGGGTACTACCCTATAATGAAAATTCTAAGTGAACCAAATATATCTGTTGAATGATATGTGAATGAACTACATACATTTTACTCTCTAAAAACTTTGTGGTGTTAATTGCTTTGACAAGTCTTGCATTTGCTCAATCATATTATATATTTTTCAATAAAAAGAAATAAATGCTCTGTCCTTGAGCACAAATAAATACAAAGAACACTAAGAATTTAATTAAAAGATGACAGGAATAATACATGCTATGTAGATACCATTACAAAATAAAATGAAATACTGTATTTAAAACAGTAAAATTCAATGTGCTTGGATCTTAAAAAGTCATTGCAAGACTACAAACAAAAGAAATATTTATCACTTTCAATTTACCAGATATTTTATATTCATGCATTCATTTAAAAATATTTACTGTGGTTGGGCATGGTGGCTCACCCTTTAATCCCAGTACTGAGACAGGAGGATTCCGCAGATTCGAAGCCAGCCTCAGCTACTTAGTGAGGTTCTCAGCAACTTAGTGAGAACCTGTTTCCAAATAAATACAAAATAGGTCTGGGAGTATAGTCCAAAGGTACAAAGTCTCTGGGTTCCATTCCCAGCTCCACACACACACACAAAATTTACTGTGTACCTCCTACATACTGGAGATTATTCTACCTGTTCCAGATAAATTGGTAATAAGGCAAACAAGGATGATGTATTCTTGGAACTGATTTCTCAGGGACATGTAAAACAATAAACAAGCATACGAGTAAAGTGTATAATTTCAGTCATTGATTAATATTATGAATCAAACATGTAACATCATGCTTTAAATCTGAATTACAACATTGAAAATGTGCTAGATATTTTAAGTAGAGTTGCATGAATCCTCCATATGAGGAGGCAACACCGAAAAACAGATATAAAGACTACGATGACAGTGCCAAGAGTAAGAAAAAATAACCTGGCCCTGTACAGTGCGCACATTCATACCGTTATTCACAGCCATTGTGTAATTCCTAACAAGGTCATTTATCAGCAATTCAGAAATAACAGTCTGTAAGTATGCTTTGCAAGTCAATTTAGGATGACATACAAAGTGGCTATAATTCAGAAATTGATACTAGGACTAAATGAAGGGGTGAGATTTACCTTCAAGCAAAGCACTGTCCAAACAATATATTATGTGAGACACAAATGTGAGCCACATATGGGGGTTTAATTGTTCTAATGCATATGTTGTTCAAAAGTGAAAATCAATAAATTAATATATGTCACATTTAGCCTAATACATCTGAACTATTATCATAGTAACTGTCATGGTTCAGATTTAGAATAAATCTCTTGCCATCATGGCAATAAGGTAGCAATGTTGAAAGGGGGGAAGGGGGGCTTGGTTGCTAAGAAGTAATTCCTGGGGGTTTGGCCTTGGGTATCATGTCTGATTCTCTCCTCTACTTGTTTCCCTCTTACTACTGGCCTCCAAGATGTGAGATGTGAGAGTCTAGTCTTGTACTGTTTCTCTCTCTGCTTCCTGCTGCATGACCTGAGCTATACAGACCTGATCTGAATCCTAGAATCTCAAAAAGACGGTGAGCTAATAAATCCTCCTTTCTCTATATTATGTGGTCAGTTTATTCTGTGTGGTCAGAAATACAGCATAGAGAATATTGATCGAAATAAAAACGACAATATAAAAATAAATATAAAAAATATAAAAATATATAAAAATATAAAAAATATATATAAAAATATAAAAATGACTCAATATAAAAACTCAATATAAAATGATGATATTTTATATTCCTTTTTATAGTATTTGAACTTCAGTTTTTATTTCATATATGAATGCATCTTAACCAGACTAGCCAAATTTTATGCATGTGTGTAGTTATGTCAATGCTAAAATACAGTTCTAGAGTCTGTTTTACTAAGAGATATTTGCAGAAGACCAAAATCAGAGAAAGAAGAAACTAAATTAAATAATCAGCAGAACTAAGTGAGTTCAGATTTCAACTAAGAAAAAACCGAAAACTAAATATTATATTTTATCTCTTTTAGTATGAAAATTAGATTATATTAATGCATTTATCACTGAGAACTGTAATGTTTGCCAAAAAAAGAGATCATATGTTTGCAATCCACCTGGGCGAAAGCAGTTTAACTGCATATATTTAAATTATATTAATTAATATCAGAGTGATGTGCTATATAAAAGAAATGGCTAAGCCAAGTATGGTGACACATTCTTCTAATACCAATACTTGAGAAGCTAAGACAGGAGGATCACCGGTTCAAGGACAGCCTCGACAACCTAGCAAGACCTTGTTAAAAAAAAAAAAAAAGATACCTGGGAGTATAGGTCAGAGATAGAATATCACTCTCTGGGTTCAATTTATAGTATCACAAGAAGAAAAAAAAATGGATAGGCTATATTTATCATGCATGTACTACATAAAATATATAAAAAGGTGTCCTTTAAAATATTTTTCTCTAACATTGATAAAAATGTATTTTTTAAATTGTACTGGTTCCATGTTTTTGAACATCATAGTAACATTTAAATAGTCACATTCATACATGCACACAGCATCTCTTGGTGTATTTTCTTCCACATTTCTTCCCACTTAACTCCCATTTCTCTCTCAGCAAATGCTTGTAAAGTTGACCTGAAAAGGAAAAATAGAATTTAAAAACTGTGTGTTTGAGTTCTAATTGCTTTGAATGAACTTGAGGTACAACAACAAAATGTAATAAAGGAATCTTGTGAACAAGGAGAGCAGGAATGATTTCTCACCTGGGGGCAGGCATTTATTGTTCCCGATAATGTTTTATCTAAACTTCTGAAATATTTAGATAACAATTTTGTTATATTTTTAAAACCATTTCTACTAAGTTCTATTAGTGACCACTAAAATTGAAGAATAGGACCAAAAGAAAGAAAAATATATTTGTCTTGAGAAAAATGTTTTTAGTATTGTATTTATAGAAAGAAAGAAAATAAGTAATTTAACAGTATTTGTTTTAAAAATAGTTACAATTCAATTTATGTTCATGGAATATAAAATTGCTTATTATGTAAATCTGAACTATCAATGAATTAAAAAATCAAACAGGTGGAAAAAGTTTAATTAATACAAAGCCAAATAATACTAAAATGGCATAGGATTTGTAGAAATACTATTTCATGAGGAAATGAGCATGGACATTTTGTGTGGATATTCTGTAATGAGAGAGAAAACACATTAGACAATTTTTCTTTTAACAAAAATTGTTTATAAAATGTTTTAAATTGAGCTGTTCACTGAAACAGAAACTATAATAAATTAATATATATATTAATTTAGTATTAATAAATTACTCATAAGTAGTGATGTTTCACAATTATTTTTAAGCCGTTATTCTAATCAATTACTGAAAAATATATTAATTTTTATTTAATTGATCAAATCATTTATTTTTTTAACAAGCAGTTTATAAAAGTTAAATGTTTCAAAGAATTAAAGAGTATATTGAATGGTTTCCTCTTTAAAATAAATTAACAGAGAAAAATATAATTATTGTTAGGTCATTATTTATTTATTTTATGTTTTTAGCGAATCTGGGGATGGAACCCAGGGGCCTTCTACCTCCGAGCTACACTCCCAACACTATTTTTTTGTCTGCATTTTGAAACAGAGTCTCACTAAATTGCGGAGGGCCTCACTAAGGAACTGAAGCTGGCTGCAAGCCTAAGACTGGGATTATAAGCATGTGCCACCACGCCCATTTTAGACCTTTTTTTTTTTTTTTTTTTTTGCGGTACTGGGTATGGAACTCAGGGGCATTCTATCTCCAAGCTACATCCCCAGCCCCATTTTCTATTCTTTATTTTGAAACAGGGTCTCACTAAGTTGCAAAGGGCCTCACTAAGTAGTAGCTGAGGTTGTCCTTGAACTGACTGGGATCCTCTTGCCTCAGCCTCCCAAATGCTGGGATTACAAGGGTGCACCACCACGCCCGGCTTAGACTATGATTTTTAATTGAACAATTCACTTAATATTTCAAGTCAAATTTAAACTTATAAAATATCACACACACACACACACACACACACACACACACACACACACACAGTGCCATTATGAAATAGACCTAAGAGAGCTTGCTTGCCTCTTCCACCATGCAAGAACATCGTGAGAACCTCTTGTCTACACACTGGAAAACAAGCCTTCCCAGATCCTGAATGCATCTACACTTTGATTTTAGACTTCATTCTTTTCTTATTCCTCATCAGATTTTCTTTCAATGTATCATGCATGGTAACACAAATTTTATTCCAGAATTAGCTTTTAAACAGTTATTGGTTCTAACTCATAATGATATCTAAAACCACCTCAACAATTATAGGATTTCTCCTAGCAGGGCTCCACTTCTCTGATGCTAATTTTTAGTATCACCTAACTGTTAATTAGTTTTATCCGTTTTAGTAGAGTCTTCTTGTCAGAGTCTTACTACGAGTACTCATTCACTCAGTTCACACTTTTTGATTTTCCTCCACTTGCTGCACACAGCAGTAGTTTATTCTTTATTACTGTGTTTTCCATTGTGATAATACACCAGATTTTGTTTATTCATTTTTCTATTAAACAAATTCTGGCTGTTTCAAGTTTGGTGATCAAAAAAAGCTACTGTGAACATTCTTGTATAAGACTATTTATGAATCTATTTTCACAAGAATTATTAGAACAGAGAGGTGTGTGTTTGGTTTCTAGCACACTACAATCATTTTTACTCCATTCATTTTTATTTAATTAATTTATTACATCTGTATATTCATGATTAGGTCAACCCTTATATAAGTATGTACAAATTTTCATAGAGAAAGATTTAAGATCAGTGTCTAACATATTGATTGGAAATATAAACGGTCCTAACAATTAATTTAATAAATCACATTGACTTAATTGAAACTATTTGAAGCAAAAGATAAAATGTGTTCAGATACTAGATCTTTAAGGAATTTAGCTATTTTTAAGGAGCAAATACTGAGCAGAGTTGCCATTGCAAAAATATTCATCGGCATGCGGTATAAATAAAGGAAACATGTTGTTGGAAGGAGGAGTCCAAAACATTCTACAACCATTTTTGAAAGCAGCTACACGATTTTACACTCCAAGAACAGAGTAGGATGTTTGGTCAGTCATTCCTTATCCTTAGCATTCAGTATAGGCTCTTTAATTTTAGATGTTCTGGTGATAAAAGAGTAGTATTGCAGTGTAATGTTAACTTGTATTTCCTTGATGACAAGTAATAATAATTCATTTCATGTTCATTAACTCTATCCATATAATTCTTTGTGAGGTTTCTACTTAAACATATTGATTAATATTTTGGATTATTTATCTTATTAGTAAGTTGTAGGGTTGTAAGAGCTTTTGCATTTTTGGGCTATTTGATACATTTCACTGATTCAATATTTACACATCATTGACTATGATGTACTTATGTGTCTGTGTTTCTCCTGTGCGTATATATGTGTTTGTGTATCCTACCTGAGTTTCACTGACTTTCTTCAATTTACTTTATTTTTAACAAATGGAGGACTTTTCATTTGCTATTTTATCAAAGCATTTGTTGCTCTTTTATTTTCATACTATTTTAAACTCTTTTCCCTTCTTTTGAAAAGAGCATTATATATATATAACTTAGCCCTTTTGATATTTTGCTATAAATGCCTAAGTCTACTCATTCTAAAAATTTACTTTTTTCAGGTTATGTAATTTCTATAAATCTACTTTAAAATTATTATTTTTCATACTCAATATTCTATTAAGCCTATTCAATTACTTCCTTTTAAATTTCAATAGTGCGTTTCAGTTATGTAATATTCATTCGAATCCTTTCATAGTTTTATTTTTCTCTTTTGTTATATTTTTCTTAGCTACAAAAATATTTTTATTAATAATAATTGTAATAGATGCTATAAAATATATCTCGGCTAATTCCAGCATCTGAATCAGCCCGTGGTATTTTCCATTAATCATCTCTTTAGTATGGATCATATTTTCCTATTTTTTAATTTTTTGATTCATTACTCTTCACTCTCTATTCTCATTGTGAATAATTCAACCATGCTTGATGGCTACATTTATATTGTTTAGGAAAACAGCCATATTAGTACAAATACCAACTTTGTCATCCCCTTTTCAACAAATATCATATATTTTTAGAGAAAATTCATTATTGAAAGTTTTTATGAGCACTAAACTTATTCCTGTTAAAATGTAAATACCACACCTTACCATGCAATTCTATTAAACATATTAGGCTATTTTTGTTTTAGGGTCCAATCAAAACCCTTAAATCAAATGGTCTTTGTGCTGTTCATTTGGCCAAGAGAACACACAGCATCACAAATACTTAGAGTATTAAAATCAGTAACCCCAGCTAGTTTCTTTTATTCATTATTTCCAATTGAGTAAGTGACATAAATGTCATTGTTTACACATGGTCTTGTATAGTAATCATGTCCAATTACCCCAAGAACATTCTAGGCTGTTGCTTGCCTTTTGATTATCTTGATACTGTTTTTAACAAAGGAAAAATTTTAAGTTGTAATGAAGTCCATCTTGCCCATCATTTTGTTCATGGATCATAGCTCTTATATTTATAAAGTCATTGAGAAAGTAAATCATATAGATATTTTCCTGTGTTATTGTATTAGAATTTTACAAGTCTGTGCCTTATTTAGGTCTGTGTTCCATTTTAAGTTGGTTTTGGGGAAAGGCATCGGTCTGTGTCTTCATTTATATTTTGCATGTGGATGTCCATTTATTCCAGCATCATATATTGAAAGCATCATCTTTTCTCCATTGTATTGTTTTCAGTTCTTTGGCAAAGATCAGTTGACTATAATTATGTGAGTATACTTTTATCCTCTCAGTTCTGTTTTATTGATTTTTTTCTGCATTCTTTTGCCAAAACATACTGTATTGATTACTGCAGCATTATACTAAGTCATGAAGTTGGGTAGTCAGTCCTCCAACTTTCTTCTTCAATATTGTGTTGACTATTTGAGGTCTTTTTTTCTTAGTTCATAAACTATAGAATCACTTTGTCAATATCCACAATATAACCTGCTGAGATTTTGATTGGGTTTACATTGAATCTATAGATCAACTCAGGAAGAACTGAAAGCTTGATGATACTGAGGGATTTTATCCATGAACCTCAAATTTATTTCAATTTCCTTAATTCCTTCTTGATATTTCAACAGAATTTTATAGTTTTACTCAAATAGAACTTGTAAATATTTGGTGGGTTTATATTTGTTTTATTTTGAGGAGCTAATATAAAAGTATTATGTTTTTATTTTAAAATTCTGTCTGCTTATTGTTCATATATGGAAAATTTTATCACAATTGTATATCAACTCTGTATCTTTAAAGTTTGTTATAATTGTCTAGTATTTCCAGGAAATTTTCACTGTTTTTTTTCTGACTTTTTATATGAATAATTAGGTCACTAGAAAGTAACAGTATAATTTTATTTCTTTAGCTTGCTTTATTGCATTAATAGGAATCCTAGTACAATGTTTAGAAATTGTGGTAAGTGCTGGGCATCGGGGTGCATGCTTGTAATCCCAGTACTTAGGAGGCTGAGACAGGAGGATCACACAGTTTCAAAACCAGCTTTAGCTACATAGTGAGGCTCTCAGCAATTTAGTGAGACTCTGTTTCCAAATACAACATAAAATAGGTCTAGGAGTATAGCCCAAAGGTAGAAGGCTCATAGGTTCCATCTCCAGTACCACACACACACACACACACACACACACACACACACACACACAATGTCTTAAAGTGGAAAATCCTTTCCTTGTTATTGATCCCAGCAGGAAAGCTTGAGTAATAAATAAGCTGTTATAAATTTTCTGTAGGAATTATTTATCAAGTAAAGTTCCTTTTATTTCTAATTTTCTAAGAATTATCATAAATAGATGTGGCAGTTTGACAGAGGCTATTCAAATAATCATGTGATTTTTTTTAAAGCCTGTTGATGTGATTGATTGAATTGATAGTTTTGAAAGTATAAGTAAGCCAGGCATGGTGGCACATGCTTGTAATCCCAGCATTTGGGAGGCTGAGACATGAGGATCAAGGTTCACAGACAACCTCAGCTACTTGGGCCCTTTGCAACTCAGTGAGGCCCTCTGCAACTCAGGAGACCCTGTTTAAAAATAAAGAATTAATAAAATATGGCTGAGGGTGTAGCTCAGAGGTAGAATGTCCTTTGATTCCATCCCCAGTACTCCCCCCCCAAAAAAAAATGCAACCTTACATGCATGAAATAAACCTCATTTGGTTTGTGTATATAATTCACTTCATACAATGGTGAGTTAAATTTGCTAATACTTTGTTAAGTGTGGAACTCACAGTGTCAATGTAATTCCAGTCCTTGTGAAGCATGTTGCTCTATAGTTTCCTATTCTGTAATGCTTTCATCTGGTTTTGACATTAAGGTGCTCCTGGCCTCATAGAATGAGTTAGAAAACATCCTCTGTGAAGCAAGTGTACTGTGTACTGGATATCACCTGGATTGAGAAGAGTAAGTCAGAACATCTATATGCAAATTACACAAAACAGAATTATTTCAGAGAGGCATCAAGAGACAGAAAATTTTTGGAAAATATTAAATTTACCTGACAGATCCTTAAAGTTCTGCTTAGCAGAAATTCGAGCAATGTTCTCATCCCTGTTTTTCCCAGTCTTGAAGGAAAATATAAGTACTGTTTGCTCATATCTCTAAAATGGAAACCGATTTTAGTTATAAGCAAAATTATCACCCCAAATTTTTTCCTTAGAAACAGATTTACTTTTGTTTCATTTATATTTTTTTCTTTTGAGTATCTGAGTTCATAAAATTATTGCATGTGTTCTGAAAGTTTAAAAAATCTTTTAGAAAAATAAAAAGTATAAAATGTGTTATTAAAGATTATATTCAGGTTAAAACGAAGAGAATCAATTTTAGCAAATATAAATTTAGGTTAAATACAAATAAAGTTTAACAGCAATAACAGAAACATACTGTAATTTAAAAATATAAAAACTACAGATAATGCTATATTAAGAATCAAATTGATTAGAGCCAATTGTAAACAATTAAACTGAATTTGTTCATAAAAACAAATGTTAAGCTTTTAAATGTTGATTTTAATTTTATCAGTAGATACTCATTTGCAAATGTGATTTCTGAATCACCCTCATTCACCTATTCAAACACACAAAGGGAATGTTATAACATCCCATTATGTTGACTCTTGTAACCTATAAGTGATAAGAATTCACTAGATAATTCTTAGTTTTTAATTGAGCGCAGATAGCTTCCATGAGGCCTATATTGTAATTGCCATTTCAATATAAGGTTTTGATTACATTTTCTGTTGCTGACATTGCGAATCTCCGGCTATTTTTTAATTTTAATTCTGTATTTTTTCTCATCAGATGTAGTTTTTTTTTTTTAATTTTCATTTAATTTAATTTTTGGCCAACATATAATTTGAAACAATTATATAATTTGAGTAGTTTTATTTACTCTTTTTAAAAAAGTATCTTGTCAAAGACATCTTACAACTTCTACATTACGTGAAAAAGACTTATCCATTTTACCACAAAATATACCATTTTGTCCTTTTTTATGGCTGATTTAAATGCCAGTGTGTACACATCCCACAGTTTGTTTTATTTATTTATTTATTTATTTATTTATTTATTTATTTATTTATTTGGTGGTACTAGGGGTGGAACCCAGAGGCTTTCTACCTCCGGGCTATACTCCCAGACCTTTTTTATATTTTATTTGGAAACAGGGTCTCACTAAGTTGCTGAAAGCCTCACTAAGTAGCTGAGGCTGGCTTTGAACCTGTATGATCCTCCTGTCTCAGCCTCCCAAGGGCAGGGATTACAAGCGGGCACCACCACGCCCGGCGACATCCCAGAGTTTTATAATCCATTCATTGGACATCTTGGTTGGTTCCATCATTTGGCAATGGTGAATTATGCATCTATGAACATAGATACACATGCATTAGTTTACTAGTTTGATTTTCATTCATTTGAATAGATAACCAGAAGTGGTATTGCTGAATCACATGGTAGATTCATTCCCATTCTTCTGAGAAGCCTTCATACTGTTTTTCAAAGTGTTTACATTAATTTTCAATCCCACAACCATATATTAGAATTCCCATTTCTCCCCATCTTCGGCAGCATTTGTTTTTGCTTGTGTTTTAATGATTACCGTTTTAATTAAAGTTAGTTGAACACCAAAGAAAAGCCCAGGCCCAGATGGGTTCCCAGCTGAATTCTACAAAACCTTCAGTGAACAACTAATACCAATACTTCATAACATGTTCCGGGAAATTGAAAGAGATGGAACTCTTCCAAATTCCTTCTATGAGGCCAGTATCACATTAATCCCCAAACCAAATAAAGATACCTCAAGAAAGGAAAACTACAGACCAATATCCTTAATGAACATAGATGCAAAAATTCTAAACAAAATACTAGCTATACGCATTCAAAACTATATCAAGAGAATAATACACCATGACCAAGTCGGTTTCATCCCAGAAAAACAAGGCTGGTTCAACATACGCAAATCAATACATGTTATTCACCACATAAATAGAACCAAGAACAAAAACCACATCATCATAGCAATAGATACTGAAAAAGCATTCAACAAAATCCAACACCCATTTATGTTAAAAACACTGCAAAAAATTGGGATAGAAGGAAAGTACAACATCATCAAGTCAATATACTGCAAACCCAAAGCCAACATTATATTGAATGGGAAAAAACTGAAAGAATTTCCGCTACAGTCAGGAACAAGACAAGGATGCCCACTATCACCACTCCTTTTCAATATAGTCCTTGAGACTCTTGCTGCAACAATCAGACAAGAGAAGGAAATCAAAGGAATCCACATAGGAAGAGAGGAAGTAAAATTATCCTTATTCGCAGATGACATGATCCTTTATCTGGAAGACCCAAAGAACTCAACCAAAAGACTTCTGGACCTGATTGACAAATTCAGCAAAGTTGCAGGTTACAAAATCAACCTAAAGAAATCAGTGGCCTTTCTTTATGCCAACAACGAATCCACAATGAAAGAAACAAAAACAACAATTCCATTCACTATAACCTCAAAACCAATAAAATACCTAGGAATAAACCTAACCCAAGATGTAAAAGACCTCTACAACAAAAACTATAAAACATTAAAGAAAGAAATAGAAGACCTGGGAAGATGGAAAGATCTCCCGTGCTCATGGATAGGCAGAATAAATATCATCAAAATGGCCATTCTGCCAAAACTGATCTATAGGTTCAATGCAATTCCCATTAAAATACCAGTGATATTCTTCAGAGACCTAGAACAAGCAATCATGAACTTCATATGGAGAAAGAAAAGACCTAGAATAGCCAAAGCAATTCTCAATAACAAGAAACACGCAGGAGGCATTACAATCCCAGACTTCAAACTATACTATAGAGCAATAGTAGTAAAAACAGCATGGTACTGGCACAAAAACAGATATACTGACCAGTGGATTAGAATAGAAGATACAGAAACAAACCCACACATCTTTAATCAATTAATCTTTGACAAAGGGGCCAAACACATATGCTGGAGAAAAGACAGCCTTTTCAACAAGTGGTGCTGGGAGAACTGGCTATCCATTTGTAAAAAGATGAATCTAAACCCCTATATCTCACCTAACACAGGAATCGACTCAAGATGGATCAAAGACTTAGAAATTAGACCTGAGACTGTGAAGTTAGTAGAGGAGAACATAGGTTCAACACTACAACATATTGGCACAGGCAGTAACTTTCTCAACAAAACCTCCAAAGCTCAGGAAATTAAAGCAAGAATAAACAAGTGGGATAATATCAAACTAAAAAGTTTCTTCTCATCAAAGGAAACTATCAATAACCTAAAGAGGAAGCCTACAGAATGGGAAAGGATCTTTACCAGCCACCATTCTGATAGGGGGCTAATATCCAGAGTATACAAAGAGCTCAAAAGACTCTACACTAGCAAAACAAACAACCCAATCAAGAAATGGGCAAATGAACTAAATAGACACTTCACAAAAGAAGAGATACAAAGGGCCAATAGATACATGAAAAGATGTTCTTCATCACTGGCCATCAGGGAGATGCAAATCAAAACTACACTGAGATTCCATCTAACCCCAGTCAGAGTAGCAAGCATAAAGAAATCAAACAACAACAAATGCTGGCGAGGATGTGGGGAAAGAGGAACTCTTTTACACTGTTGGTGGGAATGCAAACTAGTTCAGCCACTATGGAGATCTGTGTGGAGATTCCTAAGAAAGGTGGGAATAGATCCACCATATGATCCAGCTATACCACTCCTGGGTATCTTTCCAAAGGGATTGAATTCAGAGAAATACAGCAACATATGCATACATATGTTCATAGCAGCACAATTTGTAATAGCCCAAATATGGAACCAACCCAGATCACCATCAACAGATTAATGGATAGCAAAACTGTGGGAAATACACACAATGGAATTCTATTCAGCCATAAAGAAGAACAAAATTATATCATTTGCAAGAAGATGGAAAGCCCTGGAGAGCATCATGTTAAGTGAGATCAGCCAAGCACAGAAGGAGAAGATACACATGTTTCCTCTAATATGCCCAAACTAGAAAACACAAAGGATACCAGTGGGACTCCAGATATTAGAGGGGAAATACTATCTAAGTTTTAATGGAAAGATAGGAGAGGAGAAAGGCCGATCTTGATTAATGAGGGTCTACACCTGAACATGTGTAAAATTATGAATAAGACATGGTTAACCTGGACAACCATTGGTGGGAGGGGGGAAGAGAAAACGGGGGGGGGGAGGGCACCAAATACAGTGTAAATGTATACTATTGATGTTCAATAAAAAATTTGTTAAAAAAATAGTTAGTTGAAATTTCAGGCTAGTTTTAATTTGCATCTCTCTGATTGCTAATGATGTTGAGCATTTTTTCACACATTATTGACAATTTAATTTTTTTTCTTTTGTGAAGTGTCTAGTTAATTCACTTGCCCATTTTTGATTGAGTTATTGTTTTTCTTAGCTATGAGTTTCTTGAGTTATTTGTATATTCTAGATATGACCCCTCTATTGGAGGAGTATTTTTGAAACATTTTTTTTTCTCCCATTCTTTTGGCTCTCAAAGTTCTTGATAGTTTTCTATATTTTTTATAATTCAATTTTGCTCTTTATATTCTGTATGTTAGTTACCTATATGAAAAAATAGTTGGCAAATTTTCTCTCCCATTCTGTTGGCTCTCTTTTGAAGTTTTCGATAGTATCCTTTGCTGTACAGAAACTCTTCAGTTTCATGCAATTCCGCCTATTGATTTGCCTTTTAGCTTTTTGTGCCTTTGGAGTCTTGTTAAGAATGTTTTTACCTGAGCCTATATGTTGAAGTGTTGGATCTATGCCCTCTTCAAGGAGCTGCAAGATCTCTGTCTGATTTCCACATGCTAAGTGATATTAATCAGTCACCAAAAGTAAAAAGAAAAAATTGGATGCTCTCCCTAATATGTGGAAGTTAGGGAGTAAAAGAGTTATAGAAAGAACTTTAAAGGAAGAAGGAAAAACTATAAATGAGCAAATAAGATCACCTGAGAGCAGGGCTTTGTGGCCCACGCTTGTAATCCCCATGCTTGGGAGGCAGAGACAGGAGGATGGCACAGGTTCAAAGCCAGCCTCGCTGGCTTTAGAGGCCCTGTTTCCAATATATATATATATATATATATATATATATATATATATATATATATATATATATATATATATTACATCTGGGAGTATAGCCTGGAAGTAGAAGTGTTTCCAGGAACCCCATACCACAAAAATAATAATAATAATAATAATAATAATAATAATAATAATAATATCACCTGAAAAGGATGAGAGGGGAGAATCAATCCCAGTACCACATACAATTCCATCCCTTGATTTAACATATGCTCTCAACTCATATAAATTTTAGTTATGCCTATGTAAATTTTTTTCTCACTAGTCAAGTTTTTTAAGAAAAAAGATTGTGGAGTAGAGAATTTCAAAAAGTATAAAATGTGGAATAGTGGTTCCTAACAATGAGAGAGTAAAAAAACAAAAACAAATACACTCTACTTTTTAAGAAAAAGAATGTTTGCAAAAGGTTTGCTATCTTGATCATATATTTTTGTTTTCTAAAGCATCTATTCTCTTTCATTCTGATAAGAAATTTAGATAACTACTAATTTTCAAAATTATACATAAATTTTATTTGAAGAAAAATAAAAGCTTTAAGGATTGGAAAAAGACCATATTAATTTTACTTTAAATCCTTACAGTTTTTGCCATTTTTGCTGACATATATACACATAATATATATATATATATATATATATATATATATATATATATATATATACATATTGCAATATATATATATACATATTGCAGTACTGAGGATTGAATCCAGGGGCATTTTACCTCCTAACTACATCCCCAGACCTACTTTCTTTATTTCTTTTGAAACAGAGTCCACTAAGTTTGCAGAAGGCCTTACTAAGTAGCTGAGTGTGTGCCACCATGCATGGCTCGAATATTTTTATTTTCTAATAATTTTATATACTTACAACATAAAAAAATGTAAAAATGAACTTATTTTTAAGATATTATGTTTTGCAAATGCTCTACCAAAATTATTAAATTTAAGTTTTTCTTATCCTAGAAAATAAGTTCTTCATGCTGTGTAGTTAAAAAAATATATAGCTGAAGAATAACACCTTTTATGGTTATATGAAACTAACTCAAGAAAAGTCAATATCTTTTTTAAGTAAACCTATAAATATGTTTTTAACTATACATTGTTTAGTGTAATATTCAGGCTTTTTTAACACACTATTTTTAATAATGATAGATTGGTTTAAGGAAGCCTAAGACTGTAATAGACATGATTCTCTAAAGGTTACTTAAAATTTCTAAGCATAATATAGCTATCCCTCTTACAAAGGACTAATATCTAGAATACATAAATATTTCAAAGTTCAAGTATTTGTTTTAAAAGCTTAAGTATATGTTAGAGTCAGTAATATTACTTTTGCTGGCCATGGTGGTACACATCTGTAAATCCAGTACTTAGGAGACTGAAACAGGACTATGGCAAGTTTGAGATCATCCTGGGAATCTTAGTGAGACCTTGTTTCAAAATAAAAATGAAAAAGGGCGGGAGGTATAACTCAGTGATGAGCACCTCTGGGTTCAACCCCCTAATGCCACAAGAAATATATAAAACACGTATGTTCTAACATGTTAATATTTATGTACACATATATACAATCTGTATGTATGTTTAGTGCTTCAACTCTGATTTTCAAGAACATAGGTTATTTGTATATTATTGTAATAATTTGAAAAAAACATTGACCTAAAACAATAATCTTTTAAGTTCCAGTAAAGAAAAATTGTTTGCAGTTCTTAGACCTGTTTGTGAAATTCAAAATAATTATGACATTTATCCACATTTTTAGATTGTAATAACTCCATCCTCTTTAATTTATATGCGATTAAAATGACTTTAAAATAACTTTACTGTAGTAATACTTAAAAACAAACTACACATAATGTGTACACTTTGGTAAGCTTGGACATGTATATAACATATAATTATCATTGCAGTCACTGCAACAGACGGAATTATCAAGGGTTAAATAACTGGAACTATGATATTTGTATGTAAGGAATAAGGAAAATATTCATCTATAATGGTCATACTCTGAGAATTTTATTACATATATATATATTATAGAGAGAGAGACCTTTTGCCCATGTGTTTCTATATTTTGATTTTATTAGTAGATATATAATATATAATTCATTGACTCTCTATAATTTAAAAATCAAGAGAAATTCAGAACATAGTACTCGTCTTTCATTTTATAAAATATCAACAATAAGGGCTGCATTCATATGAAATTGAGTTACATAAGTTGAACTGCTTTGTAATCATAAACTCAGCCAAAGAAATATAAGCATATTTCCACCATCCCGAGAGGAAATCTAGGGTAACTGGACACAGGTGGTCATCTTCTCAGATGAGCTGCTTGTCATCATATTTAAATGTGGAAAATGAAAACGTCAGTATTTGATGTGTTTGAAGGTTCACAAGGTAAAAAACTCCAGCGATCATGACTGAAATAATGGAAAGCTAATAAGAAATGTCACTGACTTAAATGAGTTCCCAGGTGCACCTCATTCCTGAATAAGCAAAAGGAAGGTAACACACGCTTATAAAATCTGTCACAACTGTTTATGACAATTTATGTTAATTCAGGAGTCATCTAATTCTCAGAAACAATGCTATTTCAGAAACATGTTATTTCATTTGAGTATAGACTCAGGTTCCATAGTTTATCATGTTAAAGATTTTATTTTTCTTCTAAGAAAATAAATAAGTGGTAACCTAAATAACCAGTTGCAAATATCAGACCAAATATACCAAATGAATGCCTCAATTGCATTAGCAAAGAATAGAATCAAAATAAGGTGAATGTAAAAATAAGTTAAAACTGTTTATTTCCAATGAAAAGAAGAAAAGAGACTGATGAAAGGAAAAAGGAAGGAAGGAAGGAAGGAAGGAAGAAAGGAAGGAAGGAAGGAAGGAAGGAAGGAAGGAAGGAAGGAAGAAAGGAAGGAAGGAAGGAAGGAAAGAAGGTTGCTATTTTTTAAAGTATTCCCTAAGCATATAATAAGCAGTTAAATTATAAAGAACTGTATAAGATAATGTTGAGTAAAGTTTCTTTTCTTAATATAAACTATATACTTCTTAAAACTCATTTATGTAAATAATATTTGAGATAAAATTCTAGTATAGACACAAATCACCATAGTTTTCTATATTAAACTTAAATTTTAATAAAACATACATCTTAAGCTTCATAATTTGATAATGTAAAGGAACAACAGAATGACTCTCAAATTTAAATTTCTAAAATAAAACTAGTTACTGTATTCCTGATTGTTATTTCAATCCCTAAAATTTTATATAACCTCAACCAAACTTTTTCTTCTATTCTGGCAGCTCTCTATTGAGGTTCTTGATAGCTTCCCTTGCTGTACAGAAGCTCTTCAGTTTCATGCAGTTCCAAATATTGATTCTTTTAATTTCTTGTGTCTTTGAGGTCTTGTTGAGAAAATTTTTACCTGTGCCTATGTGTTGAAGTGTTGGACTTAAGCCCTCTTCGAGAAGCCGAAAAGTTTCTAGACTAATTTTCAAGTCTTTGATCCATCTTGAATTGACTCTTGTTATACCAAACTTATTATCATCTGTAATAAACTAGTTTCCTCTCCTGACTTTCTGAATTTCTTAAAGCGTTAATATTCTTCTTGGCCTAGTTTTATTTTCTTTTATTTAATGGTTAAACTTTTCCATCTCTAGCCAGAGCCAAAACAAAATACCTTTATTTAATTCCAAAATATATTTTATTGGAGTCTGTGTTTGCTTGTCCAATACACAAGATTTTTCATTACTATTATTTTTCAAGGTAATTATTTTCTACTATTTCTATGGACAATTTATTATACTTTCAGAAAATGTTTTAGACTCAACTGATTTAATACTTAATTCAACTCATTACATGTTCTTTTCAAGATCTCACACAATGTAACAATTTGATGTTTATTAAAGCATGGGTCATGTTTCATTGATAGATTATATGGACAGGGTCCTGCATGGCTTAAAATGATCATAAATGAAAAAATGAAGGAACACTTGAACTGAATGACTGACTGGCTGGGTTTTTCTTTTTCTTTCTTTCTTTTTTTTTTTTTTTGTATCAGGGATTGAACCCATGTGCCTTCTACCTATAAAATATACCCCAAACCCTATTTTACTTTTTGGTTTGAAACAGGGTCTCACTCAGTTGTTGAACACCTCCCTAAGTCACAGAGGCTGGCTTTAAAATTGTGATTCTCCTGCCTCAGCCTCCCAAATACTGCGTTCTACCAAGCCCAAGCCCAGTTCACACCCTCATTCTTTAAAAGACACCACGGTTTTATTCTTTCGAAGTTACAAAGTCCCAAATTTGGAAATGAGTTTTAGTCAACAAAATCAATGTATCTGAAACAGGCTATATTTCCCTTGTGACTCCGGAGGAGAATATTTGCATAGTTCCTTGTTGGAGCTAATCCTTGATCTGTGATCCCTTTTTCCATCTTCAAAATAAATAATGTAGCACCTTGTTTTATGGATAGCCTTTTACACGTAATGCTTCTTATCTCCTTGCTATAAATACACTTGTGGTTATCATATAGTTATCATTTAGTTATCAGATCACTATAGTATGATATGGTGCCTATATGGTAATCAAGTATATTCATGCCATTTAAAAATCCTTAACCTGAAAAAAAAAATCTTACTTCCAGGAAGATGGCGACCGAGAAAAGCGGGGCTTAAGAGCCCCGCTAACAACCAATCTCCATTACCACAAAATCAGCGCCTTTCATAGCCAGAAAACACCATCACCAGAGAAACAAAAAAATCACCAGGCTCCAGAGAGAAAGCGGACTGAGAACAGAGCTCAGAGCCACAGAGGAGATAACCGGCCTCACGCCCGAGGACGCGGCAGCAGCGCCATACTGCCGGCAGCAGCGGCGACTTCACCGGACGGCTACAGCAAGCTGAGGTGAGCCGCTGTGGAACAGCCAGGCGGGATTTCTCAGCGCAGGTAAAATCTAAAGCTCCCAGTGGCTGAGCTCAGCACACGCCGCAGGGATTCAGAGTGGAAATCAAAACCAAGAAGAAATACGCCAGCCTCACAGCCGAGGGCATGGCAGCGGCGCCATATTGTCACCAGCGGCAGCAGCAGAGAATTCACCGAATCCAGTACAGCTACATATGCATACTCAAGAACAGTGAGTCAAATTGCGGGCCACAGAAGAGAAATCCCAGTACTGTACTCCCTGGGACTTGACCCAGTGGGGGAGGGGCGGTGGCAGAGATATCACACCATAGGAGAACGTGCAACCTGGCACCCCCCACAGTCTAAAGCAGCCTCTATCGACTCTCTGGGTCGGAGACTCTGTGATACAACCCAGCAAAGGAGTAGTGGGGTCTGAGATACCACAGACTCAAGATCCAGAGTATGTAAAGTTGTAGTGACCCAAGGGAAGAACCCAGAGAAGGCACAAACTTCCGAAATCATGGGAAAGAGGAATAACAATGGAGCAATGAATGCCCACAACCCCACAACATCAGAACCCGATAAAACAGAAAATCAGAGATTTCTAGAAAATCAAATCAGGAAAATAATTGTAGAAATAATAGAGGTGCTTCAAAAAGAACTCAGAGAGAGCCAAAAAGAGATAAAGGATGCAATTAATGAAGTAAAGGCCTCAATTCAAAGCACAAACAACCGATTAGACCACATGGAGAACAGAATCTCGCTCTTAGAAGATGATCATTCCAAAAATGAACGCATGGTTTCTAATCTAGAAAAAAAATCCAACAGCAGGAATCTGATATTGAAGAAATCTGGGTCCATTTTAAGAGAGCTAACCTAAGAATAATTGGAATAGAGGAGGGAAAAGAAAGTGAAACCCAAGGGATCAACAATCTCTTCAAGGAAGTAATAGCAGAAAATTTTACATACATAGAGTAAGAGGTTGATACACAGGTCCAGGAAACTTATAGAACTCCCTTTAGACAGGATCAGAGAAGAGGATCCCCACGCCACATAATTGTCAAAATGACCAGTGTGGAAGCTAAGCAGAGAATCTTAAAGGCAACAAAAACAAAGGGCCAAGTGACATTCAGAGGCAAACCAATTAGAATCACGCCAGACTTCCCAAACCAAGTCATGAGAGCCAGAAGGGCTTGGAGTAACATATTCCAAACTCTGAAAGAAAACAACTTCCAGCCAAAAATTTCCTACCCAGCAAAACTTTCTATCAAATTAGATGGGGAAATAAGAAGCTTCCATGACAGACAGAAACTGAAGGAATTTATGTCTTCAAAACCAGCCCTAGAGAAAATACTCAAAGAAATTAAATACAAAGAAGAAATAGGTAACACACACCAGAACCAGAGAAACAAGAGTTTCCATCCAACAGTCAACTAAGATTGGTTATCTGTGGAGATTCATTACTTATGTTAGTCTTTTACCTATCTCTAAATGGTATTGATTGCCTTTATTGTTGCTAATTTTTAGGATTTCTAGTCGGAATATTAATATACCTTCAGATATAGCATTTGGAAATATTTTATCCCATTCTATTAGTAACTGTTAACTCTGTTTACATTGTCTTTGGATATACAATATTTTTTTTTTATTTTTTAGGGAGTTTGTATACTCTTCTGTTGCCTGTGCCATTGAAATCATATCCAAGAAATCACTGCCAATTTCAGTGTTGTGAGGTTTTATGACCCAGATTTTCTCCTAAAAGTTTATAGTCTTAAGATTTATATTTAGGTCTTTTATCTATTTTGAGTTAATATTTGTATATGGGATTAGGTAAGGGTCCAACTTTATTCTTTTCCATGCAATTATTATGTTTCAACAATATTTAGTTAAAATATTATTATTTCTACCACCAAATGTTCATGGAAACCTTGTCAAAAATAACTTGACAATATAGGGAAGAATTTAGCTCTAGGCTTTTATTTAACTCCAATGGTTTATATATCTGCCTTTAGAATAGTACTACACTGTTTCAATTATTGTAGCTTTATATGGTTTGAAATCAGAAAATATATATCTTCTAGCTTTGTTCTTTTTCAAGATCGTTTTGGGTATCTAGAGTCCATATTCCATTTTAGGATAGAGTTTTTTTCTGTAAAATAAATATATAAATATATGATAGTTTCACCTAAAAAAATAGAAAAAAAATATTCTCTGGTAAGAAAGAAAGTAAAAAGAAATATTGAAATGTTATCTTTAAGTCATCAAAAGCTTGGTATCAGACAAATGAAACTGTTATGTGAGATTATCATTTTTAATTTTGGATAAATTGCTATAATACTAGATGTCAACCACTAAGCCAAGCATGGGAGGGAGGGATGGGGAGAGAATGGGGTGGGGATCGGGTGGGGGCTGACTGGGCGATGTGTGCATGTATGTCTACAAAAGTTTGTATCCCACTATGATGTATGAATACAGTGCACCAATAAAAAAAAAGAAAGAAAAAAATAAAAAATAAAAAAATAAAAAAATAAAAATCCTTAACCTATTTCATCTGCAAACGTGTTTTTGTCATATATGGTTAAGATTCACAGGTTACAGGCATCAGCACATGGATATCTTTGGGGGCAATTATTCGGTCTATCACAGTGTCATAGTTGAAAACATGGCTTGTGAACACAATGGACACTTCATTTTGAAGAAAAGTATCACAAGTACTGCACACGAACATAAAATTTCACATTTCCTAAAGTTCAATATACACCCCTTCAGTGTGGTTTGAAGCCCTGATGTCACTCCAATTCTAATATTTTATGCAAATAGTCTCTTCAGTTTTAACAGCCACATTGTGATTCTTATACAATTTCAAGAGGAATTACTCCACGACCTCCCCAGAAGGCTGCGCATGAAGGGAGGAGGAACCAGTGTATCTCATACCTTTCATCCCACCCTCCCCGCATGTTAGAATAATTTTATATTGAAAATAAAATCACATAGGGATTCAAACCAGAGAACTAAACTATTTTTCCATCTTATATTTTCTAAAAAGCAATTTAAAAATTCTTTCTCACAAATTGAACTAGGTCTTTTGAGTTTAAAAGCCAAGTATTTACTGCTTTTATCTCTAATGACATTCTGAAAATTTAGCTCTCAGGCAGATGTAGTGCTCTGACTCAGTACCTCAACAGGGAGCGATTATATAGCACCAGTAAAAAAAAATCAACTATTATCTAACATCACACACAAACACATGCACTTTCTATAAATATTTTAAGGTTTATTCATGTCTCTTTTTCTTGAATAGCAGTTCTGAAATGTCAGAATGGGTCAGTATTACTTAGAGGGCCTGCTGAGGTACAGAAAACCACACCCCATTGCCAGAGAGTCAGACTCATCTCACCTCTAGTAAGGCCAAAAAATTGAAATCTAATAAGTTTGCAAGTGATGTTGGTCCTGCAAATTCAGAGACCTTGACCTTAGCATACAACTGATATTGTGCCTTCTAGTTCTCAGTGCTCCATCAGTAACTGAATAGCTGCTTTTATTTTGTTTTGAAAAAATAGATTTCATATATGATACACAGCTTTAGGCTAGCTTTAATCTTATTTTATTCTGAACCTGTTTTATAGAAAATAGATTTCATGGTATCAATGAACCTGAGGTTTATAGTGAATCTCAGACTCCTGTGACATATTATTTTTGTCCTTATTATAATGCATCATTTGAATTAAGGAAAATTCCAAAGTGAGGCCAGTATTCCACGGGCTTTACTTTGCTTGTGAAAATTTCTAATAAATAAAATATTTTACCAAGTTTCAAGGTTGTCATTATTTCTCTGAGAAATAGAGTGGAGAGAAACAAGATTCTTCACATAAAAATAACCAGCAGAGAATACCCTCATACCTACCTCTAAACTCCTATCCCCCTATGAACACACACACACACACACACACACACACACACACACACACACACACAGCTTTAGGGTCATTATGGACCCATTATAAGATGAATATCAAATATTTTATAACCCACAAAAATAGACACATAACTATTTATGAATATCAATTAAAACTTAAGTTTTTATAACTCAGTTTATCAATGTGGAAATTTTATCTATTAGCAATTTATGTTGGAAGCAAAATATTCTATAAATTCTAAGAATAGAAGTCTTTGTTGTATTATGGTTGGAACCACTAAGGAATTATTTTGTTGACAGAGATTGAGATAGTATTCCTTTTAGACATCATAAACCACATATAAGGCAAAGAAGTCTTCCTTCCTTAAAAACATTCTTAATTTTAAAAATATGTAATTGATTATGATTTTCCAGAATTTTTTTGTCAAGCAATGCATATTGGCTTAATGAATTTTTGTCTTACAAATCCTATCATTATTCCACTCTTTGTAAATTGAACCTTCTTTCTTCCTTAGCCTTGCTATGGAAATCCAGTACTATTACAATTATGTAGACATTGTTTAATGGAAACTACTTGATGACACAAAGCAATAAGCTTTGAAATGGCCTTTTTATTTAAAGTTCATTATCTCTCTTATGGCATTATAATTTGGAAATATCTGTTGTGAATTCTGATTTTTTCTTTATTTTCTATTTTTTTATTTTTATTTTTTGGTGGTACTGGGGGTGGAACACAGAGGCTTTCTATTTCCGGGTTACACTCCCAGACCCATTTTATATTTTATTTGGAAACAGGGTCTCACTAAGTTGCTGAGAGCCTCACTAAGTAGCTGAGGCTGGCTTCGAACCTGCGCGATCATCCTGTCTCAGCCTCCCAAGCGTGGGGATTACATGTGTGCGCCACCACGCCCGGTGTGAATTCTGATTTTTTCTGAACCTAGAATGTAGGATAACTTATTTGGATTCTATTGCTATTTGGCATAAAAACAATGAATCTACACGTGTGTTTGCTGCAGCTTTCTTTTGATTGTTTGTTTCATGTGCCAACTTTTTGCCATCCAGTTGGGAGCAAAGGAATAGGTTTTCTTACAGGTGGTTTCATGATAATCCAAATGTTCTGCATTCATAAAGGAAAGTTAGTGTGATCTGTAGTCTCTGTGGCTCTAAGAGGTCACTGGATCAGCTGGGGAGTTGGAAGAAGAGTTGGGTAATTAATGGAAGGGAATCAGGGCAAGTTGTAGAATGCTGGCCTCCCTTTATTTAGCTTTCATGTTATGTATCATGAAACCATCAGAAAACAGTGGCTGGTATTTCACCTCCAATTTCTATTTCTTATTAAATGTCTGTTTTACCAATACTAACTCAAATACATAGAGAACGGGACTGTAGTTAGCTTAGTCCCAGGTTAAACACATTGAGAGTGCACAGTTACCATATGAACCATTACTTTTGCTAACTTTACTAAAATCATGTAAATGTGTGTTTCAATATATAATTTTTTTTTTGCCAGGGCTAAATTTTGGTTTTGGCTACATCTAAAAATATAATATACATATGAGATTTATTTATATTTGTAAATAAAATAAAATAAAGAGGTATTTTATGTTAGAGATAAAGGTATAGATATACATAAGCAAAAACATACAAATACACACATACAAAAAGCCAAAGATCAGAGCTGGCTACATAGGGTTTTCTGGGACTCAATTACATCTTTATCTGTGGGGCAGGTTACTGAGGACTGAACTCAGAGGGATTCTACCTCTGCACTACACCCACAGCTCTTTTTAATTTTTTCTTTGAAATATGATTTCACTGTTTCTAATGGCCTAAATTTCTAAAGATGTACTTGAACTTGTGGTCTGTGATTCTCTTATCTCAGCCTCCTAAGTACTAAGACTATAGGCATGTGCCAACGTGCCCAGCTCTTTTTTAAATGTTTCATGAGAAAATTTAATTAACACTAATATTGAAATCTTATTTGATATGCTTTTGCCTTTTGCATACTTAAGTTAAAAGTCAGATTTTAAAATAATCCATCCTGGTGATAGCAAAACATAAGCTCCAAAGCACTTTCTAGAAGCATTGGTATATGATTATGATTTCTTAAACATTAGCAAGTATCTATTTTCTTTGTTACAGTTTTCTATCATGGCACAATTATACCATAAAGCACCTTAGTAAATCTGGCTAAAGTTATTTATAATTTACCTTATATTTCACTTTCCAGATTCATAGGACATAGTGATTTAATTAAAACCAAAAACTTACCAAAATAAAATTAAATAAGCAACCTAACTGGGTGAGATTTTCTGTTTAATGAGCAAGTTACACAGTAGATGATTTGCATGTTAGGGAGAAAGAATAAAATGAATTATGGTAGTAATGAAGGTGTTAGTCTATAATCTTAATAAAAATAACTGTCTTGCAGGGCGTGGTAATCCCCGCGCTTGGGAGGCGGAGACAGGAGGATCACGCAGGTTTGAAGCCAGCCTCTCTGGCTTAAAAGACCCTGTTTCAAAAAAAAAAATATATATATATATATTAGGTCTGGGAGTGTAGCCTGGAGGTAGAATGGTTTCCAGGAACCCCAGTACCACAAAAAATATATAAATAAATAAAAATAACTGTCTTGCTTTCATTTAAAAAATTAATGGAAAATAGACATTTTGGAAAACAGCCTGCACAAATATTAGTATGATGATAGCATTTTCAACAAGTTTTTCAGGTTTTATAAAACTAAACTTGCCACATAAGTACTGCAATCAAATACATTCACAAATATATTTGAAACATAATCTCTGAGGTATAATATGTTTTGTGAATTTCCTTAGATACAGTTAAAATCAGTTATTATTTGTGATGACTATAGGATTTGTAGGTATTATCTGTTATTATTATATATAAAAACCTGCTGAAGAGCTCATGTATTAGTGTTTAGATTTGCTATAAATAAATCACGAGGACTTTAATCTCATCACATATAAATTCATTTTAATAGATTTACTGGGTGGTAACCTAGGCTAGTGGGTGAGACTGGAGAAGGTGAGTCCATGAGGGTGTACCTAAGGACTGTGCTTTTGTCTACGGATTCCTTTACTTGTTCTGTTTCCAGCCTATGAAATGTGAGAGCCCTCTCTCCCTCTCTCTCTCTCTCCCTCTTCTCTCTCTCTCTTCCTCCTCCTCCTCCTCCTCCTCCTCCTCCTCCTCCTCCTCCTCCTCCTCCTCCTCCTTCTTCTTCTTCTTCTTCTTCTTCTTCTTCTTCTTCTTCTTCTTCTTCTTCCTCTTCTTCTCTCTCTCTCTCTCTCTCTCTCTCTCTCTCTCTCTCTCTCTCTCTCTCTCTCTCTCTCTCCTTCCTGCCACCATGCCCAGAGCTCTGAAGACCTGTCCAGAGATGGACTGAATCCTCAAATCTCCAAAAAAATTTTGAGCATATAAATCTTTCTCTAAGTAGTGTAGCAAGTTATTTTGGGATTACAGCAGTAAAAATGTTGATCAGGACATTACCTATAGAGTAACTAAATGTATACATTCTTGAATAATTATGATATATTTTAATCATATTAATTAGAATCTAAAATATGTATTGAGTATTAGGATTAAGAAGGCATTAAACTCTCCATGGGCAGAAATTATGAGATAATGTTATTTACATTGGATGATTATGCTTTAAAAAAATAAAGCTAACTCTTTATTAAATAAACCATAGTATTAAGAGAAACACTCAGATTTTATCAAATAAGAAAATGGTAGCATGGACCCTCACTGATATTTTAAAATTATGCTGTAAGATTAAAGAGTCTTAAAAAGTAAAAAATCAATTATCATTAGATGGCATTCCTATTGGAGTTACTTCAGAACTTTTATGAATATAAAAGTTGCATCCTTTCTTTTTTATTTATATAAAGATTTTTATAGTCGTGACATAAGAAAGAGCTTCATTTAACATTTTAAGAAAGTTTTTGGAGAAAAGAAAAAAGCTAGTGGGGAGAGAGAGAGAGAGAGAGAGAGAGAGAGAGAGAGAGAGAGAGAGATAAGAGAGAAGAGAGCATGAGCGAGCACATAGGGCATATAATTGATGCAGAAAGAAACAAAAATTCAAAGGACGATGAAGCTGCCTACAGGGATTTCTGTCTCTTGTGAATTTTACTAAAGACAAAGATCATTTTAAGTACTGGAATCTACCACTTTCAATGGCCCATCAAATTCATATTCCATTTTGCTTTCCCCACAAGCACAATACTGAAAGAAATCTTTGTCCTAATTAATTTTAAAACACTGTATGCCCTACATTCTCCTACACAGGGTTTTAAAATACAAACAGCAAGTCGTTTCTATGGAAACCACACAGTAACATAGAATACTTAGATACCAAAGTTCATTTTCTATTTATCTTTAGAATCTACATAAAATCCGTTGTTCTATGAAGCATGGCATAGAAAGTAGTTTTTCTAAGTAAAATATTTTAAGACAGTCTACTGGAAGCATAAGCCATTTATGAAAGGTCCTTAGTATTTTTCAGCAGTTGCTATATAGCAATGCATTTTCTGTTAAAAGAATGTTGTGTTGAAGGTAGTAAATAATGAGTTCAGCAAACGGGATCGTAAATCCTAAGTCATTGTAATATAATAGGTGGGAAATAAACTATTTCTAGAATGTGATTCTCTCCATGGTGTTTTCCTATAGCGCAAACCATTCCCTCATAATGAACACGCGTAGAGGATCTTGAGACCCTGGCCTTCAGGGCTCAGCACTTAATTTCTCAACCTACTTTACTAGTTTATTTTATGGTTTTGTAACAGAAAAATGATGGCCTGAGTATAAAGTCATCTGTAACCTCATTTTAATAATCCTAGAAATGTTGAGGCTTTGTATTACATAACGTTAGTCTTTAAGCAATGAAAGCACTGTCCTTGTTTTCAACACATAAGCGAGCCTTTACTGGAGGCAGGCTGATGGGAGGCTCACCATGAGTTGCTGTCAAGGTAGCACCACCCTCTCATCTCTGGCAGAGGAGTCCTGTTATAATTAGGTATAAAATATTCCCTAAAGAGCTCATTTATTAATGCTTGGAGCGGATGTAATTGAATCATATGGGTTATAATTGTAGCAATGGTTATATTTTAATGTACCCAGAAAAATACCTTGTAACAGATTTATTCTATCAGTGACCCAGGCCAGTAGGGTGCAGCTAGGATGTGTTCCTGGGGTTTTGTCTTGGGGATTCTGTAAATGGTTCCTCTTCCCCCTGCTCTCTCTCTTGCTTCTGTGATGTAAGGAGTCCAGTCTACATGTTCTCCTTCTCTCTCCCATGTGTCACCATGCCCTGAGATCTGCATTCCCTGGTTTTACATGGACTCAACTCAAAACTGTAAGAAAGTAAATCTTCCAAATTATATGGTTAATCTTTTAGAATATAGCTAAAAGAATACTGACAGGAGCAGAAAAATGGCATAAGAGATGAAAGATTGCTGATATATCTGAGTCTGACCATGTAAATTGTGACTTTTTAAAACTAGTTTGTGAGAAGAAATTGGAAGGGCTAGAAAGGTGGATGGTAGAGAGTGTTCTCAGGACATTTTGGAGGGCAAAGAGGACTCCATAGGGAAATAGAGAAGCCATATGTGTTGCACTTTGGTAGAGAGCTTATCCACATTTTGCCCATGTACTGAAACTGTGTGAGTCCAAATTTTAAAATGATGGAATTCATTAATGGTGGATAAAGTATCAAAACAGCAAAATATCCAAACTGCATCATGAATATTGATGTCTTCATTAGGAAAATATGCACCGAATTTTGGGACCTGAGAGTAAAGCAGAGAGACTTTATAAATGTTCAGTTTAGCCAAAAATACATGTGCAAAGCTGCAACCCAGAGAGACGATGTTATGGAACAAAGGAAGATGGCTGAAAGAAAGGAGCAATCAGTGACCATGAAAGAGGTGGGGCCAGTGATGGCCGCAATGGAGGCAGCAAATTAAATTAAACCAGTGATGGCCTGGTTGGAACAAGCTGAGTAGCTTTGATTAAAAAGACCTGAGCAGCGATGAATAATAAAAGATTATAATTACCTTTTCTGTGTGTAGCCCATCTTGTAGCCCACATATTGCTGGCTTTTCTAGAAAAGGGGCCATAAAGACTTAGCCAAGCCGGGCGTGGTAGCACACGCTTGTAATCCCCGTGCTTGGGAGGCGGAGACAGGGAGATCTCACAGGTTCGAAGCTAGCCGTGCTGGCTTAAGAGACCCTGTTTAAAAAACATAAAATAGGTTTGGGAGTGTAGCCCAGAGGAATAAGGGCTTCCAGGAACCCCAGTACCACCAAAAAAAAAATGACTTAGCCAAGATTTCAAAGGAAGGCCTGAGAGGCCAGGCAACATGTGGCAGTATCAGATTCCCTGCAAAAAGGCCCAAACATGGCACTTTGTGAAACTGTGAGGATGAGGCCAAAGTTGCAAGAAAAAAATACAATTTAGAAATACTAGAAATGTGAAACAACCATAAGGAAGGGCTGCTAGCTGTGAGCCGTGGAGCCAGGATGGAAGAGGTAGTAAATTACCCATTGCAATCAGCCAGGCCTGGTGGGGTGCTCACTGCGTGTGCTCTGGTTGCCAGAAGTGGACCTGTAAGATCAAATGCTTGTGCTACCAGATTCTGTTGCTATTTTAGTCCCATCCCTTTTTGCTATGGTCCTATTCCTCCCTTGGGGAATACTGTTTATACTTTTCTGTTGTATACTGGATGCATTTAACTTGCTTTTTTATTTTGATCTTCATTGTCTTTTACGGGGGCTCACAGGGATTTATCTTGAATCTCAGAAGGGACTTTTCAGTGATACTAAAACTCGTAAGTCTGTAAGTACATTTGGAGTGGACTAATGCCTTTTTTATTCTGTGCTGAGCATGAGCTTGTTAGGAGCCAGGAATAAATGCTTTAGATAGATATAAAATGTCCCCTAAAGAACTAATTTGTTGTTTGGAGATGATGTAATTGAGTCATGAGGGTTGTAACACCAGCAGTGATAAATTCATTCTGGATTTATCTAGTGACTAGGTGGGTAGGGTGTGGATGGAGGTAAGTACTTGGGGATATAGCCTTGGGTATTTTACATGATTCCTCCTTTGCCCTCTCTTGTTTGGGCCTCCATGATGTGAGCACAGAATATTTTTTCTCCTTCTCTCTGCTTCCTGTCCCCATGTCATAACGTCTACAGTTCCTGGACTCTCATGGACTGAACCTGAAACCATAAGAAAATAAATCTTTATTCTAAGAAATGTGGTCAAGTCTTCAGATTATAGCTGTAAGAATGCTGATCAGAACAACTACTCTGACACTGGGAAGCCTCAGAAAGTCCATCCAAGATGCGATTTCTCCTGCTTGTCTTTGAATGTAGGACAGAGTGTCTGGCATCCTTAGACACCATAAGATCTGCAGAAAGGTGTAAATAATGTCCTGTGCTTACTATAGTGCTATTCTCATGCTCTGGTGGACATCTAGCTGGAGCTGTTTGACATCGCAAATATAATGACCTTTCCAGGAAAAAAAAAAAATTAGTGTGCCTAGAAGCAGATTTTAAAGGAGAAGCAAAGCCGTGGACCTCATCTGGCCAGGAGGCACTAAGAGAGAAAAGAAAAAAGAGGCCAGAGGCAAGATGTACCCTTCAAGGACATGCCTATATTGACTGGCGTTATCAATTTAAAACCACTTTCTAAAGTGTTCAACATCTCTTAGTAGTGACACCATTGTGGACCAAACTTCCAGCATAGAACTCTGTGAAGGAAAATCTAGATTGAATCCATGACAACCACTCAGCCTTTTTGACAGGATTTCTGTCAAAAAAAATATATATGTATGTATGTATGTATGTGTGTGTATATATATATATATATATATATATATATATATATAGTGTGTGTGTGTGTGTGTATTATAATTAGACATTTTAGTGAGATTCCTAGTGATGGAAACACATGCACACAATACTCGATGTGCTTCCTCTGGCTCCCTCTTCATCCCTGTACCTACTATTGAAAATGATATTGATAACTTCTTATATGTCATTTGCAAGAAAATAGATGGAACTAGAGAATATTATGCTAAGTTAAATTAGCCAGTCTCAGAAAGTGAAGAGTCATATGTTTTCTTTCATATATGGAAACTAGAGAGAAATTAGCTAACAAGAAGGACATCAAATGAATGATGGGAAATACCAGCACGATAATTGAAGGGGATTTGGAGAGGAAAGAGAAGAGAAAAGGAATACTTGATGAATAATTGTTGCTTTTTTTCATTTTTCTGCCTTTCACTTCAAACTGACATAAGTCATAGAATATAATATATGGTTTTACTCTCTCAAAGCAATACAATGTTTTATTTAATAAAGGTCTAGTATTGTGTATTGGCAAAAATAAATTTGTCTTTCCTACAGGGAAATATTTTTTAAAAATAGGTCTGTTCACATGGAGAATTGTTAAGGTACAGACAGTTATATTAGTATTCTGTGATTAATAGTAGGATTTTTGGCCCTTTGAAGGAAAAACAAGAAAGCTAATAGGTCAAGTAAAGTAAATGGCCTAAATTTAAAAAATATCCCTGAGGTAAGTGAGGCTGGTTATCTGAAAGGATCAATATAATTGAAAACTATTGCCAAGCTAACTAAAAATAAAACAGAACAAATTACTGATATCAGAAATTAAACAGGAAACCTCATTGCAACTCCCATGTTCATTAAAAGACAATAAAGAAATAGTTGCAAGATTTTCTGTGGATATGAATTTTCAACTTCTTTGGAGAAAGACCAAGAAGTGTAATTGTTCTAGTGTATGGTAAAATATGTTTAGTTTTGTAAGAAACCACCAAATTGCCTTTCAAAAATAATGTACAAATTTTCATTCTAATGATCAATGAATGAGGCCTCCTGTTGAACTATATTCTTGCCAGAATTAGGTGGTATTAGTATTATGGATTTTAGCTATCCTAATTGATATGTAGTGGTATTTCATTGTTATTTAAATTTAGTTTCCAGATGACATGTGATTTGGACTATATTATGATATTCCTATTTGCCAAATCACTAATATTTTTCTAGGACATTTGCATTTCTCTTTGTGAGAGTTATTGGTCTATAGGTTTTTTATGTCTTTTTTGTTTTTTGTATTAGATGATGATGGTCTCATAGAATGAGTTAGAAATTATTCAGTCCTCTGCTTCTATATTGTGAAAAAACTTGTAGAGAAGGGGCATAATTTCTTTATTAAATGTTAGAATTTAACAGTGAAATCACCTCAATCTGATATAGTTTTATAGTATGATTAGTTTTACTAATTTATTTAACAGATACAAGTCTATTCTGATAGTATTTTGATTTGTATGTGTTTTGTCAGATTATAATTCAAGGAATTACTTCATTTAATTTGTTACCAAATATATGGATAAATAGCTATTTATACTATTTCTTTATTGTCTTTTAATGTCCATAGGAGTTGCAATGCTGTTTCCTATTTAATTTCTGATATTAATAATTTGTTCTATTTTATTTTTAGTTAGCTTGGCAATAGTTATCAATATAATTTAAATTATATAAAATTATAAATAATCTAGAGATAATTTAAAGAATATATGTGTGCAGGTTATATGCAAATACAATGCATTTTTTAAATTTTTTATTGGTGCATTATAATCATATATCACATTGGAATACAAGACTTGAGAGGATATATAAGCACACATCATCCAATTAGCCCTCATCCAACACCCATCCCATTCCCTTCCCCTCCCTCGATCCCATGCTTGTTTGGTGTTTAACTTTGATACATTTGTTTATGTACCTCCTGTGTTTTAAAGAGGCTCCATCCTCCCCTATTCCAGACCCTCTGATTGGTCACCTTAGTTGCTTCACTATAGGTCCCTTTCTATAGCTGGACCTCTTCCTGTTGCCCCTTTCCTCCTAGTTTTTGCTGATTAGGAGAAGCATCTGATTTTTATTTTCTGCAATATTTCTCTGTGCATGCCGCGTTGCAAGTACCAATCCCACTCTTGACGGCCCCAGTAGTGGCCTGGCTACCCAGTGGACTGATCCAGACCTCGCTGGCTCAAGGAGTGGTCTTGCCTCATGGTCTCGCTGGCCCCGACACCAGCTTAACCCCTCACCTGGCTCCGATCCCTGCCTCGGAGGCCCAGCACCGGCCTTGCCTCACGATGAGCTCCGATCCCGACCTTGCTGGCCCCGGCACCAGCCTAACCCCTCGGCAGGCTACAATCCTGGCCTTAGAGGCCCCAGCACCGGCCTTGCCTCACGGCAGGCTCCGATGCCGGCCTCGCTGGCCCAGCACCAGTCTAAGTTCTCGGCAGGCTCTAATCCTGGCCTCGGAGCCCCCAGCATCGGCCTTGCCTCAAGGTGAGCTCCGATCCCAGCCTTGCTGGCCCCGACACCGGCCTAACCCCTCGCAGGCTCCGATCTCGGCCACGGAGGCCCCTGTAGTGGCCTTGCCTCAAAGTAGGCTCTGATGTCGGCCATTGGCCTCAGCACCGGCCTAACCCCTCTGCAGGCTCCGATCCTGGCCTCGAAGGCCTCAGCACTGGCCTTGCCTCACAGCAGGCTCCAATCCTAGCCTCACTGGCCCCACCACCAGCCTAACCCCTCAGCAGGCACCGATCCCAGCCTCAGAGGCTCCAGCACCGACTTTGCCTCACGGCAGGCTCCAATCCCAGCTTTGCTGTGTCCGGCGCTGGCCTCACCCCTGGGCAGGCTCCAATCCGAGCACCCTCTTCGCCCAACCAATTGTCCCACGTTCTTGGGGGTGCGTGGTGGTAGCATTCTGCCTCTGGGGTTATTATTTCAAAGGGCCCATGTGTAATGCATCAGATCTCTGCCTCCCCTGAGTACTGGCCACTGCCATTGCCACTGCCTACACCATTTCAAATCATTCCCAAGCTCTTTTTCCACTCCGAATGTTGTCCAGTGTTCCTAAGCATGCATGACAGTAGCATTCGACATTTGATGTGATTTCTCAAAAAAAATAAGGTTGGTAGGATCCGATTTCTGCTTCTCCTGAATACAAGTCTCCACCGCCATCACGGAGACCGCTTTCAACACCACCTTTCTCCTTGGTCTCCGCTAAACTCTCTCCTTACAGGTGATGTCCAAGATTCTTAACAATATAGAGAAATAGCAGTCCTCCTTCACGGGGAATTTTTCCATAAGTTACAGTGCATATGGATAAGTTTTGTCTGCATCTCCAGTATCCTGGCATCTGCCACGGCCTTCTTAACCCCTCTCCAATATTTTTCTTTTTTCTTTTTCTTTTCATTTTTTTTTTTAATAAGAGAAGACAGTATGTGTGGTTTGAGGAGGTAGTGGGATCAGGCACTCAGTAGCAGTGTGACCTGGCCAGGTTTCCCCATGGGTCCAGTGTGCTCTGCACTACTCTGCCTGGGGCCCAGAGTCCTGCAAACTGGGACCCGGCTGTTCCGGGGTCCCGTGTACCCCGCCCAACCCCTGCCCGGGACCAAGGGTCTTACTGGGCCTGGTTTCTTCAGGGGTCTGGCCAAATACAATGCATTTTATTTAAGGTATTTGAATATCAATGAACTTGGTATCTCTGAAGAATATCGAAATTAATCCCCCCAACCACAATATACCAATGGATAAAATATAAATACCAGAGCAAATAAAGAGCCATGTAGAGTAAGGAAGGGTCTAAATAAGAAACCCCAAATTTTCCTTAGCTAAGACCAATCAAATAGCAACCAATTTATTAGAGAACGAAGAGAAGCCAAATAAATAAGGCAACCATGTCCTAACTATGTGATCATAGAAGTATCAAGCACAGAACCAGACTGATCAATTTTCTAGGGTAAAGGAATGGTTCTTCTCTATTCTTGTTTTACTTTTTTTGTCATATGCAACAGAAATTTCATTGACAACCCCTTAGTGCACTCTCTTTCTCTCTCTCTTTCTCTCTCTCTCTCTCTCTCTCTCTCTCTCTCTCTCTCTCTCTCTTCTTTCTCTTCATTCATTCCTACCCACAAAATAGAGGAGTGAAATTTCCCTGACAAAATTAGAAATAATAAACTGGGTTGTGGGGCCTGCAATCCCAGTATTCCAGTACTTTGGCAAAGTAATGAGACTCTTAGTAACCTAGTAAGACCTATTTAAAAATAAAATCTCAAAAGTTCTGTAGTGTAGCTCAGAAATAGAGTATCCCTGGGTTCAATCTTCAGTACTTAGCAACAACAACAACAACAACAACAACAACAACAAAACTGGTCTAAACATTGCAGAACAAAAGGACAGGAGGAAGGGAAGAAGATAAGAAAAGCTAGAAATAATAAACTGTGCTGGCACCCCTTTTTTCTCCTCATAAAAAATAGGTACTCTCAATTGTCAGTTCCAGATACTGAGATAGACACAGGCCAACAAGCACCTCAGAGTGATAGAAGTTATTGGCCTCAGTGATCAACTTACACCTGTGACTGGGAAAGTCACATCTCCAGTTTTTTTTTTTTTTTATTCTATACTTGGCTCATGAAATCGTTAATTTTTCATTTTTCTTCATAAAACTGTTTTGTGGTACTGAGTATTAAACCCAGGGGCATTAGACCGCTAAGCTACACCCCCAGATGTATTTTTTTTATTATTTTTGGGGGGTGGTACTGGGGTTCCTGGAAACCCTTCTACCTCCAGGCTACACTCCCAAACACCTATTTTTATATTTTTATTTGGAAACAGGGTCTCTTAAGCCAGTGCGGCTGGCTTTGAACCTGTGTGATCCTCCTGTCTCTGCCTCCCGAGCACGGAGATTAAAAGCGTGCGCCACCATGCAGGGCCTATTTTTTTTTTTTTTTTTGAAACAGAGTCTCACTAGGTTGATGAGTCTCAACACTTCCTGAGGTTGCCCTCCAACCTACAATCCTTCTGTTACAGCCTCCAAATACTAGAATTAAAGGCAAGTACCACCATGCTGGCTCCTTCAAAATTTTAGAATCATCATATAAACACCTTTACATTCTAAATTTTCATAACAGATAATTACAGGAATATTTTTGGTGGGATTATCTTAGATATAGATCCTAAGACGGGATCATGTGTATTGATATAAGTGTAGGAAATTAAGAGATAGAAAGAAATTAAGACAGTACAGAGTGTGTTCATAAACAAGTTGCCATTATGGGCAACTGCAAAATCATCTTAGTTGAGGCTCCAAAAAGACTGGGTTCAAGCTTCAGAATTATCCACCTCCCGGTAAAAATAGAATATTTATTTACCAACTCTGCTCTTTCATTGTTAAGAACTTGTTCTAAGAGCCTGAAATTACTCAGAAACTCTGTTTGCTTTCACATGAAGCTTGTGTTTATGGCCAGAGATCTGAGAGTTTCTTTGCTGTAAGAAATCATCAGGGCATGTACACAGTACAACCCCAAAAATGGTGGGCAGGTCACCAGCAACATCTGCTGTGGACCATGTTCTCTTCTTCTTTCTTCAAAAGTTCTTACCACATAAAGAAATGTCCAAGTAAGTCTGAGCCTTAAAATTGCTTTACATTTTAGGATTTTAAGAACTGTATAGCTGGGCGTGGTGGCGGATGCTTGTAATCCCAGCATTCGGGAGGCTGAGACCAGAGGATTACAGTTTGCAGACAGCTTCAGCTATGTAGTGAGGCCTCCTGCAACTTAGTGAGACCCTGTTTCAAAATAAAGAATAAAAAATAAGGCAGGGGGTGTAGCTCGGAGGTTGAATGTCCCTAGGTTCCATCACCAGACCTGCACACACACACACACACACACAAAAAAAAAAAAAAAAAAAAAAAAAAAAACTGCATGTAGTACTCCAGTAAACTTTATTTTCTATAAATATCAGAGACAAAACCTGATAACTAGCTTATATTTTTTAAAAATTAACTTAAGAACACGTGTTGATTTCGTCTGCCGCCAAAGTATCCAGTTGAATTCCTATCCACTTGTAGAAAAATGAAACTAAATCCTTACTTCTCACTCTGCACAGAAATCAACTCTAGATGGTTCAAAGACCTGGAAGTTAGTCCAGAGTCTATGAAGCTGTTAGAGGAGAGCATAGACTCAACACTCCAACACATAAGCACGGGTAGAAACTTCCTCAACAAGACACCCAAAGTTCAGGAAAGTAAAACAGTAATCAAAGAGTGAGAGGACATCTAACTAAAATGTTTCTGTTCATCAAAGGAAATCATCAAGACTCTAAAGAGAAGTCCATATGCTCATGTCATAAATGTCCATTTCACGTGTCTGGTGATGACTAACGAAGACAACAGGTCTAGAAACCCTGCTATCAGGTGTTGGTAGAATTCCTACTTCCTTTGTTCACTTCATTTTCAAAATCTTCTCCAAAGCAAGTTAGGCAAATGGCAGGTCAGCCACAACTTTGAGCTGAAAATTAGGAAGTTAGGGTTTATGGGAATGTTGACACTACCCTAAACATCACAAAGGTGTAGGATTAGAGTCGAAGGTCACCACCTTTGAATGCATTGAAATTGTGCTATCCACAGCTTAAGGACCAAACTTAAAAAAGCCCAGTCATCTTTGAAGAATTACAAAGAACTAAAAACAGCATTTCTCAATGTCTTGTTCTGCTTGTGGATAAAAGCTTAAGGCTGAATAGGAAGGAAAGCAAAACACAAATGATTGCATCTTTCCTTATATAGTAATAGTGATGCTTAACAAGGTCAGAAATGTCAAATAATATCCAAGATTGCATGTTGCTATGAGTTAATATTAAACTTATATTTATATTCTAAAAATGAAATAAAATCAATGACTATTAATTTAATATAAATGCCTTATAAGAAAATAGACAACAAGACACTTCCTGGAGAAATCTTTTCATTTCACAAATCAATTCTTTGATGAAAACTGATGTCCATGATTTGATTGGAAATGTACAATCATATAGGATTTCTCTTAATATGTGCACAAATAAAATTATATATGATTCTAAATTTATTTTGTCTATTATCATATTCTTAAAGGTGAATATTTTTAAGAGTCAGAATAACTTACTTTTGTAAATAATGAATATCTAATTTGAAAAAATTATTTCTGCATTTTCATTAACAATATATATGACTTAAGTTTTAACTACATACCTCAAACTTGATACGATATAATAAAAAACCTGATAGCATACATTATTGTCTTTTAAAATGTCTTAAAGTACTTGATTTTACAAATTTACTTCAAAAGTGACCTCTAGATGTTTTAAAGTTTAGAAAACTGACCCAGGAACTCTGCTTCTATGTGTCTATATTAAGAAAGGATTAAGAATAGAGTACTTCTCAAATGGGAGTAATAACCTCAAAAATATCCTCTTTCCACAAAGCAATGTGAAAATTTAAAAAAATGGAACTACTAACAAATGATTTTAGAAATCTAAAAATTATATGTTTGTAACCATCTAAGGAGTATTTTTTTATTAAAATGGTTAAGTATCAGCAAGAATAGGGAGGTTTATCATGTTTCTTTTATTTCTATCAATATCCTTAAATAGTTGCTCTCCCAAATACAGTAGCTGTAAGAAAAAAAAAGATGACAGTCTAATGGCAATTTGAGGAAGCAAATAAGGCTTGAGGTTTCCCAGAAAAGTACTCTTTTCCTGAATATTGCCACTATTTGACCTGTTAGGTAGCTCTCTGGATATCACCATTTATTGAACTTGTCTTACTTGAACTTGACACTGAGTTCATATAACAAAAATTTGAAGCCGGGTGTGGTGGTGCACACTTGTAATCCCCGCGCTTGGGAGGCTGAGACAGGAGGATCACACAGGTTCAAAGCCAGCCTCAGCTACTTAGTGAGGCTCTCAGAAACTTAGTGAGACCCTGTTTCCAAATAAAAAGTATAAAATAGGTCTGGGAGTATAGCCCAGAGGTAGAAAGCCTCTGGGTTCCACCTCCAGTACCACTAAAAAAAAAAAAAAAAAAAAAAAAAAAAAAAAAAAAAAATCGGATTCCTTTTTTTTTATAATCTAGTTGCTGACAATGTAAAATACACTTCCTCTCTCTTCTCCTGCTGTTCCCCATCTGGGAAGCTCATAAGAAAGTTTAGAAGTGATTCACAATAGTGCACACCTGTAATCCCAGTACTTAGGAGGCTGAGACAGGAGAATCACAGGTTTGAGGCCAACCTAATCAATTTAGCAAGACACCTAGCAAATTAGTGAGACCCTGTTTTAAAATTAAAAATAAAGGAGAAACCAGGCCCAGTAAGACGCTGGGTTCTGGGCGGGGGTCGCGGGCGGGGCACGCCAGATGGGGCCCCGGTCGTGGGACTCTGGGTCCCGGCCGAACTGCGCATAGCACGCCAGACCCCTGGAGAAACCAGGCCCAGTAAGACGCTGGGTTCTGGGCAGGGGTCGCGGGCTGGGCACGCCAGCTGGGGCCCGGGCCGCGGGACTCTGGGCCCCAGGCAGAACTGCGAATAGCACGCCAGACCCCTGGAGAAACCAGGCCCAGTAAGATGCTGGGTTCTGGGCAGGAGTCGCGCGCGGGGCACGCCAGCTGGGGCCCGGGTCGCGGGACTCTGGGCCCCGGGCCGAACTGCGAGTAGCAAGCCAGACCCCTGGAGAAACCGGGCCCAGAACAGAAAAAGATAAAGAAAAATATCGGAGAGGTGGTAAGAAAGCCGTTATGGATGCCAGGACACTGGAGATGCAGACAAAACTTATCTAAATGCACTGGAACTTATGGAAAAATTCGCCGTGAAAGAGGACTGCTATTTCTCTATATTGTTAAGAATCTCAGACATCACATATAAGGAGAGAGTTTAGCGGAGACCAAGGAGAAATGCGGTGTTGAAAGAGTTCTCCGCGATGGTGGTGGAGACTTGTATTCAGGAGAAGCAGAAACCGGATCTTACCAACTTTATTTTTTTGGAGAAATTACACCAAATGTCGAATGCTACCATCACGCATGCTTAGGAACACTGGACAACATTCAGAGTGGAAAAAGAGCCTGGGAAGGATTTGAAACGGTGGAGGCAGTGGCAATGCCAGTGGCCAATATTCGGGGGAGGCAGAGATCTGATACATTACAACTGGAACCTTTGAAATAATAACCACAGAGACAGTGATCGGAACCTGCGGAGGGGTTAGGCGGGCGCCGGGGCCAGTGGCTGACATCGGAGCTTGCTGTGAGGCAAGGCCACTATTGAGGCCTCCGTGGCCGGTATTGGAACCTGCAGAGGGGTTAGACCGATGCTGGGGCCAGCGAGGCCGGCATTGGAGCCTGCCATGATGCAAGGCTTGTGCTAGGGCCTCCGAGGTCGGGTCCGGAACTTGCTGAGGGGTTAGGCCGGTGCTGGGGTCAGTGAGGCCGGCATCGGAGCCTGCCGTGAGGCAAGGCCAGTGTTGGGGGCCCGAGGACGGGACCGGAGCCTGCTGAGGGGTTAGGCCGGTGCTGGGGCCAGCGAGGCTGGCATCAGAGCCTGCCATGAGGCAAGGCCGGTACTTGGGCCTCCGAGGCCAGGATAAGAGCCTGCCGAGTGGTTAGGCCGGTGCTGGGGCCAGCAAGGCTGGCATCGGAGCCTGCCGTGAGGCAAGGCCGGTACTGGGGTCTCCGAGGCCAGGATAAGAGCCTGCCGAGGGGTTAGGCCGGTGCTGGGGCCAGTGAGGCCAGCATCGGAACCTGCCTTGAGGCATGACCAGTGCTGGGGCCTCCAAATCCGGGATCGGAGTCTGCCAAGGGGTTAGGCCGGAGCTGGGGCCAGCGAGGCCGGCATCGGAGCCTGCCTTGAGGCAAGGCCGGTACTGGGGCCTCTGAGGCCGGGATCGGAGCCTGCCGAGGGGTTAGGCCGCTGCTGGGGCCAGTGAGGCCGGCATCGGAGCCTGCCGTGAGGCAAGGCCGGTACTGGGGCCTCCGAGGCCAGGAAAAGAGCCTGCCAAGGGGTTAGGCGGGTGCTGGGGCCAGCGAGGCCGGCATCGGAGCCTGCCGTGAGGCATGACCAGTGTTGGGGCCTCCGAGGCCGGAATCGGAGCCTGCCGAGGGGTTAGGCTGGTGCTGGGGCCAGTGAGGCCGGCATCGGAGCCTGCCTTGAGGCAAGGCCGGTACTGGGGCCTCTGAGGCCAGGATAAGAGCCTGCCGAGGGGTTAGGCCGGTGCTGGGGCCAGTGAGGCCGGCATCGGAGCCTGCCTTGAGGCATGACCAGTGTTGGGGCCTCCGAGGCCGGGATTGGAATCCTGCCAAGGGGTTAGACCGGTGCAGGGGCCAATGGCCAGCATCGGAGCCTGGCGTGAGGCAAGTTCACTCCTGCGGCCTCCAAGGTCGGGACCAAAGCCAGCTTAGGGGTTTGACCGGTTCAGGGGCCAGCGAGACCAGAACTGGGTCCTCCCATGAGGCAAGGCCGCTGCTTGAGCCAGCGAGGTCTGGATCAGTCCACTGAGTATCCAGGCCACTACTGGGACCATCAAGAGTGGGATTGGTACTTGCAACGCAGCATGCACAGAGAAATATCGCAGAAAATATAAATCAGATGCTTCTCTTAATCAGCAATAACTAGGAGGAAAAGGGCAACAGGAAGAGGTTGAGCTATAGAAAGGGCCCTATAGTGAAGCAACTAATGTGACCAATCAGAGGGTATGTAATACTGGAGGACGGAGCCTCTTTAAAACGCAGGAGGTACATAAACAAATGTATCAAAGTAAATCACCAAAGAAGCGTGGGATGGAGGGAGGGGGAGGGAATGGGATGGGGGCTGGATGAGGGCTAATTGGATGATGTGTGCTTGTATATCCTCTCAAGTCTTGTACTCCAATGTGATTGATATATGACTACAATGCACCAATTTAAAAAATAAATAAATTTAAAAAAAAAAAGAAAGAAGAAAAAAAAATGCTGCTGGAAAGCAATTCTCTGAAAGACAGAGTTGTTTTCCAAGTTTTATCTGGCTTGAATTCTACATAAGCTTGCAAGTTTGTGTTTGTAATTTTCTGTTACTCTATGTAAAGAAATATGACTTCTTATAAAAGCAATGATAGGATCAAACATGATATATTTAGTAAATCTTTAGGAGAAAATCCCCAAAGACATTCCAGGAAATCCCTCCTTTTCTGTACAAAGATTTCTGTGATAGGAAATGCTAGGTCATTCTTGGGACTTCAAAGTAAATATTTTAGTAGACAAAGGAAAATGTAAAATTATTATACTGTCATGTGATAAATAGTTGTAGAAGCCTCTAATAAAACACATTTATGAATAAAAAAAATAAAAATAAAAGGAGTCAGGGATGTAGCTAGGAGGTAGAACGCCTTTGAGTTAAATCTGAAAGAAAATAGAAAATGAAAAGAAGGAAGGAGGGAAGGAAGGAAGGAAAGAAGGAGGTAAAAAAGGAAGGAAGGAAGGGAAGGAGGGAGATGAGCCCAGGTGGTCTTTCATGTGGAATTTTTTTTAACATTTTAAAGCATGCAAGTTCCTGTCCATAGATAGACAGCCTTCCACCTGCCTCATCTCCTTATAAAAACAAAACAAAACAAACTTTTCTATTCATATCCATTCTCATTTTTTCACAATGTCATTTTGGATCAAATTCCCATAAAACCTCTGAGCATGTAAATAATCAACTTTTTTTTTTTTTACCCCATATTGTATGTTTATGGCATCATCTAACTTGACATCTAAAACAAGTTTTGGGTGAGACTCTATGCAGTCTCTGCTGGAAGGTTTATAAAGGGCTGGTCCTATGAGCAGGACATCTGGATGATGACATGTTTTCCCTATTGGTACACTCCGCTGTCTTCTGGTAGACACGCACTGTGAGCTGCTGCTGTCAGAGGTGCTATATTTTGAGTAGAGCTGTTTTATATGGTGTCTGGCAAATTCCACAAATTCTCAGTTACAGAGATAAATTATCTATGCCAAACATATTGATCATTGGGATTTAGAGATAGAATGACTGAGTTGAAACCTCGTTGATGTGATCCTGGGTCTTTTGTCTTGGGCCAGACCTGTCTATCTTAGAATGATTATGTGTCTCTATTCCACTATGACCCATAACTTACAGTAGGTTTAGAGCAATAATTGTGTGAAAAATAGGCTTTTCAAGTGGTCACAAATGTGGAGGAAGAATAATCATTATATTACTATTATTATTATTATTATTATTATTATTATTATTATTATTTTGGTACTAGGTATTCAACCCAAGGGTGCTCTACCTCTGAGGTATACCCCCAGCCCTTTTGATATTTTATTTTGAAACAGGGTCTCACTAAATTGATGAAGGCCCTGCAAAGTTACTGAGGCTGGAATCAAACCCTGTATCCTCCTTTCTCAGCCTACCAAGTATGAGGATTACAGGCATACACCACCAGCTCCAGCTAGAATAGTCATTATTGGAAGAACAGACATTGAAAGATTTGAATGACTGAGGTCTATGTTCTTAAAGACAGGTGGCCCACTAACACCCTACAAAATGCTGCTGCTGCTACTTATTAGGACTGTGGGAAAATATATCTCTGGCATTTCTAGGGGACAGACATTTACACTCAGATTCTTAAATTCTATAAGGCAATAAGTTTCATGGGTGGGACCCTAAAAAAGGCCAAAGTTGTTTGAGGATCTCTGAAGGAAGATATAGAAATATGAATGGTAGCCCCACTCCCCAGTATAACAGATAATCACAAAAGTAGAGAGGAGAGACAGAAAAAGCCTTGGTATTGGAAGAAAAAACAAAAACACTGAAGGCCACTTTACCCACAGAAAACAAAACAAAACAAAACAAAAACCCACTGAAACAGAAGTTTTCAATTTGATTTGATTGGAAATCTAAAGCTTAGTAAAATAACTCATACAACAAAAAGAGAAAGGAATTGGATTTTACAACTTACAACAATGCTCTGAATTAATTTTAACACCTCCTGAAATACACCCACTGGCAAACCTTCCTGGACTTAAGACTGAGATTCAGATTACAACTATACTTCAAGATCCTCTAATTTTAAACAAGTTTCCATGTACAAATTCAGAGAATTCTTGTACATAAAATACAAAATAAACAACTATACATCATCTTAGTCACAGAAACTATGGCTTTGCTCAAATATTCATTGCTCTAAAATAATCCTAATGGGCATGTATGCTTTTACACAATATTTAATACATTAAAGTTTAATTAAATTCTTGACACTTAAAATTTGTCTTGACAAAATGGGACCCCACGAAGATAACTTTTCCTCCCAGTTAATAGTTTACATGGTCCAAAGTAAATTAAGAGAACTCTTAAGAATTAAGACTCATTCAACAAGACTTGTTTAGAGAAAAGGTGATCTCTAATACTTTTCCTTTTAAAATCACACTTTTGCTGAAAATAAGCAAATGGTATTTCACAATATATTGCTGAAACCTTAGTGCTATAACTCCATATATTGTGCCTTCATTACTAATGTTATTGAAATTGCTGACTCAATTCAATTAGGAAAACATAAATATTTTCCTATTATATATCTGAATAGTATATTCAGATCAGTATTTATCTCAAAAGATTTTAACCTAAAATTTGATTTTTACTGAGAGATACATAATATAAGTTAACAGCTACTCATGGGATATCTTAAAGGCCTTGAAATCACACATAGGCTTTGCACACAAGATCTTCACAACACCTGATTTTTTCCAATAGCACACAGACAAGACATATTAACAAGATTCTCATTCAAGAAAACTCATCTGATATATACATTCAGGACATATAAATCCTCACCAAAAAAAAAAACAAAAAACAAAACTCATAAAAAAAGAAAGTGTCAGCCAAGCATGGTGGTGCACTCAACAACAGTGAGTCAAATTGCGGGCCCCAGAGGAGAAATCCCAGTACTGCACTCCCAGGGACTTGACCCAGTGGGGGAGTGGCGGAGGCAGAGATATTACACCATAGGAGAACGCCCAACCTGGCACTCCCGAAGGTCTAAAGCAGCGTCGATTGACTCCCTGGGTCTGAGACTCTACAATACAACCCAGTAAAAGAGTCGTGCGGACTGAGATACCACAGACTCAAGATCCAGAGTACCTTATGTGAAGTTGTAGTGACCCAAGGGAAGAACCCAGAGAAGGCACAAACTTCCGAAATCATGGGAAAGAGGAATAACAATGGAGCAATGAATGCCCACAACCCCACAACATCAGAACCTGATAACACAGAAATTCAGAGATTTCTAGAAGATCAAATCAGGAAAATAACTGTAGAAATAATAGAGGTGTTTCAAAAAGAATTCAGAGAGAGCCAAAAATAGATAAAGGATGCAATTAATGAAGTAAAGGCCTCAATTCATAGTACAAACAACTGATTAGACCACTTGGAGAATAGAATCTCACTCTTAGAAGATGAGCACTCCAAAAATGAATGCATAGTTTCTAATTTAGAAAAAAATATCCGACAGCAGAAATCTGACATTGAAGAAATATGGGCCCATTTTAAGAGAGCTAACCTAAAAATAATTGGAATAGAGGAGGGAAAAGAAAGTGAAACCAAAGGGATCAACAATCTCTTCAAGGAAGTAATGGCAGAAAATTTTCCAAACATAGAGCAAGAGGTCAGTACACAGGTCCAGGAAACTTAGAGAACTCCCTTTAGACAGGATCAGAGAAGAGGATCCCCATGCCACATAATTGTCAAAATGACCAATGTGGAAGCTAAGCAGAGAATCTTAAAGGCAACAAAAACAAAGGGCCAAGTTACATTCAGAGGCAAACGAATTAGAATCACTCCAGACTTCCTAAACCAAGTCATGAGAGCCAGAAGGGCTTGGAGTAACATATTCCAAACTCTGAAGGATAACAACTTCCAGCCAAAAATTTCCTACCCAGCAAAACTTTCTATCAAATTAGATGGGGAAATAAGAAGCTTCCATGACAGACAGAAACTGAAGGAATTTATGTCTTCAAATCCAACGCTAGAGAAAATACTCAAAGAGATTAACTACAAAGAAGAAATAGGTAACACACACCAGAACCAGAAAAACAAGATTTTCATTCAACAGACAACTAAGATTGGTTATCTGTGGAGATTCTTTATTTATATTAGTCTTTTACCTATCTCTAAATTGTATTGTTTGCTCTTATTGTTGCTAATTTTTAGGATTTCTAGTTGGAATATTAATATACCTTCACATATAGCATTTGGAAATATTTTTTCCCATTCTATCAGTAACTTTTAACTCTGTTTACATTGTCTTTGGATATACAATATTTTTTTAATTTTTAGGGAGTTTGTTTACCCTTCTGTTGCCTGTGCCATTGAAATCATATCCAAGAAATCACGGCCAATTTCAATGTTGTGAGGTTTTATGACCCAGATTTTCTTCTAAAAGTTTATAGTCTTAAGATTTGTATTTAGATCTTTTATCTATTTTGAATTAATATTTGTATATGGTATTAGGTAAGGGTCCAATTTTATTCTTTTTCACGTAATTATTATTTTTCAACAATATTTAGTTAGAAGACTATTATTTCCTCCTCCAAATGTTTGTGGAAATCTTGTCAAAAATAACTTGACTATATATGGAAGAATTTATCTCTAGGCTTTTATTTAACTCCAATGGTTTATATATCTGCCTTTATAACAGTACTATACTGTTTCAATTATTGTAGCTTTATATGGTTTGAAATCAGAAAATATACATCTTCTAGCTTTGTTCTTTTTTTAGATCGTTTTGGGTATTTAGAGTCCATATTCCATATTAGGATAGATTTTTTTTCTGGAAAATAAATAAATAAGTGTATGCTAGATTCACCTAAAAAAGAAAAGAAAAAAATATTTTCTGGTAAGAAAGAAAGCAAAAAGAAATATTGAAATGTTATCTTTAAGTCATCAAAAGCTTGATATCAGACATGAAACTGTTATGTGAGATTATCATTGTTAATTTTGGATAAATTACTATAATACTAGATGTCAACCACTAAGCCAAGCATGGGAAGGAGAGATGGTGAGGGAATGGGGTAGGGATTGGGTAGGGGCTAACTGGGCAATGTGTGCATGTATGTCTACAAAAGTTTTTTTTTTTTTTTATCCCATTATGATGTATGAATACAGTGCACCAATAAAAAAGTAAGAACTGAAAAAAAGAAATAGTTTATTAAAAATTTCAGTTTCTTTCTAAATATCATATATACTGTACCATAACAAAGATGCTTTGTTTATCTCATCAAGCCTTCTGATTATTGTCAGCAGAAAAATTGAACTTTATGACTTAATACTCCACGAGCGGATGTAGAACTTTGGACAGTGCGTGTCCCATGCAGAACTGACATAAGCAGAATAATTGGATTCATCTGCAGTCTTACTCAAGTGTTGACGTGTTGAGTTAAGGGGTAATAAAATCACAAAATCATTGCTTTATTTTTAGCATTCATGTGTGAATATCACATATAAAATCACTTCATCACACTATTAATCCTAAAATACCTAAACATTTAATCTAATTTTTGAAAACTTAACCAAAATCATGAAGGTCTATATATAAATTAATGAACATAGTTTGCATTTTAAATGTGAAATCTGTTAGAGAGATATATTGTAGTGTCTGTCTTTCCATCACTAATCTATGTTTTATAAATTCTTTTATGATAGACTGTGTAAATGAGCAACTGGCAAGTTTACTTAAGTCTTTGAGATTGTGTACATTTCTATGTATACATTGGTAGTATATATGTTTTATATATGCACATATATATGTATACATACATAAAATGTATATACTTTTTGCTAGATAGCTAGAATATTTCAGAATTACCTAAAATGGAGTTTTTGTGGTTTATTAGCATATACATTTATTTATAATCCCAATATCAAAAATGAATCAAAGCAACAGAATATATATCCTCAGAAACAGGAACTTTAGTATTCTAAACATTTCTTAATATCGTTCCCCATTTTTCTTCAAAGGAAATTTCCAAATGACGCTCATATTTTTTTGTAGTATAGCATAGTTAATCTTTTTATTTCAACCTGACTAGATAAATCTACAATCTTTATGAAGGTCATCTAAATTACACTAAGCAAATTAAATTAATTCACAAGGGTTGAATGGGCACTTAAATATTATAAAGAACTCTATTATAATTACCTATTTAAAGATTGTTATTAATAACTAGATATTTAGGCCTTATTACACTAAGAGATCAATTTGAAAAATCATAGTTAATAAGTACAATAGTTACCCACACAGTTACATTCTGTAATTGGAGGACAAAGCTGCTAACATCAGAACAAGGGACAAAAGAACAAAGTAAATAATAGAATAATAGAAAGACAGCATTGCTTTTCTCAAATTCTTATATATTGCCCTCAGAAATACATTCATTAACTTTAGCTACTTGGCTAACATCACATATTATGATTAACTGAAATGTAACATTTAAATTTTTATATGTGTTAATTATTAAAAAGTATCTTGCATGTAATGGAGTAACACAACTTTAATATATTAATTCTCATAACATTAAAAATATAGCTGCATAACCAGGCAGGGTGGTGCACACTCGTAATCTCGGTACTTGGTAGACTGATATAGGAAGATTACAGTTTCGTGGCTAGCCTCAGAAACATAGAGAAGCCCTCCACAACTTAATGAGACCCTATTTCAAAAATAAAAAAAAGAGGTAAAAATGCCACTTGGTTCAATCTCTAGTATTACAGAAATATAACTGTTGTTTTTCTGTCATTACTAATGACATTAATTTCTATCAAAAATTTTTAAGTTTACATTCACATTACTGTCCAAAATATGGGCAAATTGGGTGTTAATATTAACATTAAAAATTGATAACAAAAAACAGTACAGGAGAATGTCAGAGAGCATCTTTGCTTTTGAGGGTGCATCAGAGGCCCTAACTTTGGAGTATTATTTTCTGATCCTTAATGTAGATATAGTAGTAAGAATGATGCTCAAATATTAATACTACCCTGACATAATTGGAAACACATTAAGTTAAATAAAGGTTGGTTTAAAATTTATTTATAACTCAGTATGAAGTGAGATTGCTAGTGATCTATTCCTACATAAACACAGCATAATTTAAAATATTTTCTTTATCAAGGCCATACAAAATTAAAGATCTCTTTTAGAATAGCCCTGCTCTCACACACAAAAGAAAAAAAAATGCTAAAACTGAGTGGTAAAAACAAATCTGTTCACAAAGGCTTTGCTGTATTCCTCTGCTTAATTATTATTTATACACTTTGTTTTGTACCATCACATTTCTACTGGACTTCCATACTTTATCAAATCTAAGCATAAAATGCTAAGATCAACCAGCCACAAAAAGTTAAGGGTGATATGTTTTATTTCATATGTGGAAGCTAGAGAGAAAAAATGAATCAAATGTGTGCATGTATATCTCCACAAGTCTTTTATCCCATTAAGATGCATGACTACAATGCACCAATCAAAAAATTAAAAAATAAATAAAAGTCTTTAAAAGTTTAAAAAAATAAAAGTACCATTTCAGAAGAAAAACGAAAAGGTGTTAGATAAATGAGGAAAGATAGTAGAATTGGAGACAGGAGATAGGGAAGGAAAGGAGAACTAATGAGATAATCAGTTTAAATCGTTCTGTGACCACATATTTAATCACATACTATGCCCATGTATGAAGGTATCACTACCAATCTCACCATGATATATGAGTAAGGTTTGATAGCAGTAAGAACTACACAGGCACACATACTAAGTGCTGTGGCATGACCAAGTGCTACATGTAAGTGTGTTTGTAGGCATGACCAAGTGCTACATGTAAGTGTGTTTGTATCAGTTTGAACCTCATGATTTATAGTTATAATGTACAAATAAAAGTATAAAAATGGACATTTAAAATAAAAAATAATGTATGACAAGTTTTTTGAAACTAACCACATATCCTACAAGATCTGTGGCAAAACACACTTTCTAGAATCAAGCCTTTTGGGGAAGGTAAATATTTGCTACTTATTATATACTAAACATGCGTATCTCAGCAAATCTACATCATCGTGATGGTGTGTGGAGGCCTCGAGGTAATTAGATTTAGGTATGGTCCTTCCAACACAGCTTCTGTGATGAATTAGTGTCCTTCAGAGAAGAAGAGACCTGATGGGGTGTGTCTATACAGCGCCTAAGAAGATTCAGCCTGAGCGGCCTACAGCCTAAGGCAAAACTTTAAGTGATTCAGCAAAAAACGGTCAAGATGGCGCCTGGAGGAAGCTAGGAAGGCGTGGTTTCCCCATTCACTATGGGTGGGGAGACTGAGCGGTTTTTCCCTTTCTTCCTTTAAAGGAGCTTTCCGCACACATGAATGGCTCATGTACTGGCCTGGGATTGGCTGTAAACTACGTGCTAGTGATCTTTATCCCGGATAGGCTAGGCTATTTCTCATGGAAATTCACCTTGTGGCTTGGTGCTATATAAAGGACTGCTTGGAGAGAAATAAATGAGATCCTGCTTGACTTGACTCCCGACTCGTGGGTTTGTGTTCGAGTCGTCCGGTACTCATCATCTTGCCAAGCCCCGCCAGCTGTCGGGCTGGACTCCCGACAGAGACCATGGCTTTCTTTCCTACTCCTGTGAGGACTGGACGAGGAGAAGTCAGCCATCAGGAAATCAGGAAAAGGGCTGTCACCCATAATCTGATATGCATGTTTGTAGATCTGATTAACTTACCATCTTTTATCAAACAGCTTTGTTTAAGGAAACCGGATGCTTAATTTTGGTATTTTATTTGACTGGAAACCAAAACCACGGTGGGATCAAATGTTATGTAAAATCTGACTCCCTACATTATCTGATGTCTGGAGCTAGAATACCCAATTTTAAATTTCCAAGTGGATATCCTAGGGGAGAGCCTCTCTAGCCTAAACTTTAAACAACCAGTCGGATTGCTAATGGATGAGTTTCCCATCGAATTGGAGAAAGTTTGACCTAGAAGTATAGGATCTCTTCCTAATTTGCCTAGTTGTATTTGGTACCATGAAAGCAAAGGAAAGAGAAAGGTAAAAAAAAAAAAAAAAAAAAAAAAAAAAAAAAAACAGGTCATCAGCTGATCTAACCTAGATTATTAAAGACATCTTCAAAAGTTCAGAGATCCTGACCAACCATATTTATTGAAAAATGATGTGTAAAGTATTTAATTGGTGAGTGCAACGTTAAGTCATGTAGCTATTATTTTAGGAAAAAAATAGAAATGTAAAACCCAGGATCATCAATCTGCAAGAGACTATATATCACAACTGTAGTTGTTCTTTGCTGGATAGGAAGTGGACATCTTAGCCTAATAGGAGATGACAACTGCTACACTATTTCTCTATATAGGAGCAAAGCAGAAAGCCAGACCACTTAGGTTCTGACTCAAATAGAAAGTTAAATGTTATGTACATACAATGGCAATACATGAAATTCTTGAGCCTATCTGCTAATTTAACAAGAAGTAGTCTTAGTGATCATGAGACACCCCCCCCCCCCCACACACATACTGGGACCTTTAGAAACAGAACACTGTGTCACTAACTAGAGAAGGATCAATCTTATCTAGTTCCCAAACAGTATCAGTTTGTATTTTGATCATATAAAACATGATAAAATTAATTTTATGTAAATTAGATTTGGTCCTAAAAGGAAAAAAAATAAAACTATTCCAGTTATATGAGGATATGATTGGTTATGTCTTTATAGGCCCTAGAAAAAAAATTACAAAATATCTTACCAATTAGATGGCAAATGGGTATTTTTGACAAACTCTCATTTAATCCAGGCAGAAATGGTAAATCAGAAGCATAGACAAAAAAATCAGAAATACTTGAGTCAGAATCAAGATGTTATAGATATAAAATGTTCACTAAATAGCTCATTTATTAATATCCAGAGTTGATGTAATTAAATCTTGAGCATTATAATCTCAGACATGGATACATCCATTGTAATGTATTTGCTGGGTGGTACCTGGAAGGCTGGTAGGGTGTGGCTGGAGGAGGTGATGGTCCCTGGGGGCACAGCACTGAAGATTATGTAAATTGATTTTCTCTCCCTGCTTGCTCTTTGTTTCTGGCTTCTATGATGTGAAAACAGCCATGTGTTCTCTCTGGGCATTTTGCTACCATGCCCTGAGGTCCTCAGTCCCAAGCTACTAAACTTTAAAAAACAACAACAACAACAAAAAACTTCTTACCCTTAAATTATGTGGTCAATCTTCTTTATATTAGAGTTACAAGAATGCTGTCCAAAACAAAAAAAGACCACTTCAAGCCCTTCATTAAAGTGGTTCCCAGAGAAAGTATTCAACTTAGTAGATAAAAGCTCCAACCCTCCATTCTGAGACCTCATCTTTTCAGAACCAGACAGGAGTTGTGAACTCAGTTCATTTGCAAAAGCCCTGGGCGAATCAGGTTGACTAACACTGCATTGCTGTCCAGTCTCAGCTTCCATGTAAAAGTAATTAATTTTCATACAAAGCAGAGGGAATCTGTAACAAAAATCAATGACATTAATTATTCAATGAGGGCTACAGGGGTGTTACGTAAGACCTGCAAGTTAGATGTGTTTGCCATCAGGCAGTGCTGATAATTAAATTTGTTTTATAGTTAAATTTAACCTTTGAATGTGTAACAAGATATTAAATATAGTAAAACACAAAAAATAGTCCCATTTGATAAAAGGAAGCAGATCTAAGCCTTTGTTAATCTATGTTCTGAGAAGAAAAATGACTCATCTTTTTAAAATTTTTTATTGGTGCATCGTACTCATACATTTTAATGGAGTACAAGAGAGTTGAAGCCTACGTTGCACGCACATCACGCATTTAGCCCTTCACCAATTCCCCCCTCCAGTCCCTCTCTCCTTCTCATGTTTGTCTTAGTGATTGACGTTGATATGTTTTTGACTGTACATCCTGTACATTAGGAAATTTTCCTTTTCCTCCCTCCCATCACCTGACTCAGGGTTGTGGGGATAAGTGTGTGTTTGTGTATAAATCTTAGCCCAAGCTTGAGATAAATGTTTTCTGAGACAAGCATACCTTGTAAGTAAGTATCTCATATTCGCTCAGAAGGATTACACTTATATAGATGATGTTTCTTTCTGTCTCTGTCTCTCTCTTCTCTCATTTTGGTCAAAGAAACTGTAGACCAAAGAAATATTGAAGTGATCCATTTATAGTAGTTAAAGCCAACAACTTAATAAGTATTCCTCAACAATTTAACAAACACCTGTTTGACAAAAAATAACTGCTCAGATTTCCAAATCAGATTAGGTCCTCTCACTTTCATTTTCTCTATTTTCCTCAAAGTATTGCTTTTTATTTTAATCATTTATGAAAATCCATTTTCATAATGATAAGACATCATGGAGAGTAATTTAGTGATCTAATGCATAACTATGAACTTCAAGCTTGTAGCTTTGATATATCACAAAATTTTTTAAAAATTTAAAATACCTTGTAATCTGATAGAATCATTTCAAATTTTAAAAGAATACGTGACTTTGCTGTGTGTCCTGAACAGACTTCATTCAGTGCATAATATGGGAATGAAAGAACATTTAAAGTTACTGACAAATATCAGAGTAACAAGTGCACAATTCCTAAATATATGTATTAAATTCTTTATGAAAAAGTGAACACTTCACAGTGATAATTGTTATTACTGACAAAAGAAAATAAAACTTAATCTCTCAAAGTCAGTTAAATATGTAATGAATAAAGACGTGTGAGTCTTAGATATGATTCTAAATGGTCAATATGTGTTAGAAAATCCTACCTTTTTAAGCTTTTCCTATTCTTAGAGGGCATTAATATATTAATAGTAGCTGTTTATAGAATAAAAGTGAAAAATCAGATAAAACTATTTTAGCATGAGAGAAATAGTTTATCTAAGAATTACTTCTCAACAGATGATTGAGATTTCATTGACATAATGTAAGCCTTATTAATGACATTCTATTTGTGTAAAGCAATAAGACATTTAATTAAAGATCTTGAAAATTAATGATTAATACAAGCAAAAATTGTCATGTTGTTAATTTATAAATAAGATAACAAAAACTAAATTAAAAGTAAGATTTGATATTGCCTATATCAGAATTCACTTGTATAAAGTCATCATTTTATCTAATTATCTTCTTTAAGCTCCTAAGATGTTTTTAAATGCCATTGGAAAGTTCCACCGGTTTATTATACTGCTTCTTTCTTAATTTAATGTAAACATAAAAATCAAACTTGAATAAAGCCAACATACATAAAATGTATTACAGTGCCAAAATGTCTATTAGTAGTGTGTGTGTGTGTGTGTGTGTGTGTGTGTGTGTGTATAGCAGTATATGTATGTGTGTGTGTGTATAGCAGTGTGTGTGTGTGTGTGTGTGTGTGTGTGTGTGTGTGTGTATTCTTTCTCTCCAAGCATCCTTTTCTGTTGGTTTACTCTGAGCTCCCAAGCTTCACACTGCAGCATCAGTTTTTCCTGGGGCTCTTATGAATGGGAATCCTGAGGATCCAGCATCAAGCTCTCATTTGGCCAACGCTCAGGAAGCTTTTACTTGGCGGATGCTCAGGAAGCTATTCCAGGTCCCTGCTGCCTCCAGCATCCAAGAAAGCAGATCAGTGAATCCGAGGCTTCTCAGTGGTCATGACTTCCTAAATTAACATTTTCTGGTTTCAGGATTCACACTATACCTCAAAATCCAGCAGAAAGATGTTCAAAAAAAAAGCTTCTAACTAAAGATTTCAAATGTGGCTTTGGCTCTTAAGTTTCTCTCCCAGAACCCAGCAAGCCTGCTAGTCCAGGCCCAAGCACAACGCTGTCTATTCTGATGCAGGTAAATGGTGCTGCACATCTTGATTTTGTGCGTGATGGGCTTCCCTTTTACTCTCTTATCTAAACTGGACATGATTTGGTGTTGAAGAATTGAAAGATGGTGGCTTAAGACATAAAATTGTAGCACTGGCTTGATGAGTAGTGTACAGGCTAGGATAAAAACCAAAAAACAAAACTTGGAGGTCAGGTGCAATGGTGCACAGGCCTGTAACCCCAGTATTTGGGAGACTGAGTCAGGAAGATCACAGGTCCAAGGGAAGCCTCAACAATGTAGGGAGAACTTCATCTTCTTAGTGAGAACCCATTTCAAAACTTTCAAAAATAAGATGGGCAGTGTAGGGCAGAGGTCGAATAACCCTGGGTTCAATCCCCACTATGATAGTGAACAAACAAACAAACAAATGAACAAAGAAACATATTTATTTTTTTCAGGCACAGAGTATAAAATGTATCCTACTAAAGGACATAAATAAAAACAATATACTGGATTCCTCAATGTGAAAAGAAAATAAAAAATATAGCAAAGCAATGAAAATAGTTTAAATATGAAAGTATAAGAAAAGAAAAATTGATATTTAAAAATGACAGTTCTTAGCCGGGTGTGGTGGTGCAACAAATTTAGCAAACACTTTTAGCTGACTGATAAACAAAATCAGTTAAGTTGTAGTAAATGGGCCATCTCATCAATTTGGAAAATATGGTCTCTTAAAACATGTTATATATTGACCTTCAGTGTGCCAGCCCCATTGTGTACATATCCCATAGTTTTGTAATCCATTCATCTGAGAATAGATATCTTGGCTGGTTCCATAGTTTGGCAATGGTGAATTGTATGCCTATGTACACAAAAATGATTTTGTTTTCCCCATAGTCTAAATGAGTTAATACTTTCATTTTATTATTAAAAAAAGGTTTTATACTTGTAGAAGCTAGTTTTAATTGGCTCATGCTTTCTGCAAACTGAATGTAACTTTTTAAAATAATGGAACCTGTAATGATTAATGCTACATATTATCTATGCTGGGTAATAAGGTATGTATATATTTAATCACTCAGTTTAATATGTCATTGATTATATTAAGTGTTTTTCTGATAGTAATTTTTGGGTGAAATTAGCAGTTTTGATTGTTTTTCTTGTTTTTTTTTTGTATAGGATATTGAACCCATTGATATTCTACCTCTGAGCCACATTCCCAGTTCTAATATGTTTTTTATTTTTTATTTTGAAACAGGGTCATGCTAAGTTACTGAAGCTCTCACTAAGTTACAAAATCTGGCCTAGAACCTGCAATCCTTTGTTTCAGCCTCCAAAGTTTTGGAATTACAGGTATGTACAACCACTTGAATTGATAGTCTGTGTTAAGTAGATGAAGGTCTAAATAGAACAAAGTGGCCTAGAAGGAGAGAATTATTTTTGCCTAAATGCCTTCAGACATCGATAGGTCTTGTTCTGTATTTCATTATGAATTGAAACCACAACATAGGTTTTTCTTAGTCTTTGGCTTACAAATTCCTGCTGCAGTTTCTTGGACCTGTTGCTTTCCATAATTAAGTAAGCTAACTCCTTGTATTTATATCATATTTCTTTTTATCTGTATGTGTCTCCTGTTGGCTCTGTTTAGTTCTGTTTCCCTGAAGAACCCTGATTAATACAAAACTCTGCTTCTAAGATGCAAATTCATCGAAAGCATATTTATAAAATTTCATTGCAAAAAACAAGCTTAAAGTAAAAAAGAAAAGAAAAGTCAGGACATTGAAATTTGTACACAAATATATGTCACTTAAAATAAAGTTGTATTTAATTTGTTTCAATAAGTATGAGGATTTTTAAGGGTTCTTTATTGTCATTAAAACTCAAGTTAGGTAATGAAAATTTACATTAGAAAATATGGATTTAGTTGGGCATCAAGCCACATTTCTATAGTTCCAGTATTTGAGGAGGATTGCTGGTTTGAGGCCAGCCTCAGTAATTTAGTGGGACCGTCAGTATCTGAGAGATCTTTCAGAGTACTGAAGGAGTATCTCAGAGGTAGAGTGTGAGTTCAATAACCAACACCAAAAAATGAATATGGAATTATAATCTCCAAAGAAAAATACACTTGCTGCCTCTTAAGTGTTGAATTAGGTCCCCCAAAATGTAAGTTGAGTTCTAACCCTCAGTACGTTAGAATGCCACCTTATTATAAATTAAGTTTTTTGCAGATATAATTAGATAACTTATAATGAGTTCATACTGGGGTAGAGCATGTCATTAACCTGATATGACAATATGTCTTACAAGAGAAAAATGGTGTGAAGAGAAGAAGCTATGTATAGGAGAGGAAAATGCCATGAATGTCCCCATGGAAGACAAAATTGAAGTGTTGGAGCTGCAGGCCCAAGAAGAGTAAGTTTTCCAGAAAAACAAGAGAAGCTAGAAAGAATAAAAAAGAGGCTATACCCTTGTGGGTTTCAAGAGGAGAACTGTCCCACCAACAACATGATCTTGAACTTCTAGCCTTTAGAACTGTGAAAAACACAGTTCTGTTCTTTTTAAGCAAATAGTTTAATTGTGCCTTCTATGCCAGCTCTAGGAAGCCAAACACTATCCATATAACTTTTATTTATTTCATATTTTTAGATTTTACATCTGAGGTTATTTTGGAGAATTAGTTATAAGTAATAGTTCATTCTTGTACTTTAACTGGTGCATTATTATCTCAATCAGAATGCAGTTCATAATGCTGTGTGCACTTGGTGAGTCTTTCCCCAGCTCCCTCCCACTCCTCCCCTTCAACAGACAAGAAATTAAGATTGGCAATGAGTAATAGTTTATTTTAAAAGATAAATAATTTGTTTTAGTATGGGAAACAGCACTTTTATTTGTAGCCACAGTGAAGTGCCATAGCTACTGTGAGAAAAAAAAGAAAAGACCATTCTCGGGAATCACACTGTTGACATTGAGAAAATGTCCAGGTCGCTGTGAAGGAAAACACAGTGATTTTGAAGGAGCCATAGGAACCCAGTAGAGGTTACATCAATCACATAAACATAGAACTCAGTCGCCTGGGGAATAAAAAGAAGAGACTGTGGTTTAACAAATGGTGGGGAAATAGAAAAGAAGTGGCAACCATTCACAGCTTCTGTTGTCAAAGAATGTGAACAAGGGTGTCACACTCGGCTCATTACAAGATAAATCTGTGCATTATCGAGCCATTATTTAGGAGAACAAACTCTTACTGAAAATTTGAAACTTTTTGGGTAAAAATACATCTAGAGGTTCAGATTAGAGTAAGTATTGCTTGTTCAGCATCTTAAGCCCAGAAAGACAAGATAATCCTTGAAGAAACAATAGTGAGATGTTTTTAAATTCTGATGCTCTGATTTGGCCACAGTAGTAGTTATAAACAAGGATATCAGAAAATGTTGAGATATACACACATCTTTTTTAATTTTTTTCTATTTTTTATTGGTGCATTGCAGTCATACTACTTAATAGAGTACAAGATGGTAGAGGCATACATGCACACACCACTCATTTACTCCTTCCCCAAGTCCCATCCTATTTCCTCTTTCAAATAGAAATTATACAAAAAGAAATTACTGATATCTAAGAATATGTTCATCCAAGTTTAACGTGGTAAAAGAATCTGTGCTAGAAAAAATTAAGTTTTGTTTTATTCCTCTTTGTTTTAATTTTCTATCCATACACATGTATTATTTTGTCTTTAAAACAGGAGAGTTTATCAGAATGATAAAAAAATGTTGGGATTATCTACATTTCTCAAAAAAGAATGCTTTAGCCACTGATCAATAAGATCTAAGAGTTACCCTACAGAAATAGGATCCCAGATTATACAATTAAATTGTGATATTTAATGATGTAATAAAAGACTTCTGTTGATCAGGACCTTACAAAAGCTGAAAAACAAATTATAAAATAAAAGCAAAAGTAAATAAAATTAAAAGTAGCACTAGAGATCTATATACTTTCTTGCTATTTTGTACATTTGTATTACCCACAGAAAAATCCATTCTTGCCAATTTGGAAGTCTAAAAGAAAACAAATTTAATGCCCTGGTGAATGTATTTTCAGCCAAAATCATCCTGTGATAAAGTACAGAAGCAACACCATTCAACATTTTCATATTGAGAAATTTATATAAAATATCATAAAATATCAAACAGAAGTAAAACAATGAGGAAAATGTTATTTTTTATTTATTTATTTTTAATGGTACTGAGGATAGAACCCTTCTATCTCTGGGCTACACTCCTAGACCCATTTTATATTTTTTATTTGGAAACAGCGTCTATTAAGCTAGCGAGGCTGTCTTCAAACCTGCGCGAACCTCCTGTCTATGCCTCCCAAGCGCAGAGATTACAAGTGTGCACCACCATGCCTGGCAAATATGTTATTTTACTGACTCCAGTGTTTTACAAGAGCTGAAAAAGATCTTGTATGCAGATAAATAGACATATAAAAACCATTATTTGAACTTCTAATTAAAATAAATATCCTTATATACTTATTTACACAGTACGTATTTGGAGGTAAATGGTAAATATATATGCAGTCAAAATTTTTAAAAATATTAAAGAATAATCAAGTAAAATAATCCATGGGAGAAAAAATTTGGTTTTAAATATTTAGAAGCCATATTTTTTATGTTTTTTTTTTACTTCAAGTTCGACATCCCAGTATGTATTAATTTCAAAATAGATCCACAACAGATCTGCGTTTCTCTTCATCCCACTTTTTTTCCAAGCCATAATCCCATCTCTTACTTGAGATAATAATATTCTGTTATTTAGCCATTTGTTTGTGACCATAGGTTAAACCAGCACTGGGAAATTAGCAATACTTCTTTATTTTTTCTTGATCTTTCTATATTTCAATTACTAAGACCTGAACCTCCACCCCTTTACTGATCCCGCTTACCCTGCTTTGTACATAACAATCACATAAGTGATTCTTTTCATGTTGATCAATGTCTTTCCCAAAATAAAATATAAGGTTCACAAAGGCCAATTATTTTGCACCATTAACATATGTATAGCAATTTCTTTGAATAAAACTTGGCCCAAGGTAAGTATTATATTTTTGTGAAATGAATGAATTAACAAAATGTACAAGATTATGGCATAATTTTATACACAGAACATTCTGATAGATTCCTTTGTAGAAGTATAACAAACTGTATCAACTTGTGGATCTGATATTATAACAGTTTGAAAATGAGCAAAAGATGTAGGTATATAAAAATAACATATTGAGAATTATTTTATTAAAATTTATGTATAACATAATCATATGTGAATAATAAAAAGTATAATTCCTGACAGCCTGTTATGAAACTACGCTATGATATTACCCATCAACAACTAGCAAGTAATAATTAAACTCCTAATTCTAGCTTATGCTCTTCTAGGATCTGAAAGGATAATTATCACATTAAGCCACAGTCTCTGGACCCACAGATCTGTCAAAGAGAAAACAACTAATAATAAAGCAAATTATAGAGTAAAAATCTAAGATAATAAGGCACCAGAAAACTTGAGACAAATGCATTAATATGGTTCAAAGCCTGAAAAAAGTCATTTTTGAGGTGAAGCAACTTGAAATGGATCTTGAAAATTGTATAAAAGCTTTTTTGATATAATGCTTTTTCATCTACTGTTTAGACTCAAAATAATTCATACCAAAATACCATTATAGCTTTATTGGCCAGTATCAATAGCTGATTTAAGGAAAAGAACTAATATTGAAAAAATATAATTTTTTGCTTAAAATGGAGATTTTAAAAAATTATTTTATTGGTGCATTGCAGTCATATATCTTAATAGGGAACAAAATGGTGGAGACATACATCCACACATCACTCAATTAGCCCTTACCCAATTCTTGCCCCACTCCCTCCTCCTTCATTCCCATGCTTGGCTTTGTGATTGACTTTGATATGTTTAAGTATATTATGTGCTTTAAAGAATTTCCAAAGTACACAATGGAATTTTACTCAGCCATCAAAAAAAAAAAAAAAAAACTCAATTACATCATTTTCAGGGAAATGGATGGAACTAGAGGACATTATGCTAAGTGAGATTAGTCAGTCACAAAAAATAAGAAATCAGATGCTTTCCCTAATATGTGAGAGTTAGGGAGAAATGGGTCATAGGAGGAACTCTAGGTGAAAAAGGAAATCCTATGGAGGAGCAAACAAGACAACCTAAAGGAGGGAAAGGAGGGGGGCAGGGAGAGGAAAATCTCTAAAACACACAATGTACTTAAACATATCGAAGTCAACCTCTAAGCCGAGCAAGGGAGGGAGGGACACAGAGGGAATGGGGTGGGAATTGGGTAGGGGTTAAATCAGTGATGTGTACATATCTGTACACACAAGTGTTTTACCCCAATATGGTGTATGAATATAATGCACCAATAACAAATTTAAAAAAATTTCCTTCTTGCTCCCTCCCATCCCCTCAATTAGGTCTTCTCAATTTGTGCTTCTTTATGTCTTGGTATCTTTGGCTCCATGACTCAAATGGTAGTGATCCCACTGATGTTACTTTTAAAACAGTTTGAAAATGTGTGCCTATGCAATGATTTCCACTTCTGTCCCTGTTCCAGGACACCACCTGATTGCTCTCCGCTCTTCTCTTGACCTCTCTTTAGTGTACTGTCTTCCAGTAGTAATGACTATTCAGTAAAGGCATATAAGAATAAGACAGCTCTCAAAAAACACCCAAGGTGTTCCCCATATAGTCACAGTAGCAAAGACATCAGAGTTGTGTGAAAATCACCAAAGGATCTGATCCTTGTTATCACTTTTATTATTTCTAATACTGCCTCCCTTTCTAACTTCCACAGAATACACACAGATTTCCTGGTTGTACCCAACAGGAATACCCTCACTCACAGTTTTGTGCTTGCTTTACTTATACATGAAAATTTTATTTTTGTATAATCCCATAGCTCCAATATTCACCTCCTTGGGATCTTTGCTAACTTTTTTCTTGCAATATGCTCTTTCTTAACTCCAGTGAGATGAACACTCTATTTATTTTAGCCTCTGCTACATATGTCCAATATCTGGGAGTTGTGATGTACAATCCCTTGATGTTATATATGTATTGTCTTTTATTAGGTATCATATCATCTGGTATTTGATACATATATGGCAGCTATACAAATTCAGCATGGCATTCACAGTTTGGGTATAGAGTTAACTTCTTATTCCAAGCTGAATCTTAATATCAAGTTTCTTTTTGCTAACTGACAAATTCCACTAAAATATAGTTGCAGAAATTATAAAAAAAGATATGAAATAGGAGTAGCTGGGCATTTAGTGTGTGTTAGCTGTTCTTAATACTAATGAATAAAAGAGTAATATAAATTATCTGTGCAACAATGTTTTGTAAAGCACTAATGAGAAACAAATGTGTAATTATAAAGTGATGGCTACTGAGCAGCACATTTGTGTGCCTTCATTTCAGCAAGAAATTGTCACCAGCCTAAAATGTATAATAGTGCTAAATATCCTCAGTCCACAAAGCAAGATAAAATGTATCCTCATTACATTTATTGAATATCAAATTGTTAACCTGTTAAAAATAATCATTATTGTCCACTAAATACAATTTTTATAGGCTTTTCTCATGAAAGTCTTGTCCCTGGATTTCCTCATTATCTATTTGCAGCATTTCAAGGACATACAATAAGTCTGTATTTCTGATACTATGTTGAGGCTTCTTAAAGTTGGACTACTTTTGTGATTAAATACATATGTATACATATATTTAAATATATATACATGTGTGTATATGTGTGTGTTTGTAAAATAAAAAAAAACATTCTAAGGAGTGCAGTTTATAGAATCAACTAGTAAACTTCCCACCTTTCTGGTCCTACTTTGCTATTTACAGGTAGAAAATAATGGTATTCCATTATTAGGTGTCCTTCTTTCCCTCCAAGCACACTGTTCTTCCTAGCAGCCCCTATGAAGAGTTGGTATCCTTACTAAAGAATATTTCCCCCTTTACAAAAATGACTTTTCCCCAAAATGCTTGGTAAGTGGTCACTCAATATACAGCATATTGCGAATTAAATCCACAAACCTACTTAACCAGAATATGCTGTTAACATTATTTGCATAAAACCAAACTTAGATATATTATGTTCAAAAGAAAGAAGAAGATGTTGTAACTTTAAATAACTTTACACTTCAAAATAGCTTTACCCTTAAAGGTAAAGTATAATGATGGTTAGTTTATAGTTTATAAAACTAAACCAAAGAAGACTTTGAGTGATTCCCAAAGCTAATGAATTTGTAACTACAGAATCAAGATTTACATACTTTAACAAATCCCATTCTCTATGCTTTCCTATATTTGAGTTTTCTAGAAAACATGCTTATGTTCAAAATAGGGGCAAGTTTTTACAAAATTGCTTAGGAAATGATTGTTAATGATCATAATAGGACTTCTTAAACAAGTAATAAATATGATCAGTACATCCATTTCATCAAAATGTCATAAAACAGCTGGGCAGAGTAGCATACACCTGTGATTTTAGTAATTAGGAGGCTGAGATAGGAGGATTTTAAGTTCCAAACTAGCCTCAGCAATTTAGCAAGACCTTATATCAAAATAAAAAATAAAATACATTGAAAGGGCTGAGGACGTAGCTTCATGGCACAATGCCCCTGGGTTTAATACCCAGTAACATCACCATCAGCAATTAAAATAAATAAACTCAGAAAATAACATTCCAAAAGATACTTCTCAAGATGGATTAATCAAAGATATTGACTTAAAATTTGCTACATAAAAGGAGATTTTGTACTATAGCAACTGCACTCTTAATCAGAAAGAAAGCTAGGAGAGAGGATTTTAAATGTTGTTTCCTTTTGTTTTGCCATAAAAAGTGATAAATAGCTGAGCATTCTGTCACAAGCCAGTAATCCCAGTAGTTGGGAGGCTAAGATATGAGGATATTTGGTTCAAGGGCAGCAGGATATGATAAGTTAGTGAGACCTGATTTCAAATTAAAAAATAAAATAAGGGCTGGAAATGTAGAAGTAGAAAGCCCATGAGTTAAATCTCTAGTAAAACACACACACACACACACACACACACACACACACACACACAATTACATTATATATGCATAAGATTAAGATTCATATCATACTTCAGTAATATGTATAGCTTTTGTTTTTGTAGTTAATAAATTTAATAATTACGAATATATATATACACACAAGTAAGTGTTTTTCAGTAAATATGTTTTGGCCTTTTACTCATTTAAAGGTTCGTCCTATTTCTCTAGATACCTCCTCTTAAACAGCTAGTTCTCACAGTTGTATTCTCTGTATTGAATCTGAAAAAAAGATGCCAAAATGTATATAAATAAAATCAGACACTCAAGAAGGCCAGTCACTGAGACAGGAGGATCACACAGGTTCAAAGCCAGCCTCAGCTACTTACTGAGGCTCTCAGCAACTTAGTGATTTCTTGTTTCCAAATAAAATATAAAAAAATAGGTCTGGGAGTATAGGCTGGAGGTAGCCTCTGGGTTCCACTCCAATACCACAAGAAAAAAAAAAAAAGAAACTAAGTCCAGCCACTTCTTCAGTGAAAGTTTCAAGCATCCATTCTGCATCCTCACACAATAAATATAAAGAAATGTTTACACTGATAACATAACTGAAACACTAACAATTATCTTGAAATATCTATCCATCTTCTATATGTGCATTTAGAAGATTTAGTTACTTTAGATGCTTGATTTTGGAAGGTACAAATATGCTTAATTTAGTAAAACTTGCTCTAGTAAGAATGTAAATAGCATATTACAAGCTCAACTCAACACACTGTATCATCTTCTGGATTCATTATCAAAGTGTCCTTTGAGGTTGTTAGAAAACGCAGACCAATACATTTTGATGCATTTTGTTTTCTAAAAGTAATACCTAGGTAAATTCTGTAGGATTTAATTAGGTAAGATGTCTTCAAGTGGTAATTAGTTGACTCATCAAATGAATTCAGAAATGTTTCTCTAAAGGAAGACTCATTACATTTTCACCTTCATGTACCAGGGAGTAACATGTCTTATTAATGTCTCTGATGAAATCTTTCTGCTCCAGATGTATTATACAAAATATGCAGCTCATCAAACAAAATGGTTCCTTTTTTGTTAAAGGATTTTATATGTAGTTAAACAGTTTTTTAAAACAAATTTCCATTTTTAAGAAGAAAAATTAAAATATTTTAAAATAATGGTTCACATTTCTTTAGAGAAGATAATAAATATAGGTATTATTGCTAAAATTATCAAATATAATTGTTTATTAGAAAACTACTGTGCAAGTATTATTTGTTATACATCATAAGAAATTTTTACATGGTTTTCTTATAGGGCTGTCTCTTTTTTAACATGTAAATTTGATATCAAAGCAATTTACCTGGAATTTGTCTTAATTATCATGTATTATTTAGCATATCTATATGTATATCTATACATTTCTATTTTAATTGATACCATGGTCACATTATAGTATTGAGAGGTTAGCTTGAGTTTTCTTAAAAATCAGGACCAGAAAAATAAACCTTGTGTAATAACTTTTTCAAGCATTTATATGTTTTAGATCTTATCCATCTGGAAAACATCTAAATTATTTTTTCAAAAAATTAAATAAATTTGAGACAGGCATGGTGGTGTATGCCTATAATCCCAGAACTTGGGAGGCAGAGACAGTAAGATTGCAGGTTCAAAACCAGTTGCAGCAACTTAGTAAGACTTTGTTTATAAAAGTAAATAAAAAAATAATATAAAGCTTGAGGTGTAGCTCAGAAGTAGAATGCTCCTAGGCTCAATCCTAAGCACCACTTATACAAATATATGTAACTTTCCATACTCACAAAAATTATATATACAGATAATCTCTATATAAATAAATATATATTTAATAAATATATTATATATATATATATATATATATATATATATATATATATATATATATATATATATATTACTGATACTGCTGGGTTATATACCAATAAACCCATTTAAAGTTAACTGTATTTGCCATGATTATATCCCTTGAATCTTCTAGAAACCTGACAAAAATTTTAAGACCTTATATTAATAATGCATCAGAGGATGCTATGAATTCAAGTAGACTCTTCAAGGAAGAAATTCTGCCTGGGTGAGCCAAATTTGAGTCCCCCAAAGGGTGTATTCTCCCTGGCCCCAAGCTAGAAACCAGTATGACTGCCATTGTTGAATCAAAAGATCACCAAGAATAAAATAGATAAAGTTAGTAATAATATTCCCACAATCCTTTATAGCACTCATCAACCAGACACATCAAAATTCTGTTTGATTGAAACACAGAAAAATGAAAATAAAAAGGTCTAGCTTTCAGTATGCAATCTGCTCTGCACCCAATGCATTAACTTTCTACCCCAATCTCAGGTCTTTCGGGGGGAAAAAGATAATTAAAAAGAAAATCCCCCTCCAATCAAAAGAGACTGAAACTATAGGCATGCATTCAAATATGTTGGAAAATTTTCACCTTAGAAACTGGAAACCTGGGTATAAGCTCAGACAGACCATAAAGTCAACTGCCTGTGAAAGAATTCAGTGAAGGACAGTTGATGTTCATGCATATATATTTCTGGGGCAAGAAATGATTTTGGCCATTTTGCAAGCTGGCCACGTGGAATGTTAAGCAGAAGTGGCAGGAAGGACATGAACTAAAACAGCTAAAGAAAGAGCTGGCATCCTTACTCTGGGAGGTTCTCAACACAAAAGCAATCAAGCGTGAGCAGGGCCTTTTAGCAAGGCAGCAGGCCTGGGAATGCTGCTAAAATGAAAAGCATCCGCAGGTTCTGGAATTCATTTGGGAAGAGATAGAAAATCAGAAAAAGAATAAAACAGCGGAAACAGAACTTTACAAAAGCATCGAGTAATAGGACACACGTGAAAAACCATGCTGCTTATGGACATAAGTTCAGCCTTAGCAACTTATCAAGATCCTGCTTTAAATAAAAAAGAGGGCTGGGGATAAAACTCAGAGGTAGAGCACCTCTGAGTTCAATCTCCAGTATGAAAAAATAATATTAAAAATAAAAGAGGACTCAATTTTGATTTAAATACCTTTCATGAGAAAAACTACAAATCTGCTTTAGAACAATGGTTGGGTTAAAAATATAAGTACCTAAAAAACAAATGTGGGCATCAGACCTGCTACAGACACAACCAGGCAGCCTGCCAGCGCCAGCGTGGGTTCCTGGCCCAAACCACAGTCCCTGGACCTGACTGACATCACCGTGGCAAAATAACCCGAGTTTAAAAATGTACATAGAGCTCCAACATCTGAAACAGCAAGTGGCACCTGAGCAAGAAGCCTGTGTGCTCACCAAAAATGGGAGCACAGTGGCACAGTGAGTCTTCCAGACCCCTGGATCAAGGAAGCCAGGCATCTGAGTAAATCCAGAGAAGCTGTGGGTCTTAGCATGCTCCCCAGGTCTGTCACTAGCCCTGGGCACCTGTCCCCCACCCCAGGACCCAGCACTATTCTCCTATGCCCTGCCTGCACCCCAGAACCCGAGCTACTTGTCTGTTCCACCCACACCCCTAGACTTGGCACTCACCTTGTTCACCTTGATCATGCACCCTGCCCAAGACCCTGGTTCTAACCTCGCGGGTCCTGCCTGCTTTCTGGGTGACGATAGCTGTGTGCACCCCACCTGCACTCTGACCAGGAGGGATTCTTGGGCCCCCAGCCCATGCATGGGGTCCAGCATTAGTCATTTATGTCCACCCCATGCACTGAGACCAAGCGCTACCCTTGTGCACCCTTCCTGAGCCAGAGACCAGTGCTAGGCCCTGCGCTATGCCTGTGCCCCCAGACCCGTCTGCTACCGCCCCACATCCCATACCCAACACTGGCTATCTGCACCCACCCTGCAGCCAGAAACTCAGCACTAGTGTAGAGCACCCAGCCCATGCCCTGGGTCGGCTCTTGCCCTGTGCACCCTGCCTGAGACCAGGACCAGGCAATAAGCATCTGCACCTGCACCCAGGTCCAGTGATAGCCATGCACCCAGCCTGCGCCCTGGGATCTGGCAGAGCTCTGGCAGTAATTGTGTGTGCCCAAGGTACCTACAGCAAACCCTTTGCCCAAGGTATATCTTGGGACCCCTCGGGTTAGCCCAGTTAGAATTTCCAGAGACACAGGAAAAGTCATCAAGATGCAATACCTGCACAGGGCCTCAGGGGGGAGGTTCCAAGACTACTTGGGACATCCTCCACCCCTGCGGTAGGGAGGCACAGGCCTGAATCTAGGTTGGAGAGTGCAGAGGTGCTGAGTATAAGGTGGAAATACACAAAACCAGGGACTTGTACAGAATTTATTAACAGTGACACCAGATGCCCTGACACCTAAACCCAAAGCTGTCAAAGGAGAGAAAGGGGTACAAACACCCAAAGAGTGGTTTAAGAAGCTGACAATAGTGTACACAGCAAAAATAAAAGACATTGGATTATATTCCAAAAGCTACCACAATCGGACATTCAAATATTATATGGACCTGACCCCATATTCATAAATTAGTAGTACTGGTTGGTTTTTTGTTGTTGTTGTTGTTTTGTTTTCCCCTTCTTTCTTTTACTTTTAGTTTTTTATATATATATTTCATAGTTCGCTTTGTTTTCTGGTCTCACACAGTCACTAGTTTATTTTATTTTATTTTATTCTTGTCCTTTTTTCCCACTTTCAAACTTTTTTTCTTTTATTCTTTTTTCCTATTTCAGTTGGTTATTTTTTCTTTGATTATATAATAGTTACCTTTTGTATCTTGTGTTGATACTTTATTTTTTTTTTGTTTGTTCCTCCCCCACCCCTCTTACAAAATTCCCCACTCTAACCTATCTACTCTCTTCCATGAAAACTTTTTCCTGTACTATATCTCCTTGTTTAATACTCAAAGTATTTTGTATCTCCATATTTAAATACACTACTAACTACAAGAGTCCTACTATTGAACTCTCATTCTCAACAATATATTGCCTTATCATACTTAAATTCTTACTCAACCTAAACATATATCCTACCTAACCCAACTCCTGTGCCCATTACCCCAGCTTTTCCCCCACCACCCAACCCTCACCATTAGAAAAAGCACTGCTGATCTGCTGATACCTCTAAATTCCTAATAGTATGTTTGGATTAGACACAATACTCATAAAAGATGGGTAGACATAAGAAAAACAGGACTGAGAATGTTGAAAATATGATAACCAGGAATAATGAAGAGATAACAGAATTCACGAATACTAACCTACAAGAAATGCAAGAAGAAGAGTTCAGAATCTTGATCTACAATATGATGAAATGCTTTAAAACAAGTCTACAGGAAATGAAATAGGAAATTGAAACACTAAGAAAGAATCAGAAAGAGGTCTGAAATGAAATGGAAGAGTCAATAAATGAAATGAAGACAGCAATAGAAAGAAATTCTGGAAGATTAGATGAAATGAAAAGTAGAATATCACTGTTAGAAGACAGTTAATTCAAAACCGAAAACAGTCAACAGCATACAGAAGTCAGTACAGCAACAAAACATAAGCATCCAGCAAATATGGGACAATATAAAGCATCCTAACTTACCGATAAAAAGCACTGAAGAAGGGATAGAAGTACAGACTAAGGGCATCTATAACCTCTTCAAAGAAATAATTTCAGAGAATTTTTCAAAATGGAAAGTGATTTGATCTTCACATTCAGGACATACAGAATACTACTAAGACAAGATCAAAGAAGAACATCCCCACGTCATACAATAATCAAAATGGCCAACATAGACATCAAGGAAAGAATCTTAAAAGCAGTGAGAACAAAAGGACAGGTGACATACAGATGCAAAACAATAAAAATCACTCCAGACTATATATGCCAAGTCATGAATGTCAGGAGAGACTGGTATGATGTGATCCAGACCCTGGAAGAAAACAATTTCCAACCAATACTGCTATATCCAGCAAAACATTTACTCAAAATTTATGGAGAAACAAAAGTGTTTCAAAATTTCAGAAATGAAAAAGGAGACATCACCACAGATAGAGGGGAAATTTAAAGGATTATCAGAAACTACGTTGAGAATTTATATTCCAACAGACTGGAAAACATGGAAGAAACTTATAGATTTCTAAGCACATATAGCCTACCTAATCTGAACAAAGAGGACATAGCAAGCCTAAACCAACCAATAGCAACCAAAGAAATAGAAACATCAATCAAAATTCTGCCAGCAAAGAAAAGCCCAGGCCCTGATGGGTTTCCAGCTGAATTCTACAAAAGTTTCAGTGAAGAACTAATACTAATACTTCACAACATGTTCCGGGATACTAAAAGAGTTGGAATTCTCCCTAATTCCTTCTATGAGGCCAGTATCACATTAATCCTCAAACCAAATGAAGATACTTCAAGAAAGGAAAATTACAGACCAATATCCTTAATGAACATAGATGCAGAAATTCTAAACAAAGTACTAGCTATACACATTCAAAACCATATCAAGAGAATTGTACACCATGACCAAGTTGATTTCATCCCAGGAAAGCAAGGCTCGTTCAACATATACAAATCAATACATGTTATTCACCACATAAATTGAACTAAGAACAAAAACCACATGATCATATCAATAGATGCTGAAAAAGCATTCCACAAAATCCAACACCCATTTATATTAAAAACACTGCAGAAAATTGGAATGGAAAGAACATATTTCAACATCATTAAGGCTATATACAATAAACCCAAAGCCAACATCATATTGAATTGAGAAAAACTGTAAGAATTCCCTTTAAAATCAGGAGCAAGACAAGGATGCCCATTATCACCATTCCTTTTCAATTAGTCCTTGAGACTCTTGCCACAGCAATAAGACAAGAGAAGAAATACAAAGGAACTGAGATAGGAAAAGAAGAGCTAAAACTATCCTTATTTGCAAATGATATAATTCATTATATAGAAGATCCATTTAATTCAACCAAAAGAATTCCAGAGCTGATTAACCAATTCGGCAAAGTTGCAAGATACAAAATCAACCTAAAGAAATCAGCTGTTTTTCTTTATGTCAACAATGAATCCACAACAAAAGAAATAAAGAAAACTATTCTATTTACTATAACCTCTAAGCCAATAAAATACCTAGAAATAAACCAACCAAAGATGTAAAAGATCTCTACAGAGAAAACTACAAAACATTAAAGAAAGAAATTGAAGAAGACCTTAGAAGATGGAAAGATCTCCCTTGCTCATGGATAGGCAGAATAAATATTAACAAAATGGCCCTTCTGCCAAAGTAATCAATAGATTCAATGCAATTCTCATTAAAATACCAACAACATTTCTCAAAGATCTGAAAAAATCAGTTATGAATTTTGCATGAAGAAAGAAAAGACCCAGAATAGCCAAAACAATTATTGGCAACAAAACCAGGCAGGAGTCACCACAATCCAAGACTTCAAATTATACTATAGAGCAATAGTAGCAAAAACAGCATGGTATTGGCACAAAAATAGACATACTGACCAGTGGAACAAAATAGAAGATACAGAAACAAACCCACACATCTATAGTCAATTGATCTTTGACAAAGGGGCCAAAATGATATGCTGGAGTTTCAACAAATGGTGCTGGGAGAAATGGCTATCTATTTGTAGAAAGTTGGATCTGAATCCTTACTTCTCACCATGCACAGAAATCAACTCGAGATAGATCAAAGACTTAGAAAATAGGCCAGAGACTGTGAAGTTACTAGAGAAAGGCATAGGATCAACACTTCAACATATAGGCACATCCAGTAACTTTCTCAATAAGACTTCCAAAGTGCAGGAAATTAAAGCAAGAATTAATAAGTGTGATCTCATCATACTAAAAAGTTTCTTCTCATCAAAGGAAACCATCAAGAACCTAAAGAGGAAGCCTACAGAATGTGAGAAGATCTTTACCAGCCATCACTCTGATAGGGGGCTAATATCCAGAATAAACAAAGGGCTCAAAAGACTCTACACTAGCAAAACAAACAACCCGATCAAGAAATGGTCAACTGAACCAAATAGACGCTTCACAAAAGAAGAGATTCAAAAGGCCATTAGAAACATAAAAAGATGTTTAACATCACTAGCCATCAGGGAGATGCAAATCAAAACTACTCTGAGATTCCATCTAACCCCAATCAGAGTGGCAAGAATAAAGAAATCAAACAACAACAATTGCTGGCGAGGATGTGGGGAAGGAGTAACTCTTTTATACTGTTGGTGGGAGTACAAATTAGTTCAACCTCTATGGAGATCTGTGTAGAGAGTCCTTAGAAAACTGGGAATATATCCACCTTTGATCTGGCTATACCACTCCTGGGGGTATCTTTCCAAAGGGCTTGAAATCAGAGAACTACATTAACATATGCATACCCATGTTCATAGCAGCACAGTTAGTAATAGCAAAAATATGTATCTAGATCTCCATCAACAGATGAATGGATTGCAAAATTATTGAAAATACACACAATGGAATTCTATTCAGCTATAAAGAAGAGTAAATTTATAGCATTTGAAAGAAGATGGATGGAACTGGAGAACATTATGTTAAGTGAGATTAGTCAAGTACAGAAAGAGAAGGGACATATAATTTCTCTAATATGCCCAAGCTTGGAAGTAGTGATAAATCCAGAGGGATTTCAGATGATGGAGGGGAAATCTCAGCAAAGCTTGAATGGAAGGATAGGAGAGGAAGAAAGCTGAGGTTGTTCAATGGAGGAGCTACATATGAATATGTGTAATAGTATAAATACAACATGGTTTACCTGGACACTCTCTGTTGTGAGGGAGGAAGGGAAATGGGGTGAGAGATGGCAAAAAGCATGATCTAAATGTACACCATTTTCAATATGTTCCACATAATTAAAATAAAATATGGAAAAAAAATTTATAAGTACCAGACTGGCATTATAGCTAAGGGAACATACACAGAATATTATATAGAATTCTAGGAAGGAAAAATAGAAGTTTTCTGCTTTTATTATGTTTAAAATTCTATTATGGATATAAAAACTCCTGCTTCACCCATCCACTGAACACTTACTGAATTATTGCATTTGCATTGCATCTGTTTCTATGGACTACAAGTGGTGTTATTTACACAAAGAATAAATGCAGATTTGAGTATACAAAACATCTTTTTCAAACATATTTTCTTTCCATTTAGGTAATAGCCCCAAACACAGCCAGATATGCAACAGTATTTTGGCTGAATTCCTGTTTGACAGAGAGAAACAGAATTGTTTTCCTCCTATTCAAAACAAATCAGGTTTTTTCTTCTACTTTAATTTATAAGGTACTTTATTTATTTATTTATTTATTTATTTTCATGTTTTATTTTATTTAAAAGTGGAACATGCCGGGTGTGGTGGCGCACGCTTGTAATCCCCGCGCTTGGGAGGCTGAGACAGGAGGATCGCATGGGTTCAAAGCCAGCCTCAGCTACTTAGTGAGGCTCTCAGCAACTTAGTGAGACCCTGTTTCCAAATAAAATATAAAAAAGGTCTGGGAGTATAGCCCAGAGGTAGAAAGCCTCTGGGTTCCACCCCCAGTACCACCAAAAAAAAAAAAAAAAAAAAAGTGGAACATATTGAAAATGGTGTATATTTAAATTGTGCTTCATGCCCTCTCCCACCCCATTTCCCTTCCCCCCTTATAATGAAGAGTTGTCCAGGTTAAACATGTTATATTTATCTATTACACAAATTCAGATGTAGCTCCTCCATTGAACAACCTTAGCTTTCTTCCTCTCCTATCCTTCCATTCTAGCTTTGCTGAGATTTCCCCTCCATCACCTAGAATCCCTCTAGTATTACCACTACTCCCTAGCTTGGGCATATTAAAGAAAACATATGTTCATTCTCTTTCTGTGCTTAACCCCAATCATAGTGGCAAGCATAAATAAATCAAACAACAAATGCTGGTGAGGATGTGGGGAAAGAGGAACTCTTTTACACTATTGGTAGGAATGCAAAGTAGTTTAGCTGCTATGGAGATCATTTCCTTTAAAAAGTGGAAATGGGCTAGACGTGGTGGCACACACTTGTAATCCCTGCGCTTGGGAGGCAGAAACAGGAGGATCATGCAGGTTTGAAGTCAACCCCGCTGGCTTAAGAAACCGTTTCCAAATAAAAATATAAAATAGGTCTGGCAGTGTAGCCTGGAGGTAGAAGGGTTTCCAGGAACCCCAGTACAACAACAACAACAAAAAAAATGGAAATGGATCCACCATATGATCTGGCTATACCACTCCTGGGGGTATCTTTCCAAAGGGCTTGAAATTAGAGAACTACATTAACATATCCATACCCGTGTTCATAGCAGCACAGTTTGTAATAGCCAAAATATGGAACCAACCTAGGTCTCCATCAACAGATGAATGGATTGCAAAATTATGAGAAATACACACAATGGAATTCTATTCAGTTATAAAGAAGTACAAGGTACTTCCTTTTAATATTTTTTCCAATGCTTCACTGTATCTATTTTTATAAAAGATGTAGATTTCTTAGGGGCAAATACCTCCTAATTCAGATATATTTAATCTGCCCATAACCAACACAAGGAGATAAAAAGTCTGATGATATTAAGGTAAACTGAATTTATAGAAATCTCACTTATTTCAGTATAGTTGACAATAACAAGGAACATATTTTGTTAATTGTCAACTTGTTTAGATATATCTGTAATAGCTGGGCATGGTGGTGCACGCTTGTAATCCCAGCGCTTCGGAGGCTGAGAGAGGAGGATCGCACAGGTTCGAAGCCAGCCTCAGCGACTTAGTGAGGCTCTCAACAACTTAGTGAGACCCTGTTTCCAAAAATATAAAAATAGGGCTGGGAGTATAGCCCAGAGATAGAAAAGCCTCTGGGTTCCACCCCCAGTACCACACAAAAATAAGTAAATTCATAAAAAATAAAAAAAAATAAAAACAAACATTAAAAAAGATATATCTAATAAATTTCATAAATGAATCTACATTCAGCTCTAAATGTTGACATTGTGATGTTCTAGGAATAATCATTTGGATATATCTAGAAATGGGAAAGGGCCTCTGAAAACTGGCTCCTAGAGAAAATCATTTTATTGAGTATTTGTTTCAGCAGAGCTCTTTTGCCTGAGGGAAAGGTGCTATGGGTTAAACTCAAGGCTAGGCAAGTGCTTTACCACTGAGCTAAATCTCAATCCTAAAACCCAATTTAAACTGCTCTAAGACTCCTACTTTCTATGTATTAAAAAACTATACAAAAAAGATTATTTTCTAGAATTTGAAATTGTTAATGGGACTCAAACATTTTTCTAATTCTAAAAGCTTTAGAAAATAAATTTATCATTTATATTTTTATTATTCTGCCATTTTCTTTCTTTTTTTTTTTGTGGTACTGGGGTTCCTGGAAGCCCTTCTACCTCCGGGCTACACTCCCAGACCTATTTTTACATTTTTATTTGGAAACAGGGTCTCCTAAACCAGCGCGCGTGGCTGGCTTCGAACCTGCGCGATCCTCCTGTCTCTGCCTCCCAAGTGCGGGGATTACAAGCGTGCGCCACCACGCCCGGCAGTTCTGCCATTTTCTTAAAAATGTATAGGAGCAATTCAGAGAGCAGATATTCCATATTTTTATATTTATACACCATGTTGGTGTATAGATAGGCTCCATAGATGTGAATATCTGCCAAACTATATCATTGATAATATACTTTTCATCCACTAAGACTGGATAAGAGAAGTTAGATAATGTTATAATGAATTCGAAAAGAAATACATGAAGAAATGAATATGTGATTACTGGAAAGTTTCATGACTTGATTCTGAGCTTCTTCTTTATCTTTAAAAATACCTCTAGTCTGATGACATACAGAGAATTCTATCTCTGGTCTGGTTTGTTATGAGAACATATTTTTTTTTCATAATGAGATAACATCATAATAGAGAAAATCTGCTATTTCAAAACTTCTGACAAATTATTTTTTTTCTGACAGAAATCTTCATGGTGACAAGACAGAAATTGTATATTAAGAAAATGTAATAAAATATTCTGCACAAAATGAAAAATAGATTGTTATTTGTACTTTCTAAAGTTTATATCAAGGTCACCTTTTTTATTTTTTTATAGGTGCCTTGTAGTCATACATCTTAATGAAGTACAGGAAACATATATGCACACATTACTCAATTAGCCCTTACCCAATTCTCACCTTATTTCCTCTTCCTTTCCTTCTTCTCATGTTTGGCTTACTGGTAGACTTTTATATGTTTGTGAATGTACATCATGTACATTAGGGAATTTCCCTCTTCCCCCTCCCATCCCCCTCAGTTCTCCTTATTTGCTCATCTATAGTTTCTCCTTCTTTGTCTAGTGTTCCTCCCATGACCCACTTTTTTCCTACCTTCCCCATATTAGAGACAGCATCCAATAATCTCACTTATCATAATGTTCTCCAGTACGATCCATTTCCCTGTAAACATTTAACTTATATTTCAAATGTTCTGACCACATACCATTCATATCTTAACTTTCTTTATCAACTAGAGGATAAACCCACAAATCAATTTTAAGAGACATATCTGACATCAGGGGAAAAGCTTGTCTAAACTCACTGTAAAATTTATTGCTTCTTACTTCTTACATGATATAAACACTAGCTCAAGAAACAAGCCTGCCTCACCTTGAACACTGCAGAGTCATCCAGATTGGCCTCTCCAACTTTTCTCTCATTCATCTTCTATCAACTATTGACTCAATATCCAAGGAGACTTAAAAAAAAAGATTTATAGCATTTCTATTCCCTGCCTAAACAATTCAATCATGGCCATTATAGTTAAAGTTCAAATAAGGTCCAGAGTCATTACTTTATCTTACATGATTTAGTTCTTACTTGACTTCCCCTCATCTCTACCATTTTTTCTTTACTACACATTTGTGTTTATTATTGTCCTCATGATTTTCATAGTCTGCTGATTATTTATATCCTAACAAAACTCTTTTCATGTAGAATATCTGCGCATGACCATCTGCTTCTTGTTATTTGGGCTTCAATTTAAGAGTCCATTCCAAAGACATTCCACTTATTTTATGATCATACCAACCTGCTTCATTTTCATAGTGGTATTTATTTGTTGTAGTTTTAAATGTTTTGTTATTTATTTATCTCTTCATTACCTATCTACCCTCTACAATCACCATTAGGATATAAGTTTCACCAAAGTAGTCTTCTTTCTTCCATCTTTACCATATATTAATCATATATGATCATGTTCAACTGAGAATAAATCATCAATAAATATGTGTTGTATTAATAAATAAACATTTGAGAAATTCAAGTCATCTTTCAAAATTAAATATAAATCAGCATTGGCCTTCAAATGCTCTCTAAAATTGTTCCTTTAGATATTATTTCTTGTACCAAACTGAAAACATACTCTCACTTATAACTTTTTATAAATTAATGTATTTTAGCTTTTAAAGGTAATAATTCATTGAAAGTTCAAAAAAGAAAATTTTATTCTCACATTTAAACTTTAATGTCTCTTAGTCATCAAGAGAAATACAACGTTAATGCTAATAAGAACTGTTTCAGTCAGTGTTCTCACTGCTACAACCCAATAAGTCTGACTACATAGAACCTAGAGGAAGAAAGACTTACTTTCTCATAGTTCTGGAGATTTCAGGGGTTCAGACCATTTTAGGGCCTGTTACATTTGCTGAGGAGCTCAAGGCTTGGTAGTGGGAAGGAAGAAGTCAAGTTATCTGCTTTCAAATCACAAAGTCCAGAAGCAAGGACACAAGCATAGTTCCTAGTCTGCATCCTCAGGTCCCCACATCCTCCAGCCACACCACACCTGCCTAGGTTACCCCTGGGAAATTTATTATTATGGATTTAGTTACTGGTGAAATGACAACTCTCATGAAAATTCTGATACATCAATTCTAAACATTAATACATGAGTTCTTCAGAGGACATTCTATATCTAGACCATGATAAGAACTTGGTTTGAGAATGTGATCATTGTAAGTAAAATTTCTACTTCCCTTCATATTTTTATTAAATATAAAGTAATACCTTCACAGTGGCCATGTTTACAGTTAGACTTAAAAATATTAGCAAATATTAATTTCCCATGTGGAGAAATGCTTTCCTTTATTCCTTTGCTCATAGCAGAAATCAAGGTCAATACCATTTAAATTACTTAAAATGCTGCAAGGACCTCCCATGATAGGTCTTTGTCCTTTTATATTGAAAAATAAGTGGAATGTTCTTCCTTCTGTCCCTAGAAATTTTAATCATAATGCTACACACCACACATACACATATGCACACACAGATACACACACACAGACACACACATTATCATCATCATCTTATCATCATCACCACCAACAACAAGAAAAGCTCACACTCATCCCTAATCAATAATAAGAGAAAATAAATAACTAGCATGGCATATTCAGACATTAATCAAGACAAAGCAGGTAGGTCTTCTTCAAATAAACTGTAGATAAAACAGACAAAACAGGCTTTGACTGAAGAGTGATAGGATAGAAGTGTTTTTCAGTGAGCAAGCAAGAGTTATCTTCTAAGATTTTTTAATATTTTATTTTTAATATTCTTGGAAAAACATATTAAATGTGTGGCTCTTAAGAGTTTCATTGTTTTTTCTTCAAATGACATATTTATGGAACATTGTTGAAATTAATATAGTTAATAGTTATTTTTAGCTATTTAAGTACTGAAACAGTGCTCAAATAAAAGTGAAATATAACTCATTCATGATTAAGCACGTAGATGGTTGAATGTATCAGCTACTCAATGCATGAAGCACAATGACTACCAAAGAACAAGACCCTTGCCCAGTCCTCATGGTGCTTATTTCAATGGGAGATGATATTATATTAATAAAAGACTCTTTATGTTGATATGTGCAAGAATTACATGAAAGAACCAAATAATGCTTTCTGGAGAAGATACTATAGAACAGCAATAAAAAATACTTTAATAAAAACCTAAAATGTATTCTGCCTTCTGGGAATAAAGACTTTCCTAATCTGGATATTAAAATGCTTTGAGCACATTGAAAAACTAATATTCTGATATTGCTTTGCCCAGATATTAGATTTGTATTCAGAGTCACATTCAGTAGATGAATTGTCCATACTTGCATTAGCCATTTAAAAATATATGGTTAAAATGCCATAATAAAGATAACCAAATAATTTTGGGGCAAAATTAAAATTTGGTAATTGACAAAGAGACCAAAAACATGCACTGGAAAAAAAAAAAGCCTGTTCAACAAATGGTGTTGAGATATAAAAGGGATATACATAATCAGATTTAATTTAAAAATGGACTCATTAAACAAACTTACAAATAGCCATTTTGTTTAAATGTGAGCTCTAGTATCCATTAGGTTTGTCATATAGTGGAACACTGTGTTTGCACACAAGAAACCTGAAGCATTTTTTTTTTTTTTTTAATACTAACCCTATATAAGAGACATCAGGCGCTGGTAAAACAACATGGAAAAAAAAAAGGGGGTAGGTGGCAAAAATTTTCTCCCATTCTGTCGGTTCTCTGCTAAGGTTCTTGATAGTTTCCTTTGCTGTTCAGAAGCTCTTCAGTTTAATGCAATCGCATGTGTTGATGCACCTATTAGGTGCTTTTGCCTTTGGGGTCTTATTTAGAAAGTTTTTACCAGTGCCTATGTGTAGTAGTGTTGGAACTATGCCCTCTTCAAGGATCCTCCAGCTCTTTGGTCTAATTTCCAAATCTTTGATCCATCTTGGATTGACTCTTGTGCAGGGTTAGAAAGTGGGATTTATTTCCATTTTCTGCATATAGTTAACCATTTACGCATATTTATGTTCATAGCTGCACAATTCACCATTGCCAAACTACGGAACCAGCCAAGATGTCCAGCAACATATGAATGGATTACAAATCTATGGAATATGTACACAATGAAATTTTACTCAGCCATGAAAAGGAACAAAATTATGTCATTTATAAGGAAATGGATGGAACTGGAGAACATTATGCTAAGTGAGATTAGTCAGTCACTAAAAAATAAGAAATTGGAAACTCTCTCTACTATGTGAAAGCTAGGGAGAAAATGGGTCATAGGATGAACTCATAGGATGAATTCTAGATGAAGGAGAAAGTACAGATGAGCAAATAAGGTGACCTAACTGACAAAGATAGGAGGGGAGGAAGAGGGAAATTCCCTAATGTACATAATGTGCAGTCACAAACATATCAAAGTCAATCACTAAGCCAAACAGAAGAAGAAAGGAGGGGGAGGGAATAGGATGGAAATTGAGGTGGGGATTAGGAAAGGCTAATTGAGTGATGTGTGGATGTATGACTCTACAATCTGCATTAAGATGTACAAACATAATGCACTAATAAACAAATTTAAAAAAGAAATTTCAAACGCTGTTTTTTTCTTCAAAATCTCTCAAACATTTTAACTCATATATACTGCTATTAAGAATTTGTTAAGAATTAAATATTCCTATAAATACTCAAGAAAAAATGCTGAAAATCTACATAAAAATTCAATGTTGATGTGAATGTTTATCCAAGATACAGATGTATGATAAGTATGATTTATTTCCAAAGTTTAAAATGTTGTGTTCTACTTAAATACCATAAAATACATATTTAATTTTAGTGTATAATATAGACAACTTGTATTCCCCAAAATTAATATACTAAAATCCTAATAGCCAATGTGGATAGAATTAAAGAAAATTGGGCAATGATGATGAAGTTCCTATCATTGAGACTAGTGTCCTCATAAAAGAGGCCACGCAGAAATGCTTCACTCCTTTTATCAAGTGAGATTACAGTTAGGAGATAACTGTACATGAAAAATATGTCCTCCCCATACCTGGAACATGTCAGAACTTTTATCTTGGGCTTTCCAGACTTCAAAATTATGAGAAATCAATTTATGTTGTTTATAAGCTACCCAGAGTCTTATTATGGTATTTGGTATTTTCTTATGAGAGTCCAAATAGACTAATATAGTGTCAAAAAAATAAAAAAAAAATAAAAAATAAATAAAAAATAAAAGGAAGGAGAAGGAATGTCAAAACAAATTATTTGCCCATCAAATATACTAAACTGACATTTATGTGTTTTATCAAAATTATCAAAAGAAAGATTCTAGTCAAGAGAATATCATAAATTTTATGAATTATAATACTCGATACTCTTATCTAACTTTGTGTATAGGTGTGTTTCTCTGAGAATGGCCAGAAGAAAAAGCTACAGTCTATTTTTCTGCACTCCTAGAGCCGTTCTCCTTTATCATACTAGACTTTATAGAAAGATACAAGGATCTCATTTAAAAAAATAAATGAAAATGCTAGTGCCAATTTGATGCATGAATGGACTATACTCTGGGAACATTTCTCTGTTATTCAAAAATTTACAATAGAACACTGTCATACAAAGTACATTTTTAATAACATGCCGATGTTCTGAACATTTTCATTAGGGTTTTCAATTAATGTGATATGGTTTCAAGATGCAATTACTTAAAGTATGTGATAAAAAGAATACTAATTGTTATCAGTTCTATTTTTTCTCTGTTCATTAGTCAAAAGGGAATTACTTCATAATAAAAGCAGTGATACATTCTACATTGTGGTATATAAATGATTCTATGGACAATTGGAAATTCAATTAATTAAAGGCACACATTTTTACGACCTGGTATTTAACAATTGGAACTATTGAATAAAATATACAAAAAAATAAAATCTTTCCATCCAAATATTTTAGATTTCTCTTTGTACAACATTAGTACAACTAAAATTGTTTTAATAATAAAAAATAAAGCTTATGATACCTTAAAATTTCAAATGTTACCCTTATTTTTAAAAATAAACATTTAATCACTGAGTACTTATTTTTTTAATTTTTCATTCTTCTGCATGTGAAATATATTTCATTTAATTGCGCAAAGTATAATTTTAGAAAATATAAATATCCATGTGATTTCTGCCCCTATTTTATAGACTATGATCTATTTAATTTTACTCTTACAAAACTTGCTTTTTGGTTCTTGGGTAAAATCTAAAACTAAAAGAGTTATTCTTTCTTAAATGTTTCTTATTTTTATATATTATTCTGAAAGCATACCCACATAATTATATGGAGTGCTTCCCAATTAATTTAAAGAGGCAGATATTTAAAAATATTTGGAAAAACTAAAACTAAAATAGTTATTCATTCCTAGATATGTAGTGCTTCCCAATTAATTTAGAGGCAGGAATTTAAATTATATATCTATATTTTTTATCTAAATTACACACACATCTATCTATCATCCATCTATCATCTATCATCTATCTATCTATCTATCTATCTATCATCATCTTTTTATTTTTGTGGTACTAGAGATGGAATCCAGGGGCATTCTACCTTCAAGCCACACCCCAACCCTATTTTTAAGTCTTTTTATTTTTGAAAAAGGGTCTCACTGAGTTGCGAAGGGCCTCACCAAGTACCTGAGGCTGTGTGCAAACGGTGATCCTCCAGTCTCATACTCTTCAATGCTGGGATTACAAGCCTGTGCCACCACACCTGGCTTAAAATTATATTAAAGCATCACTTCCTTCATAGTATATTTGCAAACAGGATTTATCATATTAGGAAGAGTAGTAGATTATTATGGTTAACCTATCACAGCAGTAAAATAGTGTTCCAACATTAAAAAAAATCTATTAAAGTCATACATAAATAAATTCAAGGATAAGGAGCCAATTATAACATGAACCATTCATCTTTCACTAGATGAGCATAATCAGTCACGCAACAAATTATAAGGAAGTGTACTGAGAGAGAAACATAGACCTTTATCCTTAAAATTTTGACTGTCATGCAACAAAATTCCAGTAAAAAAACCACAAAAATATATCTAATAGCTAAATAAGATGACTAAGTAAAATATTAATTTCCAAAAAAATTATGTTGCTTTCTATCAGAAATAGCCTTTCAGAATAAAGTAATTAAATTTGCTTTAATTTGCAATGGTGGCATAATCAATATTTAGAAATATACCTTTCATGATACACAAACGTGTTTAAAGAATTCACCAATTAATTCCTCTGGCATGGACAAAGTGCTACTCCACTCTGAAAAGACCCAGTTGGGAGAAACATAGTCAACTTTCAGCTATCAGTGGTTTAAACTATGGAGAAACACTTGTCAAAAGTCATGCCTTTTACTGAGTTACCTGCATTCAGTTACTGAAGAAAGTGGTAAGGAGCCAAGCCACTTTTGACCAATATGGCAAAAAGATGATGGGCTATAAATTTCAAAAATTCTTGTTTACTTTGCAAAATCTGTCAGGAATGAGAAGTTGGTTTTCCCTTCTGCCCAGTCCTGCAACTTTTCTTTCCCTTCCACATGCTATATCAGAAAGAATCTTAAAGCCTGACCACTCATCATCTCCGTATCTTTCTCCTAGAGAATCCAGCCTGCAACAGTGGGTCTCCTGACTGCTGATCATCTGTATAGAAATAAAGACTGCCATCAGTGCTAGTAGGTGGAGTATAGATTGCCCCAGGGAAAGGTGATAATTTGTACTGGTAGTAAGTAAAATATCCACAGGGAAATACCAGCCTTTAAGAGTTTGGCAGTACTGAAGACAAAAATTAAGTCATTTTATTGAAGTTATTATATTGCTCACATTCAATGACTTCACTGGAAAAGTGGTTTTCAGAGCAGGAATCTAAGAATTTGTCAAAAATTCCAATAATTAGGTTTTCATCTTACCTAAATTTAAAACTTTGTAAATAGGGGCTGATGGTCCATGAGAAAGGTCCATAAGCTTATTCTGTGTGTGTGTGTGTGTGTGTGTGTGTGTGTGTGTGGTACTTGGGATGGAACCCAGGGGCCTTCTACCTCCAGGCTACATCTCCAGACCTATTTTATGTTTTATTTGGAAATAGGGTCTCACTGACTTGCTGAAAGCTTCACCAAGTAGTTGAGGCTGGCTTCGAACCTGTGCGATTCTCCTGTCTCAGGTTCTCAAATGCTGGGATTACAAGCGTGCACTACCACGCCCAGCTTTGCACAAACTCATTCTGATATACTTCTGTAGAAAGAAACAAACAGAAAAGTGAATGTCCAGTGTAATATCTAGAAGTAGCCTATACTAGTTTGTTATGTCCAAAGCAAAAATGTAGGAAAAGCAATACTAAGAGACACAACTTTTTGTCAATGTATCCAAGAAAGATAAGCTCTCAGTTTAGATAGTTTTTCTATTATAATATTTGAATATAGTTTGGTAAAAGAGACACCTGTACTAATGTCTCTGAAAATAATGAAGTCTAGGGTTACCAAACTCTCTGATCCTACAGAAGTGATGCAGTTCTATTAATAACTAATATTCATCTGGGTATAGTTATACATGCCTGTAATCCCAGTATTAGGGAGGCTGAGATGGGAGAATTGCATGTTCAAGGCCAGACTTAGAAACTTATTGAGACCCTGTTTTAAAATAAAAAGTAAAATAGGTCTGAGAGTATGCTACAAAAAACATATCAGCACCCACTTGCCAATTACACAAGATAAAGTAGATGTACCAATCAAACAACAATGATCTATTTTATGATTCAGATGTTCTATTATTCTAGATAGAGAAAGCCGGGCATGGTGGTGCACACTTGTAATTTCAACATTTGTAAGGCTGAGACAGGAGGATCACGGTTTGTGGACAGCCTTAGCTACTGCTTAGTGATGCCCTTTACAACTCAGTGAGACCCTGTTTCCAAATAAAGAATAAAAAATAGGGCTAGGGGTGTAGCTTGGAAGTAGAATGTCCCTGGGTCCCATCCCCAGTACCACACACACACACACACACACACACACACACACACACAAGATTCAGATGCACTATTATTCTATAAAGAGTAAAAGGAAGAAAGAGTACATAAAAGTGCTGGCTACTCAGAGCTCTTAAACAGAATAACAAAACACTGAGACAAATATCTGTGTTATATGATGCAATTTTGCTAAATATTCATCTTAGACTAGGTTTCATAGCCTGCAGTTCTGCCTCAAGGGGGGGGGGGCTCAAAAATCCTCACATTTCATTCAAAAAACAGGAAACAAAATATTTATCATAATAATTTCCTTGATCAATAAGAAATCAAGTGAGAAAATGTTCTTGCAGCAGTTTCTCATAAAGCGTCCCATATTCCTATGTTTTAAGAGAATGGCAAGGGGTTCCACCAAGTCAGGTCAGCTGTGACTCAACCCTTGAGCATGTGGGCTATGTGGATATCTACGATGATACCATTGAGAATGTCACTGAGACAATGCAAAGATTTCTCACTAGCAAGGCATTATGTGCCTCTGTGAGGGTACATTTCTTCCCGTAATTAGGCTTATGACTTAAACTAACTTACAGCAAAATCCAGCTGAGCACATGGTCTCCTTCACCCACTTTCCGTGGGTATTGATCTCCAAAGTATTTCATATTAAATATTCTGTGTGATGAAGACCATCTCAGAGTCTGCTCCATGGAGACTTAACTTTTTGACGGTAAGCAAGTTACAGATTATATGGACATACTACCATATTTAATCTCTTTTTTAACTCTTTTACAAGCTGATATAAAGTTTAAGCAATGTACTAGAGTGACAAAACTAACCAATTACTAAAAAGAGTAGTGTCACATTAAAATAGCTGGTTTTATTTAAAGCGATAAAAGTCTTCATTGTGTGAAAGACCCATACTCTAAATATGATGGAATTTACTCAATGAAAATTTACCTTAAATAAATACAGCCGGGTACCGTGGAGCACTCTTGTAATCTCAGTACTCGGGAGGCTGAGACAGGAAAATTCCGGGTTCCAAACAACCTCAGCTACTTAGTGAGGTCCTCTGCAACTTAGAGAGACCCTGTTTCAAAATAAAGAATAAAAAATTAGGATGGGAGTGTAACTTGGAGGTAGAACTCCTCTGGGTTCAATCCCCAACACCACACATGCACACAAAAAAAGAAATGAATACAAATAAATAAGTGAAGATATAGAAGCAACCTAAATGACTAGTGGATATCTCAATTTTAAAAATGTGATTGTGTGTGTGTGTGTGTGTGTGTGTGTGTGTGTGTGTGTGTGTGGTACTGGGGTTCCTGGAAGCCCTTCTATCTCCGGGCTACACTCCCAGACCTATTTTTTATATTTTTATTTGGAAACAGGGTCTTAAACCAGCGCGGCTGGCTTAAAACGGGCGCTATCCTCCTGTCTCCGCCTCCCAAGCGCAGGGATTACAAGCGAGCACCATCACGCCCGGCTAAAAAACATGATATTTTTATCTGAATGTGTGTGTGTATGTGTTTGCAACCCCAGCTAGATTATCCTTTGTAATGGTGACTATAATATATGCATTGAACCATAATGCACAATTGTAAAAAGAGAGTTATTATATATTCCTGAGTTAAAAAAAATCAATCTGGACTTACATAGTACTTCTCTTTTTCTGAAATTCTGGACATAAAATAACTTTAGTTCCCTGAAAGTACAACTATATCATATCATAAATTATTTACAAAATGATATGAACTAGTGGCACACTTGGAAGGTTATTTTTTCACGCATAAACTTTACCTGGGTTAAATATTTTATGCATATAGTTGGACTATATCAATAGTTCATCTATTGTTATAGTTGTTTTTCCAGGCTCTGGACCAGCAGAGTCCCAGGTTGATGTGATTCAATTCTCTGAAGAAAAATTTTTGAGTTGAGAGGTGAGAAGAAAGAAGGCAAGCAAGATAGCATCATTGAACAAATCTCAAGCCTTATTTTTATTAACATAGGTCATATAGAGTCTAAGCTTTCCTTAAAAAGAAACAAAGAAATCATCCGTGTTGTGACTGAAGCATATCAAGTGTTACAATAATTAATTGTATAAGTTTAACTTTAGGCTACCACAACAGGAAGGCTAGAAAATCACTTTTCTTATGTTAGAAATATAGCAGAAAGAGTAAGAGCAGGAGACACTGCCTCCAGTGACTCTTTCTGATGGTCTTCCACCAACATAGGCAGAAAGCTAATTATAAATATAGTGGAAAACAATAAATTGGTAAGCCAATAATTTCTAGGCTTAAAATTGTTTCCCACAATCTACTGTTCTTGGACATTTAGTAATTCACAACATAGTTCAAGATGACTACTCTGAGTTTGGTTATCATATTTATGTTCTAACATGAGGAAAGAATAAAGAAAAGAATAAAGATGCAAATTCTTTTTTTATGTGTCCTTTTTTAAAATATGTGATATATAGAAAAATGCACATACATAAGTATACAGATGATTTTATCAGAAAACAATCATTATACACATAACTACTTTTTAATCTAGTTTTAAAATATTAAGTAGCAACATTATTAGTATGTGTATACTGCTATAATGCTATAACAGTATGTCACAGATCGGATAAATCATAAGCAACAGAAATTTATTCCCTATAGTTCTGAATTCTGTAAATCACATTGGAGATTACACTCTAGTATTCATTTTGGTGAGACACAAATACTCCAATCATAGCAGGAACTAATAAGCTTTGTTCAAGGCCCCCTTCAAATGGTAATCTCTTTAAAAATAAAATAATTCTGAATTTATTCTAACAGCATAGATTAATTTTGTCTTATTTTGAATTCTATGTAATGAACATTTATATTTACATATATTAGCCATGCATATACATATATATGGCTAATTTAAATCAAAATAAAGTATTTGAAGTTCATCAAAATTTTTATATAGGGGAAATATATTAATTTTGATGTTTAATATCACATTGCATAAATATACAAGTTTCTATAGCCATTCTAACACTGATGAAATGGACATGAGATTTTTGGATCTGAGTAATCACAAACAATAAAAATATTAAAATACTTATGTATGCTTTTTTTTGGTGTGCACTTAGAAGTCAAATATTTATGCTATAGAATATGTTTGTGCTTAATGTGAATGGATCTTCCAAATAATTTTAAAGGAGTTATCTCAATGTATAACCATAATATCAGTGCATGAAAGTTCCACTATGTTTTCAGAGATTAATAGGCAAGTCTTTTGTAGTAAGATAAAAATATTATAATATATATAAATTTGCTTAGAATGAGTAAACATCAGCAAAAGTAGAAACTATATCCAAAATCAAGTGGAAGTTTCTTAACCAAAATGTGTATTTTTTTCTGTAGACATGAGGATAGAATGGTGATGACCATTAGTCAAAGGGTATAATGTAATGGCTAAGAGGAATGAGTTCTGGTATCTACTGTAAAACAGAATAAATATAGTTAAGAGTAATGCATTATGTATTTTAAAATAGTTATAACAGATATTTTCTAATGTACTTGCCTTTAAGTAATCTTAAAAAGTAAACTGTCACTAGATTGGCTTCTTAACACAAGAATAAAGCCCAAAAAAATAATAGTTTTGAAATGTAAAGCTAGATTAACAAAAATTATTTAACCAGAAAACAGACAAAAAATTAAAGAAAATGAACAAACATTATGTAATCACTAAAGCAATATCAAGAAAACTAATATATGTATAACTGAAGCTCCATAGGGAGAAAAGACAGAACTGAATATAAAAATAATTACACACAAACACACACACACACACCACATGGAGGAGGAAGAGTGGCTTCAAATGTCCTAAATTTGAAAACATTGCCTTACATATTAAAGAAACTCTATAAGCATATCACAATTCACCCATCAATGTCGAATGAATAACACTCCAAATTTTATGTGAAACCATCAAGAGAACAAATTATATAAAAGAATGAATAAAACTGAACTAACCTTTTATTTTATACTTTTACTTGGTACATTGTTATGTATCATAGTGAGTTCAAAGTCATACAAACAAACCTGTACCCAGGTCTCGGTGTGCTTCCCAGAAGTTCCCACCCCACTCCTCATTCCTCTGTATAAGTAATAGTAAAATATGAATGAGACATTCATACATGGGTATACCATAATCTGAGTTGTTTATTAGTTCTTTCTATCTCCACATCTCCCTCCACATATCCTTGTCTATTATTCTACAGATCCATCTCCTCAGTTACCTGGTTTCTTCTGTTTTTTCTCTTTAGTTTCTACATATGCAGAAAACATTAAACACTTGACTTTCTGACACTTGCTGATCTCAATTAGCATAATATTCTCTAATTCCATCCATTTTTGCAAATTATATAAATTTGTTGTTCTTTATGGTGAGTAAAAATCCACTGTATGTACATACCATATGTTTTTTATTCATTCATCTGCTGAGGAAGCCCAAGTTTGTTACAAAATTTGGCTACTGTGAATTGTACAAACTTTGTGAATTGTATAAACATTGATGTCCATTTTATTTTTCATAAGAACCAATAGGTAGCAAAAAACACTGTAATGCTATCTTTAAATTTTGTGGGGATAGAGAGTGGCTAATTCTAGACTTCTATATAAAGGAAAATGTCTTTAAAATAAAGGAAAAATAAGTAGTTATCAGATATAAAGAGACCACAATCATCAGCAAAATTGTAGAATTAAATATACTAAAGGAATACTTTCATATTGATAAAAACAAAAGGAAAATTTACACCTTATACTAAAATATGTTAAATTATTTAAGAAACCTTGTTTCTTAGGTTCATATGTTTGCTCCATTAGATACTGGAACTGCTTGACTTGAAATGAAAAATTTATAACTGTAGTTTATAAGACCTAAGGGAATGTAATTAGGTTGCCAATGATACAAATCATTTAAGTGAATTTATTTCTAACAGCATTAATTTAGTATTAATCAAAGAGAAGTGTTTTTTCAATTCTAGATTAATAAGTAGAATAATAAAATATACATTTTGCCCTTTGCAGTGTCAGATAATCAAAGTAATTTATAACAGTAATGAACTGAATGTTAATTTAAAAACTCACCCATTCTAAGTGGACCTCTTATTGCACAAATTGAACATAAAAAAGTCACACTAGCTGTACACTTGAAAAAACTGTTAATAGTTCTCAGAAAAATCAACAATAAGAAGCTATTTTCTCCAAACATCTAGCATTTTCCATACAATGTAGCATACAGTTACTGAGAAATAAGTAGTAAGGCATCCTATAAAAAAAAACACTGTAAACATTCTCCACAAAATGATCTTCACGGATGGTCTGTGCTGGCTATTAGCCATACTTGATGGCCATTGATTTATATTTTTTAAATGAGAAAATCACTTAATGATACATTCAGAAACATTGCTAACTTGTCTCCTGGACACACACTGCTGAACAAGAAGGGTTCTGTTTGCAGAGTTGCATAAGGAAAAGCCAGTTTCTGGCAACTGGGTATAATGATGACTCTGCCATCTTACTCCAGCTCAGTTATGGTACTTAGAAGGTTGTTAGGATGGCATCTATTTATGTCTTATCACACACATTGATGGTTTCAGGCACTGACATTCATGTTTGTGGTAGTCTACACACTAATTAGATAGTCCTTATAAAGTAGGATATGTTTTTCTCAAGAATTTTTAAAGCCAGTTTTCTGTCTACTCCCCTATGTCTGTGGCACATTTTTACCAAAGTACATGCTTCCTTTGACTAATTCACTTGCTCTGTGGCTCAAACTATGGCTACAATACTCTTTTTTCTTATACAAATATATTTTCAGTGACCCTTGTCCTTCTGTCTTCCAGGATATTAGCTCACTGATTCTCCGTCACTGAATGCCAAGTACAGTATCACCAGGATCACACCATACATTCCCACACTGCACCTGTACATCAACAAAGGATTGCAGTTATTGAACACAAGTATTCTACAAGTTCAATGTGGTAGTTGTAATTGGTGGGAATAATTAGTCCCATTAAATGGATAAAGATATTTATGAGCTTACAGTCAACTATGAATAAGTGTGTTTAGAGGAAAGTCTGTGGGAAATAAGTCAGCATTATCTTTTTTTTATCTCAACATGTTTCTGGTATTATCCTAAAAAAGAAAATTTTTGTGGATTTTTCTAAAGAAAATAAGTTGGTCTATTTGACAAGTTCATGAGATAGTTCTACAAACAAACTAATTGAAACAATAATTTTGTTCATAATGATTAATATGAAGAATATAATAGTCTATTTGTCATTCAAAAAAGAGTAATATCCTATGGTAGGTGTCATAAAATTGGAAACACAGGTATCCCATGAGGATAATACATCTACCCATACTAAACTTATACTTTAGTGTGCATCATGGTAAATTGAATTCATACAACTAACATGGACCACAAATTTACAAAGATTAAAATTATACTTTTATACATAGATGAAACTTAAAATGATGCTTGCAATCAAAATACCAGAAGACCCATAATGTAATAACACAAGGTTAAAACATATTTTCTTAATTTATAAATGTTAATGAAAGTAATATTTTAAATTCCCAGAGCAGATTCATTTCTTAGAGCTATATTATTTATGTATAATTTTATAAAATCTAACAATTTACTTACAAGTTTAAAATAATTAAAACTTTTTACTTGTCACAGTTTCTGTGGGTCAGAAAATTGAAAGTCATGCAATTTGAAATTTCTGGCTAAGAGTTTTGAGAGTTCTTCTTGAGATTTGAGTCAAAGCATGATTAATGTTATGCTCATCTCAAAGAATTTTTCATTTATATGTCTGATGCTTAGTACTGAAAAACTTATACAGATGGTAGATGAAGAAACCAAGAGTTCTTTTAGGATCTTCTCTACTTCATCATGTTTTTTTCCCGTGGTGTTAGCAAAGTGCTTGCAGACTAGATAATCATGATATTTTACAATTGCAAAGATATGTGTCATGAGAGAGAGGTTGGAAGTAGTGTTTTCTTTTATGATCTAGCCTAAAAATTTATGCAGCATCACTCTGCTTCACCCTTTCCATAGAGGCAACTAGGAAGTTCTACTTCAATTCAAACTATCTGAGTATAACTCAAATTTTCAGAGGAAGTATACCAATGTCATGCTGTAATAGAAACATGTGAAGTGGGAAATATATTTACAAATTGCACATATTGGAGATCTCATTTCTAAGAAAAAATTCTTTCAGAGTAAGCAATATTGCATTAAATTTCCTAGTAAAACATATTTTTGGTTTATTTTTATAAAGAAAGAAAAGGAGAAAAGAAAAGGAAAGAAAAGAAAACAAAAGAAAAAGGAGAGGGAAAAGGAGAGGGAGGGAAAGAGAGAAAGTTTTTTTTATAAAAACATTTCTAAAGTGCTTGAGAGTTACCTATTCTATGTGTAGAATAGCAGAGTAACTAATGAAATATTGAAGAGATATCATTACTGGAGCCAGAAAATGTTTGGACCACCAAAATAGATATACACATGTTTTTGTGTGGAGATGATGATGATGGTGATGATGATGATGATGATGATGATGATGGAAAGAATGTTGAGTCTATTTCAAGTTAAAATAAAACTCAAAGAATATCAGAACAATGAACTATTAAGTGTGAAAAATAAAATAAGAAACAAGTGTATTCGACATTGCCTATTATCTGCCAAGACACAAATAAAATCTCCCTGCTAGTCAAAAAGAAATTGAGTGAAACTTGTGACTTGACAGAATCAGTATCAATGTAAGAGCAGCTCCTACATCCTAATAGATGCTTCTAATTTCTGTCTGGAGTTTGTTCTATAACTAACTCTTGATATGGTGAAGGATGCCCTTCCACATATTCATTCCTATGGTATCTTTAAAAGTATAAAAATGTCTAGAAATTATTGAGTATAAATATTAAATGCATATATTTTATGTATTATATATCACTATAATATATAATATATATGATATTGATATATATATATATATATCATATCAAGATAGAAAATTTAGATAGCAACTAAATTTAGAACCCTAGTTTTTATTTCAAAATAGTATTTTATATTAATAGGAAAGTGATTTAGAGTATAAAAATGCTCCCTTCAGTAGACTATTTGGGGAATAAATCAGATGTTTTGAATGGCTATCACAAAAATCCAAATCAAAAGGAAAATGGATTCTGTTAATATATATATATATATATATATATATATATATATATATATATGGAATATATGTATACACATACAAGCATACACATATGTATGCATATGTTATGTCCAACTATCTATTCCAGATGTATTTTCAAAGCAAAATGGGTTAGTTTAAGCAATAGTGAGTTCTGTCTTACTGGAGAGTATTGGGTCTGACTTTGAATAATAAGTAGTATTCAAAGAGCAAATTAATAAATTGATAAACAGCTTTGGTGGCTTAAGAAATCAAGTATGTATAGTTATTCAAATGAAGCTTGAACAGAGTAAATCTTGACACATATATGGCCTGAAAATGCATTGCTTAAAGCAATAGTTGTACTTGTCTCTTCTCATCTTTTTCTCTATCTGACTTCTTCATCTTACTATCTTTGTCATATTCCTAGAGATGTTTCATGTGCAAGTATTCAAAATCTGAAGGAATTTCAACTCCAAAATGGTTAATCACACTTTGGTTGTATTTTACTGCTTGAGAACTGATAATGCCAGAGTGTGGTTTTCTGCTGTAAAAATAAGCCCTGCGGAGCAATTGATCTGAGAAATAAATGATCGAAGCTGATAACACAAACCCTTTCCCACACAGGACCTCTGTTTATTTATGAACTACAAAATGTAGCATCTCATATTCACTCACTAAAATCCCAAATATGTGTCCATAGAGCATTTCAAGTAAGTTACATGACCACTTGGTAGTAAAGGTAGAGAAAATTAAAATATTGAATTAACATTCCTCTCACAGCTGATTCTATGATGCTGAATGATCCAATCCCTCTGTTGGCCTTTACTTGATGACAGTGATTTCTGAGTCCCAGTTTTCCTTCCATTACACTTTGATTTTTCAGGAGTCGCTGTTCACAATTTGTCAAATTTGGTGGGAGAAAATACAGCTATTACAATTTCACCTTTTGGTTCAACATGTTATAAATGTAAAACCTGTTAGGAGTAAAAGAACACAATCAATCTGAAAGAAGTAGTGAACATTTCATCAAATATTAAAAGGTCAAATAGTGTAAGGTGATATTCCTACATTAGAAAATTATTTAAGAAAATTTAATCTACTTGGAACTCTTATCTTTGAACATGTATAAAGGTCATAGAGAAAGTGATTTAAAAGCATCACAAAAGATGCATCTGTTTAAAATTCACTAGTACTTTGGGGATTTTTATATTTGCTGACCTTTTTATTCTATTTTTAAATCTTCATGTGCATTGCCTCCTTTCTCTTATTTCAATAAAATGACATGTCAACAATAATAAAATTTTAGTAAGTGAATGTTGCCTTCTCTTTAATTACTCCTCCAGTTCAGTCTCTTTGGAGTATCTTATTATTCCTTTCTCTTGAAGCTCCTACATCTTTGGCTACTATGATAGTCTCACAGTGGTTGTTTTTGATCTGTGAAATGTTCTTCAGTCCATTTGCTGAAAGGTCCTAAACCAGTTCCTGAAACCTAAAAATCCAGTCACTTCTATTCCAGGTGTGTACTCTATAGTTACGCAAAAAATCACACTTTCTTCCTTAATAAATCTGAACTTTTGAAATTTTTTTTTATTTTACTGAACTATATTCTCCCTCCTTCCCATTCCTATCCACCGTGAATTACCATGTTTGCTGAATTCCTAATCATTTTCTTTTTTTTTTTTTTTTTTTTTTTTGGTGGTACTGGGGTTCCTGGAAGCCTTTCTACCTCTGGGTTACGCTCCCAGACCTATTTTATATTTTTGAAACAGGGTCTCTTACGCCAGCGCAGCTGGCTTCGAACCTGCGCGATCCTCCTGTCTCCACCTCCCAAGCGCGGGGATTACAAGCGTGCGCCACCACGCCCGGCATCCCTAATCATTTTCAATACCTATGATAGATCGTTTTCTATGATCTCTTCCACTCTGAATGTGGATAGAATCACACACAGAGCCTTAATCCTGTGACACAGAAAAGTATGTCATAGTTAAGAGATTCATTTAATGCGAGAGGTCAAAGAAAGGCTTTAAATTCAGAAGATCTAGAATTATAGTTCTCCTGTGTGTTTGAAACATGTTTTTTGAAGATTCTACTTCTTCATAAGAAACAAGGATAATAGCTTCTTTCTTACAAATCACAATGCATTACATTGGAAAATTAACTAGGATACTGCCTGCAACTGAGTAGAAGTTTTAAAACCAGATGCCACAATTTCCACTAATACTCTTCTATTTTTCCACCTCCTCGTTATAATAGTCAAATTAATTAAAATCATAAAATACCATTTTTATGAAGCTAATTTTACCAATCATTGCAATCAGTTTCCTTTCTAGACATACTACATTACCAGAATTCTGTTTGGTATTTGTTTCTTTCCTTTGATGAATTCAGTGAATTATCTGTTTACCGAATCCTTCCGAAGTTAGAAAAAGTAAAAATACAATGTCCATTTGCTAGAACATGCTGGTCAATCCTTTAAAACGTTTACTATCTTACACTGCTACACAACTAGATCAACCTGTAGCAACCTGATGACTCATGTACTACAATGATAAAATAATTGTTGCTATAAACAGGAGGTGGATATTGGTGTTTTCTTACAAATGTATCATTCAGCTAGTTGTTTTGTTTCACCTTGTTATCACCTCCTTTTTGGAAATTAGAGACATTCATTTTATAAATAATAAACAAATCAATAAACTTGATAAAGCTAAGTTTGGAATTTCTACCAGTTTCTAGGAAAGTTAGTGAGTTTTTATTTAGTGTTCACTATAATATATAGAAAGAAATTACGTATTAAATAATGTCTCATTTCTATGAGAAGCTGGGCACATTTTTTATCAAAAGGGTTTTCTAGCTGAGCGTGGTGGCGCATGTTTGTAATCCACGCTTGAGAGGCGGAGACAGGAGGATCGCGCTGGTTTTAAGCCAGCCTCGCTGGTTTTAAGAGACCCTGTTTCAAAATAAAATAAATAAATAAATAAATAAATAGGTCTTCTGGGAGTGTAGCCCAGAGGTAGAAGGGTTTCCAGTCATCAGAGTACCACCGGAAAAAAAAAAAAAAAAAAAAAGGTGGGGGGAGGATTCTGACACTAAATAAATGGAATATGAGGCTTTTGTAGAGTGAATTATTGTTAGAGGGTTTAGTAAGAGAAACAAAGGTGTCAGAGAATAATTAGGCTAAGAAGAAAAGAAGAAAAGATGAATATGAGGAAGGAGGGTAAGAAAAATACGGTTCTGCCTATTACTAAAAGAAAGAGAGAAGCCAGATACCCACAAGTTTTTTGCCCTTATAAAAAAAGCCACACTTTAGAAGAACCATTTTTTCTGCAATAATCACAGCTTTTTTTCAAGATATCATAATTTCTCTCATTTTTATATATAATACTTTTAACATGAACAGATAAATGTACTTACTTTTTAGTTAAAGATTACAATTAATTTTGAGGAGACCTTTATCAGTCTGGATACTTTTCCAGATGACTTCCAATAGCAAGTAACAAATTCCAATGATCAATTTTATCCTTGAAAATTTGCTAAAAATATTTTAATGATCAACATCCAGTATACCAACTCCTAAGTATGAGTGTCACAAATTTATGAAGAAATAAATCTTAGTATATTGATGAATATTTAACTCTTAGCAGTTAATAGCATTTTTATCTACTGATGACACTAAATGCTTTAGCAAGGTTAATGAATTTTAATTTTGATGCCATTATATATATACTCTCTCTGCTCCTCAGTATTTGCTGCATAGAAATTTTCAATCTATTAAACCCAGTGTGGGGCAGAATCATGATGACCTGCTGGTAATTACTGGTTGACAATATTGCACTATAGTTGATCCAAAAGAAATCTGTATTTGCTGATCTGGCTGAGGAGTCTAGTAAAATTCCACAAAGGTTATTACAGAATATGAATCAGAATGTGAACAGCAGTAGTAGCCCCAGCAACAGACTGCTGAGGTCATGTTTACTCAAGTGGTAGCCGCATAGTTACAGAACCACAAGGAGCATTTTTCTCAAGCAAATTAATTACCTTAGACTTCCCCAATGCTGCTTCTCAAAGATTGCAAATCACTGGAGAAACCAATTAAACCACCATAAAGAAGCCCATGCTGATTGGTTTTGCCATATATTATAGACTGCAGAGTCCCCCAAGCATTCTTGTTTTATGCACATCCACAAAATTATGTTCCTGCCAAGAATAAAGGAAAAAAGGCATTATTGGGACAGTTGATAAATTCTAAGGAGTTTTATGCACAGGATGGGTGATATGTAATAAAATTATAATAATCAGTCATGGAGATGAAATATCCATTTGTACTTTTACAGTTATCTTTATGCAGATTAGAAATCATTTTCAAATATAATTGATTTAATAACTTTAAATTACCAAAGACTAAAATCTCTAGTATCCGTACATCATTTTATCTAATATTTTTATTTGATTTTATGAATTCATTTACTATTAAATTTGATGAAAATTATTTATCAGGTATATACTCTTTTGAAATGCATGTACATTTTAAAATGGTTAATCTAATTAACTTGCACACTAACCTCACATACACATTACTGTGATTTTGGGGTGAGAATACTTAAAATATACTCTCTCTGCAGTTTTCAAGAATATATTATTTACAATTTTTACCATAGTATGCATTATAGCTCTTGAACTTATTCCTCCTATCTTGCTAGATTTTTTACTTTTTAAAATTATCATTATTTTTTATTTAATTTTTTATTGGTGCATTGTATTCATACATCTTAATGGGATGCAAGATGGTGGAGATATACATATCACTCTTACCCAGTTCCCATCCCATTCTGTCCCCCTCCCTTCTTCTCATATTTGGCTTAGTGATTGACATTGATATGTTTGTTAAAGTACATTGTGTGCATTATAAATTTTCCCTCTTCCCCACATCCCCTCAGTTAGGTTGCCTTATTTCTCATCTATATAATCTCCTTCCTCTAGAGTTCCTCCTATTAGCCATTTCTCCCTAGCTTTCTCATATTAGGGAGAGCATCTGACTTCTTATTTGTGACTGACTAATCTCACTTAGCATAATGTTCTTCAGTTCCATCCATTTCCCTGTAAATGATGTAATTGTGTTTTTCTTTATGGCTGAGTAAAATTAAATTGTGTTCATATCCCATAGTTTTGTAATCCATTCATTTGTTGATGAACATCTTGGCTGTTTCCATAGTTTCGTAATGATGAATTGTGAATCTATGAACAAAGATACACCTGCATTAGTTTGGTAGTTTGGTTTCTTTTCTTTTGGGTAGATATTCAAGAGTGGTATTGTTGGGTCAAATGGTAAGTTCATTCCCATTCTTCTGATGATTCTCTATACTGTTTTCCAAAGTGGTTGCACTAATTTGCAATCCCACTAACAATGTTTTAGAGTTCCCACTTCTCCACATCTTCCCCAGCATGTGTTGTGTTGTGTTTTGAATGATTGCCATTCTACTTGGCATTAGGTGGAATCTCAGGGTAGTTTTGATTTACATCTCTCTCATTACTAATTATGTTGAACATTTTTTATGCATTTATTGACCATTTGAATTTGTTCCTTTGTGAAGTGTCTAGTTCACTTATCAATTTTTATTGTTATTTGTTTTCTTAGTGTTGTATTTCTTGAGTTCTCTGTATATTCTAGATATTAGTCCTCAATCAGAGGGGTAGTTGGCAAAAATCTTCTTCCATTCTGTTGGCTCTCAGTTGAGGTTCTTGATGGTTTCCTTTCCTGTACAGAAGCTTTTCAGTTTAATGCAATCTCACATATTGATTAGCCTTTTAGTTTGTTGTGCCTTTAAGGTCTTGTTGAGAAAGTTTTTATCTGTCTATGTGTTGCAATGTTGAACTTATGCCCTCTTCAAGGAGCTTCAAGGTCTCTGGTCTAATTTCCAAGTCTTTGATCCATCTTGAATTGACTCTTGTGCAGTGCGAGAAAGTGGGATTAATTTCCATTTTTCTGCATATGGTAAACTAGTAGTGCCAACAGAATTTGTTGAACATGCTATCTTTTCTCCAGTGTATATTTTTTGCCCCTTTGTCAAAAAGTAATTGGCTGTGAGTGTATGGCTCTGATTCTGAGTTTCATATTTTGCTCCATCGGTCACAATATCTGTTTTTGTACCAGTCATATAAACAGAACCAAAAACAAAAATCACATGATCATTTCAATAGACACTGAAAAAGTATTTGATAAAATCCAATATCCATTTATACTAAAAGTACTACAGAGACTCGGAGTAGAAGGAACATATCTCAACATCATAAAGGCAATCTACAATAGGCCCACAGTCAACATCATATTAAATAAAGAAAAACTTTGAGAATTTCTCCTAAAAACAGGAACAAGACAAGGGTGTCTATTATAACCACTTCTTCTCAATACAGTACTTGAGAATCTAGCCAGAGCAATAAGGCCAAAAAAAAAAAAAAGAAAAAAAAGAAAAGAAAAGAAAGAAAATCAAAGGAGTACAAATAGGAAAAGAACTCAAATTCTCACTATTTGCAGATGGCATAATACTATACTTAGAAGACCCAACAAACTCAACCAAAAGACTGATAGCATTTATCAACAAATTCAGCAAAATGTCTGAATACAAAATCAATCTTAAAAAATTGGAAGATTTTCTGGATACCAATCATAAATCCACTGAAAAATAAATCCAGAAAACACATCCATTCAGAATTTTCCACAAAAAATAAAATACTTAGGAATAAACTTAACTAAAGAGGTAAAAGACCTCTACAAAGAAAATTATAAAACATTAAAAACAGAAAATCAAAGAAGAGCTTAGAAAATGAAAAGACCTTCCATGTTTACAGAATAAATATCATCAAAATAGCTCTACTTCCAAAAGTAATCTACACATTCAATACAATACCCATTACATTAATAAGATCATTCCTGACAGACCTAGAAAACTCAGTCCTTAAATTCAGTTGGAACAACAAAAAATCCAGAATAGCCAAAGTAGTTCTCAGCAACAAAAAACATGAGGAGGAATTAAAAAATGTCTTAGTGAAGACACAGATTGAAAACAAATACTAATATTATATTTATTAGTTAAAGTTATATTTAAATTTATGTTCTAAAATGACACAAAAGTAGCATAAAATAGATATATATCACTTGGCTTTAAAAATAAGCCTTTAAAATAATGTCTGAAGATCCTTTTGAATGCTTTCCTGGTGGTATTTCATACTCTACAACTTAGAAGATATCTGTGTTGTAAAATCATTCTTTTTGCCTATCAAAGCACAAGTAGTTATTTACTAGTTTGTCCTTTACTAACTAAATAAATAAATAGTAAATAAATAAACTAAAACTAAAACTTGGATAAAACATACAATAGGCTTTCAAAATATATTTCAAAGCTGAGTTTATTGGTACTCTTCTGTAATCTCAGTTGTTGAGAGACTAAGAGAGGAGGATCACAGGTTTCAGGCCATCCTCAATAACTTAGGGAGACCCTCAGTAACTTAGTGAAATCCTCTTTCATAATAAAAATTAAAAAGGTCTGGGGTTGTAGCTAGGATGTAGAGTACCTTTCAAGTTCTACTTTCACTGGTGAATTTAATATGCTTCTCTGTACTGTATTTATTTGTGTTGCCCATCTTTCCATTACTGTAGCAAATATCTGAGATAATTTATTTTAGTAGTTATTTCAGTTCACATTTTTGGAAATTTGTGACTATGAACCATTAGTCTCAGTGCTTTGAGGTTGTTCAAGCAACACATCATGGCAGCAAGAGCATGGTGGGGCAAATGTTTCATATAATTATATAAGAATTACAAAGAGAGAGAGGGAGAAGAGAGAGAGAGAGAGAGAGAGAGAGAGAGAGAGAGAGAGAGAGAGAGAGAGAGAGAGAGATTGGCATATAAAAATTCCCTTTTGAAATAATTCTGGCAATGACCTAGGCTTTGCCTCTTAAATGTTCCAGTAGTGTGTGTGTGTGTCTGTGTGTGTGTGTGTGTGTGTGTGTGTGTCTGTGTGTCTGTGTGTGTCTGTGTGTGAGTGCATGCACATTACTTGGATTTGAACCTTGCAGGTCTCCTAACACTGAGAGCTACACTGCCAGACTTCTTTTTTTTTTAAATTTTCATACAGGGTGTCACTAAGTTGTCCAGGCAAGAATTTGTGATCCTCCTGCCTCAGTTTACTGAGTTGCTGGTATCACAGTCATGCACCACCATGCCAAATTGATACTTCCATAATTTATGTTTGACATGAAATGGCAAATCATCATAAATTAATATTGTTCCTTACTAATCTTATAATTTGTATTTACATAAAAGTGATTTGGAAGAAAAAGAACATGTAGTATCTGAATATATTTAAAGTGTATTATTCTAGATTTAACTATACATAAAAAGTCTAAAACATTTTATACATATTTTTGAATTTTAATATGTAACCATATGTTTGCTAAAGTTGCTACATGTATAATTTTTAATAAATGCTCACAGTTTAATGTCAAAACCCTCATCAGAAATCTGCATGCATAATGATTTTAAAATGTCAAATTTACATGGTAACAAGAACCAGAAAAGTTTTAAAATATGATTTGAATAATATAATATATTTACATAGTTAAGTTAAAAGCTACCTAAGTAAAAATAATTACTTTGGAATATCAATAATTAAATTTTCCAACACTACTGTCAAATTATGCAATTTAAATTCCACTGTATCCCTCTTTGAATAGAGCTTTTTATTTATTAGGTAATGTAACATAAAAAAGCGTGAAGCCTTTGCAAAGCAATAATCACACAAGTATTAGTCTTTCATTTAATTTTAACTCTCTAATAGCATAGTCAAATGCATTTTTTATATTTTCCTTGGATATAGACATCCAGGTATTTGTTAAGTAATATAATTGTTTAATGATTTGTTCTAAAACATCACATATATTTCAAACTTTCCTGAATACATTAACTTCTTATCCCCCAATTGATGCACCATTTGCACAAAAACATGGATTAAAGGCAATTTATATGCAGGCTAAGTAAAGCAGAGAATGAGGCAATTATCCCAGTAAGTTAACAACATTGATTACATTCACCTTTAAGTTGCTCTCTTCTCTGGATTGTGTGACAAATGCACACAGGTAAAGAAATCAGTTAAAATTATAAGACCTTCAATTCACTAGTAATGCTTTTCTTTCTTCAAGGAAAAAAAAAACTCATCTGAAAGATGATGACTAGAAATGAGTAAAATTCTGCCATTCACATAGAAACATGATTTTCAAATTTTAGTCATTAGAATCACCTGAAAAGTTTATTTAAAAAAGAGTTCTCTTATATGTAACCTGAAGATGCTGATCTCATCGAAGAGGCGAATAGACCAGTAGTTACCAGAGATTCAGAAGGAAGCCAGGAAGATTACAAAAGACTGGTCAATGAGTGCAAAGTTATGGGTAGATATAAGGAATAAGCCTTTAATTGCACAGTATATAGAAGGGAAGATTTTTTAATGTTACCTATACACACACACACACACACACACACACACACACACACACACACACAAAGGTAAATGAGTTAAGTGGCTTATGCCTGTAATCCCAGTACTTGTTAGAATGAGGCAGGAGGATCATAGGTTGAAGGCCAGTTTCAGGAACTTAGATAGGTACTAATCAACTTAGACCCTTTTTCAAGGTAAAAACTAAAATTAAAATTAATTAAACATAGATGGGGTATAGATCAATGGTAGAATGCCTCTGGTCTCTAGTACCACAGACAAAAAGAAATGATAAATTATGGGGTGGTAAATATAATTGAGACTCTGATTTTATTATCATATAATATACCTATGTTTTATAATATCACAATATAGCTCATATATAGTTATAATTATGTGTTAATTAAAAATAAAATTAAAAACCCAATGCTGAATCCTACTCATGGTATTCTTGATTGAGCATAGTAGAATAGGGTATAATAATTTGTGTTTCTAGCAAGGTCCAAGTTAGTGGTGATGGTGCTTGTCCTTGGCACCATATTATAATACTAATATAGCAATATTCCAAATAAATAAGGGTTACTTAGAAATTTCCCCATCTTCAAAGAAAATATCTTCTGGTGCTACCATCTGCTAACTGACCATCTCTGTCTATTAAATATTAAGCTGCTGAATTAGGCTCCTGTTGTATTCCTTTAGTCATTTATGTGAGTGAAATGAAGTTTGGACTGAAATGATAATTTGCCTAGAGGTTGAGCCTTATAATTTTTAGAATTTTGAATCCTATTATTTTCTTTGCTTGCTATTAAACCCATATTTTTGACACAAGAAATGAAACAAAAAATAATAAATCAGATTTTTCTTTGATGCTAGTAAATATGCTTTTTTAAAATTCAATTTGGGAGTCAAACAGAAATAAGTGCTAGAAGCTTTGTTTTATTTTATTTTTATTTGTGCATTGCTGTCATACATCTTAATGGGGTACAAAAGGGTAGAGGCATATATGCACACATCATTCATATAGTCATTTCCCAATTCCCACCCTATTCTCTTCCCCTTTCTTCCTTAACATATTTGGTTTAGTGGCTGACTTTCATTTGTTTATAAATGTACATCATGCACATTAGGGAAAGCTTTGTTTTAAAATAAAACCAAAAGGAACACTTGTCAAGAAAGCTTATCATTTGTATTAATAGTTATGTTTTTGATGTTTTAAAATTATGATACTCTTGACATTGATGTACACTTAGAAAAACTTTAAATCTTCCCTTCCCATTTATAAAGTTATATATTGCTTTGTGATTTAATAAGTTTATATACATATAAGTATAGACATAGAGGTTTGACCCCAAGGTGAAATTACTGGCAAAACACGAGATGGATATATAAACAAACTTAGATTAATAGAATTTTAGAAACCTCTCAAAAACAAGGCAGGTATTAAGCTTAGGAGAATATTTGAAGATAAGTAGCTGGAATTTTCAAGACTATAAAGCTATGATTTTTATACATAGATGTGCAGGCAGCCAATGTAATACACCTTTGTCTGGGGAGTAAACTGGGACTGAAGGACTATTCAGAAGAATCTCTAGTTGAGAGGTCAGATCAGTCATTCTTTTGAAGTGTGGTAAAGTCCAAGCTGAGGGAGTCTTACAAATTTTGTTTCTATCAATTTTACAAGGCCAGTGATATCAAAATTGCCCTCCAGAGGAGAGTTGACAGTCAAGACTCTTGCCTTAGAAATAAAGCCTGGAATACATGACAATCTCAGATAGATGTTTCTAATAATACTTGGACTTAAAAAGCAGGGGGAGAGGAGAATTAAAACATTTAGCAAGCTTCTAAGCAAGTATAATGTGATTTTTAAACTTTAATCTCTTTAGAACTTTAAAATTACTAGGCTTCTTCCCAGGAAATTTATATTAGAGTGTAATTTATATTGAAATTTTGGATATTTTATGTTGCTGGCATTTTACTCTTGGAAAAATTTTATGTTGCCATTTATTCTCATTGCAAACTCTCTAATGGACTTATTGGATAACATGCCTGTATAAGAAATTGAATGGAGTAAGTTTTCTTCTGATAATAAAGTATACCTTTGGAATTAATGAATAAAAGAATTGGTTTTTTCTCTTTGTGGCAAAAATAAATATCCCTTTACCACTATAACAGAAATATATGACAAAGTAGTATTAGTTTTTGGACTAATTACCACAGAAGAATACAAAAGTTGTCTTGTAAAATACTGATCTCAACCTGTGAGAGGACCCAGTCCTCATAGTAGATAGCAAAGACAGGGTGAAAGAGGAAAACCAAAGAGGATATTGAGGAAAAAAATACACTATATTTTTGAAAAAAATACTCTTCCTCATGCATAACGCTTTCTGCTTTTCTCCAACCTTATTGAGTAAACTCCAGGGAGGGGGAGGGTAAAGAGACACTTGATTGGCTTGTGAGTTGAGCAGTGTGGAAAACAATGTTGATCTTAAAATTATTAGCATAAACATGTATAGCTTTCTGCCTGCTTTGATGGAAGTCTATCAGTAGGTGTTACTGAAGGCAAGGACTCCTGCTCTTGTTCTTTCAGCTATATTTCGTTCTAACATAAAGCCAATTTTCTAGGCATCCTGTTGTGGTAGCCTAGAGTTAAACCCACACAATTAACTGTTGTAATGCTTGATATGTCTTAATCAAAACATGGATAACTCCTTTCTTTTTAAAGAAAAACAATTAGAACTCTATATGACCTTTATTAGTAAAATGGAGGCTTGAGGGCTTTATTTAAAGAGGTCAGTTCTTTTGCCTTCTCTCACCTTTCAATTCAAAATTTTGGTCTTCAGTGAATGTAATTGCTTTGATCCAGGAGACTTCGCTGGAGCCAGGATGAACCACTACAACAGGGGAGAATGCCATTTGTGTTGGGTTATCAAGGGCTCCTTTCCTCTCTTGAGGAATTTGACTCTGTAGAAGAGGAAGAATTCTTTTTCCTACCCCACTTGTACACTCACTGGCTAGAGAAATATTATAAATTGAATGGCATAAAAGAATGAGTAACAAAAAATAATCAGTCCAAAGTTTACTAGCACATACAATATTTATGTGTGAAAAAAGCTGTGATGATAATTCAAAGTGTTTATTGGAACATAGCTTTTTATGCCATCTTATCTAGGAAACAATAGTTGACATGACAAAAGAAAAGGATTTATTTCTCTGGAAAAGCAAATTGTGGGAAGGCAACTATATAATAAACTAGTGGTATGTTAAAAATGGTTGGCAAACATGTTATGTACATTCCTTTGTCTGTCTTCAAATAAGTAGAATCTAAAGTTATTTCTAGTGTTCAACTTTTGTTCTCCCTGGTAGAAAATTCAATGCCTTGCTTTTAGGCAAATAAGAGGACAGGAAGCTTTCTTTATATCTGCTACTTCTTAGTTTTCTTCAATCAGTTTAAAATCATTCTTATGCCAAAGTGAAATACATATTCTGCTATCCTAAATCTATGAAGATGGCATCTATTTCAGTCTTCTTTGTTTACATGCAAGTTTTACAGGGTTAATATGGTTCAAATCTGGAATGTTCCCTAAGATCTTAAATGCAACAATGTCCAAAATAGGAGCCTTCTGAGAAGTTGACTGTCTCATGAGGACTCATGAGAACTCATCTGTAAATTAATCCATTGGTGACTAAATGAACTACTGGAAAGTGGGTTTTAGGTGAAGGAAGTAGGTCACTAAAAGACTTTATCTTCTCCAAGACTCTTTCTCTCTGCTCTCCAACTTCCATGAGCTAATTAGCTCTTTCTGGCATATCTTTCTGCCATGATGTTCTGCCACACTTCTGGCCTAGAACAATGGAATCTGCTGACCATAGACTGACAGCTCTAATACCATGAGCCAAAATAAAGATTTCCTCCCAAAATTGTTCTTGAAAGATATTTAAGTCACAGCAACACAAAGCTGACTAATATGGATGCCTAGTAAAGCTCTCAAATCTCTACCATCCTCAAACATTACCTGTGTTTGGAAATAATAAATGGAACTTCTGTCCACAGATATGCAAATCTAAACTTTATCCTATAACATAATATTTTTAGTAATACATTTTTATCTATATCCTCTTCATTTGTAACTTCATTTCTTGGTACCTTTAAAATTTGGAGGAAGAATGAAGCTAGGCCTACCTCTCAGAACTCAGAAGTAACCATGATAATGACAGTAACATGAAAATGCTAAAGCCTACCGCTTCTAGAAATGTTGTGTGTATATACAAATATATAACTTTGAATCTCACTATAATGTATAATGAAAATTCATCTATAACAAATTTAAATATATTGTTTTTATTTTTCTTGCATAGAAAAATTTTTATTCTGTTCTTTTCTAAATGTTATGACTATTTATTACAGCTATAAATGTTTCTGACTTTCTCAAAGGTTTTAATATTTCTACAATTTTTTCTGTATTTATATTTATATTTTTCATCATATGTATATTATATATTATTTATGTTTTATTTGAAGAATTGTTTTTATTTGACATGGCACTTCTTCATGTCTATTATTACTTTATTGTTATTGTTGTATTTGTTTTTCTAGCACAAATTAAGGACCCTGAAATAAAGTAGTATAATAGCAATTTACTAATATTATAAATTAATATAGTTCCTCAATTTTAGCACTTAGAGCCTGTGCAGCTTTTGCTTTAAAATTTTTCAGCAGGGCTCTAAAATCTATTTTCTAAATGTGTCTAAACACAGTGGGTTTGCCTCTTGGTGATTATAAACTTGCTAAATCTAACTAGGAGATAAAGGTAGGGAGAAAAATTTATTACTTGAAGCAATTAGTGGGAGCACTGGAGTAAATTTGCAATAAAACTGGGGAAGATTTTATTGAGGATATGTATACATACTTGTCTAGGGAAGATTCATAGTCTTATGTAGAGGTGGAAAGATTCCTGAAAATGCTCAGTCTGAGATCACGATAATGATCAATGTAACATGGTGAATGTATCAAAATAATATTATGACTTTAATTCCTTTGGAAAGAGAATATTATGCTAAATGAGATTAGCCAGACTCAGAAGGTGAAAGTTCACATATTTTCTCTCATAAGTGGAAGCTCGAGAGAAATTAGGAAACAAAATTGACTTTATATTTATTTTGTGGCATTTATTTTTTTAATCATATATCACTTTGTAATACAAGACTTGAGAGGATATAAAAGCACACATTATCCAATATGCCCTCATCCAATCCCCATCCCATTCCCTCCCCCTCCCTCGATCCCATGCTTAATTGGTGAATATCTTTGATATAATTGTTTACGTACCTCAGGAGTTTTAAAGAGATTCCAACCTCCCCCATCCCCTCCCCTCTGATTGGTCACCTTAATTGCTTCTCAATAGGACCCTTTCTACTACTTGACCTCCTCCTGTTACCCCTTTCCTCCTAGTTCTTGCTAATTAGGGGGAGCATCTGGATTTTATTTTCTGTGCTATTTCTCTGTGCATGCAGCATTGCAAGTTCCAATCCCACTCTTGACGGCCCCAGTAGTGGCCTGGCCACCCGGAGGCCCCTGATCCTGACCTCACCAGCTTTGCCTCATGGGAGGCCCTGATCCTGGCTTCCCTGGCCCCCGCACCGAACTAACCCCTCGGCTGGCTCCTCTCCCAGCCTCAGAGGCCCCAGCACTGGACTAGCCTCTCATCAGGCTTCATCTAGGCCTCGCTGATTCTGGCACCGGCCTAACCCCTTGGCAGGCTCCTACCCTAGTCTTGCAAGTCCCAACTCCATCCTTGCCTCACAGCAGTTTCTGATCCCAGCCTCGCTGGCCCCGGCACCAGCCTTACCCCTCGGCAGAGTCCAATCCCGGCCTCGGAGGTCCCAGCACCAGTCTTGCCTCATGTCAGACTCTGATCCCAACCTTGCTGGACACAGCACCAGCCTAATCCCTCGGTTGGCGCTGATCTCTGCCTCAGAGGCCTTAGTAACAGCCTTGCCTCACAGCAGGCTCTGGTCCTGACCTCGTTAGCCCTGGCACTGACCTCACCCCTTGGCAGGCTCCTATCCAGGCCTTGGAGGCCCCAGCACTGGCCTTGGCTCACAGCAGGCTCTGATCCCAGCCTCGATGGCCCCGGCACAGGCCGAACACATCAGCCGGCGCCGATCCCAACCTCAGAGGCCCCAGCACAGGCCTTTCTTCACGGTATGCTCTGATCCCGGCCTCGTTGGCCCCAGCCCTGGCCTAACCCCTTGGCAGGCTCCAATCCCAGCCTTGGAGGCTCCAGCACCGGCCTTGTCTCACGGCAGGCACCAATCCCAGCCTCGCTGGCCCCGACACCGACCTAAACCCTTGGCAGGCTCCGATCCCGGCCTCGGTGACCCCCGGCAACAATCTAACCCCTCGGCAGGCTCCGATCCCGGACTTGCAGGCCTCCATAGCAGCCTTGCCTCACAGCAGGCTCCGATCCTCGTCTCACTGGACCCTAACCCCTTGGCACTGACCTAACCCCTTGGCAGTCTCCAATCCCCGTCTCAGAGGCCCCATCACCTGCCTTGCCTCAAAGAAGGCTTCGATCCTGGCCTCGCTGGCCCCGGCACCGGCCTCGCCCTCGGCAGGCTCCCATCCGAGCACACTTTTCACCCAGCAGGTAGTGCCAAGTTCCCACTTCTGTCTGAGGTAATTTCTTCAAAATTTCCAGGTGTATTATGTCAGACCTGTGCCTTCCCTGAGTACTTGCTGCTGCCAATGCCACTGCTTCCACCATTCCAAATGTTTCCCAAGCTCTTTTCCCATACCACATAATGTCCAGTGTTCCTAAGCATGCGAGACAGTAGCATTTGACCTTAGGGGTAATTTCTTCAGAGGATTAGGGTGGGCTGGATCAGATGTCTGCCTCTCCAAATCAAAGTCTCCACCACGATATTGGCCACTGCTGCTGCCAACACCTTCCTCCTAGGTCTCGGCTAGACTCTCTCCTTACAGGTGATGTCCCTGATTCTTAAAGATGTAGAGAATCAACAGTCCTCCTTCGTGGGGAAGTTTCCAAAAGTTCCAGTTCAGATGGTTATGTTTTGTCTGCATCTCCAATATTCTAGCTGCCATTGCGACCATCTTAACCCCTCTTGAATATTTTTCTTTTTTTATTTCACTTTTTTTTTTTTTTTTTTTAGTAAGAGAAGAGAGTATGTGTGGTTTGGGGAGGATGTGGGATCAGGCACTCAGTAGCAATGAAAAATTCTTTTTCTTTCCGGGTGTGGGGGGGTGCCTAAGGGTGCCCTGCCCATGCTCGCCCACCCTCCTGGGGTGGGGGCCATGTGGCCAGACCTCCAGGGCCTTCCAGGTGGGGGGAGTGGCCTCAGGGAGCTCCACCCATGCCCACCCACCCTCCCGGGGTCAGGGCCCTGTGGCTGGACCTCCAGGACATTCCGGGTGTGGGGGGGTTCACCTAAAGGAGCCCCGCCCATGCCTGTCTACCCTGGGGGGGAGGGCTTCCGAGTGTTTGTGTGGGGTCACCTATGGGAGCCCCAACCGAGCCTGCCTACCCTCCTGGGGTCAGGGCCATGCAGCCTGGACCTCTGGGGCCTTCCAGGTGGGGATCTCCTAAGGGTGCCCCACCCGTGCCTGCCTACACTCCTGGGTCGGGGCCTTCTGGGTGGGGGGGAGGTTGCCTATGGGAGCCCCGCCCGTGCCAGCCCACAATCCCGGTGTTGGGGCCATGCTGCCCAGACCTCCGGGACATTCCGGGTGGGGGGATCACCTACAGGACCCCCCCCCCCCCCCGTGCCCGCCCACCCTCCCGGGGTTGGGGGTTGTGGCCCGGACCTCAGGGGCATTTTGTGTGGGAAGGGGTCGCCTAAGGGAGCCCGCCCATGCCTGCCCACCCTCCCGGGCTCTGGGCCATTCCGCCTGGGCCTCCAGGGCAAACCGGATGGGGGTGAATCCCAAAATTGACTTTAGACAAAGGAGGGAAGGTACCAAAAGAATAAAAAGATTTGGAAAGGAAGGTGGAGTGGAGTAAGAGGATATCTAATAAAGAAAACAGTTCAAATAATACTTTGTTTATATACAACGTTTTAAATTCCAATCTCAGTAGCATTTGCGGAGAGGGGGAAGGAGCTGAGTGGGATCCTGAAGGAAACACACCAAGTGGTATGTGCAGGCAGGTATTTACCACTCTAAATCTCATTATGATGTATAATGACAATGCACCAATAAAAGTAAATAAAAATACAATGGACACTATGTTTCTGGGCTGAGAATTTAGCATTATAATGCATCAATTCTGTTCCAGGTCATTACTGGCAACCTCTGATGGCTGCCCGCCTGCATAAGAAATAAGTGATATAAAAAGAAAAAAATGAATGTAATGCAGTTTCATAAAGCTGGAAAAAACTTAAATATTAAAATACAAAATTGTTTCCATGGAAACTTGATAATATATAACTAGAAAAGAGCAAATTTACAAGCTAATGTTAGAAATTCTTGATACGCTATATAATTATTATAATTATTTTATTTCATAAATTTCTTACCATTTTAGGGCTAATGAGAATACAGCACACAATGATTATATATAAGTTTTCGTAATTCTGTATTTAGTTGTCTTAATGATAGTGCTAACTTCCGGCCCTATGATTCTGATTTTCTTAAAACTTATTACTAGCCAGGCACTAGTAATCCTAGCATTTGGAAGGCTGAAACAGAAGGATCCAGGTTTGAGACCAGCCTGAGCTACTTAATGAGACCCTTTACAACTCAGTGAGACCCTGTTATAAAAAAAAAGGAAAAAAGAGGTATCACTCAGAGGTAGGATGCCCCTGGGTTCCAACTCTGGTACCATAAAAAAAATTTTATTACTGATGTACATTTAGACTTTCTACACCAAATTTATGAAATGCAGAAAATACAAAATTCATTTACATTTTGGATAAAATGTTGAAAATGTATAGTTTATTAACTTATTTTTCTACAATTTCCATTAGTCTAGCAAAAGCCATCCTTTGCTTAAAGGACAAATAGTATGATGAGAAAAATGTTATAGTTCAAACTCTAAAAAATATGATAAATGAAGTTTCATATAACAAAATAGTATCTGTTTTTTGGGTTTTTTCTAATAATAATCTAACATTAGTAAATATTATAGAATAACACATACAATAAAATATATGTGTTATTCCTAGTGAATGTTCTTGCTATCTTAGGCTGAAGAATAGTGCTCATTTTTAATATTTGAATAAACCATTGCTAAAGAAAAAGTTACAGATATGAGAGTAATATTGAATGTATACTTTTATTTCCATAGATTAATATTCTCACTAGCTAGATTTGGTTGTTTCCTGATAATGCAAACTGATTTATTTTTATTTTATTTTATTTATATTTGAAACATATTGAAAATGATATACATGTAGAGTGTGCTTGGTGCCCTCTTCCCCACCCTGCTCCACTTTCCCCAACCCAAACAATAAGTGTCCAGGTTAATCATGCTACATTCATACTTTTACACATATTCAGATGTAGCTCCTCTATTAATCAACCTTACCCTTCTTCCTCTCCTATCCTTCCATTCCAGTTTTGCTGAGATTTCTCCTCCATTATCTGGAGTACCTCTGGTATCTCCACTACTCCCTAGTTTTGGCGTATTAGAGAAAACATATATCCCTTCTCTTTATGTGCTTAGCTGATCTCACTTAACATAATGTTCTCCAGATCTTTCTTCTTGTGAATGCCATGATTTTATTCTTCTTTATAGCTGAATAGAATTACATTGTGTGGATTTCTCATAATTTTGCAATCCATTCATTGATGGAGACCTAGGTTGGTTCTATATTTTGGCTATTACAAATTTTGCTGCTATGAACATGGGTATGCATATGTTACTGTAGTTCTCTAATTTCAACCCTTTTAGTCAAATACCCAGGAGTGGTATAGCCAAACCATTTGATAGATCTATTCCCAGTTTTCTAAGGAATCTCCACACTGATCTCCACAGCAGCTGAACTAGTTTGCATGCCTACCAACGGTGTAAAAGAGTTCCTTTTTCCTCACATCCTCACCAGCAATTGTTGTTGTTTGATTTCTTTATGCTTGCCACTCTGGTTAGGGTTATATGGAATCTCAGCGTAATTTTGGTTTGCATCCCCTTGATGGCTAATGGTGTTGAACATCTTTTCATGTATCTATTGACCATTAATATCTCTTCTTCTGTGAAGTGTCTATTCAGTTCAGTTGCCCATTTCTTGACTGGGTTATGTGTTTTGCTAATATAGTCTTTTGAGCTCTTTGTATATTCTGGATATTAGCCCTCTATCCAAGTGGTAGCTGATAAAGACCTTCTCCCTCTCTACATTCTTTCTCTTTAGGTTCTTGGTAGTTTCCTTTGATGAGAAGAAACCTTTTAGCTTGATACCATCCCACTTGTTAATTCTTGTTTTAATTTTCTGTGCTTTGTAGGTCTTGTTGAGAAAGTAACTGCCTGTGCCTATATGTTGGATTGTTGAGCTTATGCTCTCCTCTAATAACTTCACAGTCTCTGGTATAATTTCTAAGTCTTTGATACATCTTGAGTTGATTCCTGTGCATGGTGAAAAGGTAAGGATTTAGTTCCATCTTTCTACAAATGAATAGCCAATTCTCCTAGCACTATTTGTTGAAAAGGTTATCTTTTCTCCAGCGTAAGAGTTTGCCCCCATTGCAAAGATTGACTATAGGTGTGTGGGATTGTTTCTGTATCTTCTATTCTGTTCTACTGGTCTGTATGCCTGTTATTGTGTAAATACTATTCTATTTTTAATACAATTGTTCTATAGTATAATTTGAGGTCTGGGATTGTGATGACTCCTGCATGGTTCTTGATGCTGAGAATTGCTTTGGCTAGTCTGGGTCTTTTCTTTTTCCATATAAAATTTAAGACTGATTTTTCTAAGTCTATGAAGAATGTTGGTGGTTTTTTAATTGGAATTGGATTGAATCTATAGATCACGTTTGGCAGAATGGCCATTTTAATGATATTTATTCTGCTTATTCATGAACAATAAAGATATTTTTATCTTCCAAGGTCCTCAATTTCTTTCTTTAATGTTTTGTAGTTTTCTCTGTAGAGGTCTTTTACATCTTTGGTTAAGTTTATTCCTAGGTATTTTTATTGGTATTGAGGTTATTATAAATGGAATTGTTTTCTTTATTTCTTTTGTTGTGGATTTACTTTTGGCATAAAGATAGCAAATGATTTCTTTAGGTTGATTTTGTACCCTGAAACTTGGATGAATTGGTTAATCATCTCCAGAAGTGTTTTGATTGAGTTCTTTGGGTCTTCTAGATAAAGAATCATATCATCTTCAAATAAGGATAGTTTTCATTCCAGTCTTTCTATTTGAATTCCTCTAATTTCCTTCTCTTATTTCTGTGGCAAGAGTCTTGAGGACCATATTGAAAAGGAGTGGTGATAGTGGGCATCCTTGTCTTATTCCTGATTTTAAAGGGAATTTTTGCAGTTTTTCCCCATTCAATATGATGACTGTATATTGTGTCAATAATGTTGAAATACATTCCTTCTATTCCAATTTTCTGCAGTGTTTTTAACATAAATGGTTATTAGATTTTGTCAAATGTTTTATCAGCATCTATTGATATGATCATGTGACTTTTGTTCTCAGTTCTATTTATGTCGTCAATAACATGTATTGATTTGCATATGTTGAACCAGCCTTGCTTTTCTAGGATGAAACCAACTTGGTCATGGTGTACAATTCTCTTGATGTAGTTTCAAATGTGTAATTCTCTTGATGTAGTTTCGAATGTGTATAGCTTGTATTTTGTTTAGAATTTTTGCATCTATGTTTATTAAGGATATTGGTCTGTAATTTTCCTTTCTTGAAGTATCTTTATTTGGTTTGGGAATTAATGTGATACTGGCCTAGTAGAGGAAATTTGGGGAAATTCCATCTCTTTTAGTTTCCTGGAACATGTTGTGAAGTATTGGAATTAGTTCTTCACTGAAACTTTTGTAGAATTCAGAAGAAAACACATTAGGGCCTGGGATTTTCTTTGATGGCAGAATTTTTATTGCTGTTCCTATTTTTTCACTTTATATTGGTTGGTTTAGGCTTACTATGCCCTCTTGGTTCAGTTTAGGTGGGTTCTATGTGCTTAGAAATCTATCAATTTCTTCCATGTTTTCCAGTCTGTTGGAGTATAAATTTTCAAAATAGTTTCTAATAATCCTTTGAATTTCCCCACTGTCTGTGGTGATGTCTCCTTTTTCATTTCTGATTTTAATAATTTGAGTTTATTCTCTCTTTCTTTTGGCTAGGTAGGCCAGGGGTTTGTCAATCCTCTTAATTTTTTCAAAGAATCAGCTTTTTTTTGTTGATTCTTTGAACTGATTTGTTTTTGTTGTTGTTGTTGTTGTTTTCCTCAATTTTATTTATTTCTGCTCTGCTTTTAATAATTTCCTGCCTTCTCCTGGATTTAGGATTAGATTGTTGTAATCAGTCTTTCTAGGTACTTGAGTTGTGTCATTAGGTTGTTTACTTGACAACTCTCTGTTTTTCTTAATTGGGCACTCAAATGCTATAAAATTTTCACGTATCACTTCCTTCAGAGTGTCCCATAGATTTTGGTAAGTTGTTTTCCTATTTTTATTTATTTTCAGAAATTTATTTATCCCCTAGTTTCCCATCTTACCCACTCATCTTTCAATAGTGTATCATTCAATCTTCATGTATTCAAATAGTTTCTTTTCAGTTTTCTGTTTTTTATACTTTTAGATTTCTACTTTCATTCCATTATGGTTTGAAAAGATGCAGGAAATTATATTACATCTTTTGAATTTCCTGGTGCTTGCTTTGTGTCCCAGGATGTGATCTATTTTGGAGAAGGTTACATGGATTGCTGAGAGGAATGTATATTCTGTTGTTCTTAGTTGAAATATTTTGTATATGTATATTAGGTCCATTGGTTTATAGGTTTTTTTTAGTTCTGAATAGTCTTTACTTATCTTTTGCCTTGAAGATCAATCCAGTATTATGAGAGGTGTGTTGAAGTCTCCCAATATTATTGTATTTGGGTCTAATGAGATTTGATGTCCAGGAAGGTTTGTTTTACAAATGTGGCTGCACCCACATTTGGGGCATAAACATTTACTTTCATTATATTTTCTTGGTGGATTGTTCCTTTTAATAAAAGGAAGTGCCCTTCTTTGTCTCTTCTGATGTGTTTTAGCTAAAAGTCTGTTTTGTCTGATATCTTTGTTGCTACCCCTACCCATTTTTGGTCTGCGTTAGCATGATATTTCTTTTTTCATCCTTTCACTTTAAGTCTGTGAATGTCTTTGGCTGTAAGGTGAGTTTCTTACCAACAGCACATATTTGGATTATGGTTTTTAATCTACACTGCCAATCTATTTCTTTTGATTGGTGAGTTATGTTCTTTGACATTCAGAGTTATTGAAATATGATGTTTGTTTCTTGTTATTTTGTTTTCTATCTCCTGTTGGGTATAATATAATTTCTTCTTTACTTAGATGCCCCACTGATCAACTTCATCTCTTCTCTGGTTCTGTAACTTGCTTCTTTTTTCTCCCTTATCTTCAAACACTTTTTGTCTCCATCAATTTTGAATAAAAATTTGCTGGATATAGTAGTTTTGGTTAGAATTTGTTTTCTTCCAGAATCTGAATCACATTGTACCAGTCTCTCCTGGCATTCAAGAGTTGGGTTGTATAGACTGAGGTAATTCGTATTGTTTTGCCCCTAAATACCACTCATTCTTTTGTTTTCATTGCTTTTATGATTCTTTCCTTGGCCTCTATGTTGGTCATTTTGATTATTACATTGTGTGGGGAGGGCCTTCTTTGATCTTGTCTTAATGATGTTCTGTATGTCTCCTGAATGTGTAAGTCTAAGTCTCTTTCCATGTTTTAAAAATTCTCTAAAATTATTTCTCTGAATATATTACGAATGCCCTTGATCTGTACCTCTCTCCCTTCTTCAATACCTTTTATCCATAAGTTAGTACATTTTATATTGCTCCATATTTGTTGGATGGTTAGGTTTTGTTGCTAAAATGACTTCTGTATGCTATTGACTATGCTTTTGGTTTTGAATGAGCTATATTCTAACAATGATATCCTATTTTCCATTTCATCTAATTTTCCAGAATTTCTTTCTATTGCTGGAGTCATTTCATTTATTTATTCTTTCATTTCATTCCAGACCTCATTTTGATTCTTTCTTAGTGTCTCCACTTTCTCTTTCATTTTCTGTATACTTCCTTTGAGGCCTTTCATCATATTGTAGATATGAATTCAGAATTCTTGCATTTCTTTTAGGTCAATCTTTGTGATTTGTGTTGTTTCTTCACTATTCCTAATTATTGTGTTTTCAAGGTTCTCATTCTTGTTTTTCTCATATTGTGGCATCTTTTGTGGGTATTATGTCTACTCCAATCTTAGTTGTAGAAACTTAGAGTTGTCAGCAGGTAAGCAGTACTTTTTCCAAAGGTAAGGTTTGGGTGATGGGAGAGGAGCTGGGGTAATGGGTATAGCAATCAGGTAAGATAGAGGATAGGATTATATTGAGTAAAAATTTAAGTATAATAAGGTTATATCTGGTTGAGAATGAAAGAAAGTTATATAGTAGGACTCCTGTAGTTAGTAGAGTATTTTTAGTATGGAGATATGAAATACCTTGAATATTAAATAAGGAGATACACTAAGGGAAAATTTTTCAAGAGAATAGAGTATATAGGGTAGAGGGAGAAAGTTTGTAAAAGGAATGGGGGGAAGGAGCAAACAAACACAAAAAAGTAACAAAAAAGATACAAAAGCTAACTATATTTTTATACTGGCAAATATATTCTTAGGACTACATGGGTATACCTATAAATTTTCATTAGTGAGTTTATATGCTAAATAATATTATTTCACTAAATTGCTTATTCCAAATAAAGAGACATATAGAAAACATATAGAAAATTCAAGTTCAGAGAGTCATTTCTTAAATAATGTGTGTAGGTGCAAGAAAAATTATCATCTACATTAGATTCTATCTTATGATCTTCAGAAAATCCGCTAAAATTAAATTAATAAGTAAAATTTAATTTATTATGCATATGTAATCGTGTACCTTTTTGTATCTACTTTCCTGCAAACCTTTCACACTGTACATTTATGTGTCCCGGGGTCACTACAAAATATAGAAATGCCTACTAAACAACACTAAATTACTCTCAGTGTGGTTTTTAAAATGTACCCTAACATTGCCTTAATCAGACTGTCTCAGTTACTACCGTAACTCACTGTGCAGGTGGTAGATAAGAAGAATTTTATTCAATTGCCTAAAGTTTTGTTGATTTGGAAACTGCAAATCTAGGTCACTGATAATTTTCTAGAAATGGTTTCTGTAAATTTGTAGGTTCACAGATTTGCTATTTCTGCCAATTACTTGTGCTTGAATTCTCTGGATACAATTCAATAAGTGGCTCCTCTCCTCAATGAGCAGTTTTATAAAGATGCAACTATTAATGCAGGTCAGTATATGAGTTTAATTCTACTATAAAGTTTAAAACATTTTTGTAGTGAAAAGATGCACTAGACCTTAAAGTAAGTCAAATAAACAAATCCTTCCAATACTTGTGTTCATAGAATAAAATTAGCCAAACACATGACATTTTTATTATCTAATTTACTTTGCTCCATGTCTTATTTTCATAATAATTCTATATAGGAATTATTTTCACACTCTTTACTGTCATCCAGTGGTTTTCAATTATTCTGGTAGTGAGAAGATACCTTTCTGACCTATAATTACTTGAAGAAAAAAAAATAAAAATATGATATTAAAAATTGAAAATAGTAAGTGTTCTGGAAAAAATTTCAGTATACAAAATTTTATAATTTTTCTCTATTATTTTAAAATTATTTTTATGTGCAGGATTCCCAAGTTTCTAAGCACTTAATTGTGATTTGGCATCAGAAGAAATGGCAGATTTGAAAAGCTTAAACTTGCAACATTGCAAAAACAAAAATAAATTAAGGAAAGAGACTATATGAGCTATATAATTCTTTATGTTAGTTGTAGCACATACAGACTATCATAATGTATTGATAATTTATTCACAGATTAACAGTTTGTGTGTGTGTGTGTGTGTGTGTGTGTGTGTGTGTGTGTTATTGAAGATTTAGTCCAGAAGCAATTAACCTCTGTGCTACATCCCTAGCCCTATTTAGTTATTTTTCTTTATTTTGAAATGAAGCTTCTATGAATTGCTGGGACTTTTGCTCAATTGTTGAGGCTGGCCTCAAACCTGCAATCTTGTCTCAGCCTCAGAAGTACTGTGATTATAGGCATGCACCACCACATCTGGCACTTAGTATTTTATTTTCAGATTTCATATTCTGTCTAAATTTGTAGGCAAAATTTTAGCAAGAATTTTCATCCTACACTATTTTATGAAAATACTTTTTCAACACCTTCTAAGCATCCACCAACAAGAAAACATTCTCAGTGTCATTGATATATTTTTTTATACCTGAATATTTTTAAAGACCACCATCCCCCCCCAAAATAGCCCCTTAGTCTGGTATTAGAAATTTCTTTTTGAAAATTACTTAAAAATTATGGATAGAACTTAGCTGGGCATGGTAGCGCACACTTGTAATCCGCGTGCTTGGGAGGCGTAGACAAGAGGATGGCGCAGGTTTGAAGCCAGCTGCGCTGTCTTAACAAACCCTGTTTCCAAATTTAAAAAATATAAAAATATAGCCGGGCGTGGTGGCGCACGCTTGTAATCCCTGCGCTTGGGAGGCAGAGACAGGAGGATCGCGCAGGTTCGAAGCGTGAGCTGGCTTAAGAGACCCTGTTTCCAAATAAAAATACAAAATAGGTGTCTGGGAGTGGAGCCCGGAGGTAGAAGGGCTTCCAGGAACCCCAGTACCACCAATAAATAAATAAATAAATAAATAAATAAATAAATAAATAAATAAATAAATAAAAATATACGTCTGGGATGTAGCCCAGAGGTACAAGGGTTTCCAGGAACCCCAGTACCACCAAAAAATAAAATATGGATAGAACTCAATTTACTAAAAATGCATAAATTTGCGTTAAGAAAACAAATATTTTTCTTTCTGACTTAAATGAATTTCATCTGTGCAACTGTGTAAAATGGAAGCTTTATTATTACTTGTCTTAAAATGGCTTGACCTAAAATGTTAAGTTGAAATTTATATTTTTTGGGCAAAGCCAGAAATTCTATATGGTAGAAACATTCTAAGTCTTCACTTTATGAATATGAAAATCTTTCCTACAAGTAAAGTTAAAAGACAAATGTATATAGAAGTTGTCTATAAATCATGAATAAACTTAAGTCCTACAATAGGAATATAAATTTAACATGTTTATTATAATTTATGTTTAATGTTGGTGTTAAATTTTTTAGATTTCGAATACAGATTAGATATTGTTTATATATTCTGTGCTATAAATGGAATGTTTGTGACTTTGTCCCAAGTTCATATGTTGAAAATTGAATCCCCAAATGGATGGTAACAGTAGTTTGGGCCCTTGAGGTATAATTATGTTATGCAGGTGGATCCCCTATAATTTGGGATTAGTGCTTTCATAAAAGAGTGCCTGAAGATCTCCCTTGACTTTTTTTTTGCCATATGAGAATACAATAGAAAGATAGCTGTTTATAAAAAAGTAACCAGACCCGTACCAGAAGCCAATCTGATAGTGCCTTGATATTAGACTTTGCAGCCTCCAGAACAGTGGAAAATAAATTTCTTTTCTGTACAAGGTACCTAGTCTATACTGTTTTTAATAGTAGCTTTCATGGACTGAGAAACCCTATTTTCCAGAAGAACAGTAAAATTTTGCTTCAGCAAGATAAACAAGGACAGAGATGGTTAAAAGAACAGATTTTTATTCCATGTGAAATAAAAAAAATATAACTTTTTAAAACTTAGGCTAACTTAGTAGTGATATTTATTATTTATTAAGGAGATTTTCAATGTCAGTTGTTCAGCTGTGACATCTATCATCAGAAATTCATTCATCTATTCATGGATATCTTGGTTGATTCCATAGTTTGGTAATCGTGGATTATGTGGCTATGAACGTAGACACCCATGAATTAGTTTGGTAGTTCAGTTTCCAAAAGTTCCAGTTCAGATGGATATGTTTTGTCTGCATCTCTAATATTCTAGCTGCTGTTGCGGCCATCTTAACCCCTCTCGAATATTTTTCTTTTTTCTTTTCCTTTTTTTTTAAATAAGAGAAGAGAGTATGTGTGGTTTGGGGAGGATGTGGGATCAGGCACTCCTAACGATGGAGCAATGAAATTATTATTTTTTTCTTTCTGAGTGGGGGGTTCACCAAAGGGTGCCCCGCCTGCACCCGCCCACCGGCCTGGGGTCAGGGCCTTTTGGCCCTGGCCTCCAGGCCCTTTTATGTGTGTGTGTGTGGGGGGTTGCCTAAGGGTGCCCCACCCGACCCTCCGAGTGTAGGTGCCTTGAATCCCGGACCTCAGGGCCCTTCCTTCCGGGTGGGGGGGATTGCTTAAGGGTGCCCCACACCCGCCTGGGGTATGTCCTCCACCTCCCGCTCCCGCCCACCGGCCTGGAGTCGTGGCCTTGGGCCCGGATATCCAGACCCTTTAGGGTGTGGGGGGTCTCCTAAGGGTAGCCCGCCCGCTACCCGCAAGGGGTCGGGCCTTCTGCGCGGACCTCCAGGCCCTCTAAGGTTGCCCCACCTGTGCCCCCCTACCCACCTAGGTTTGGGGCATTGCGGCCCTGACCTCTGGGCCTTTCTGGGTGCGAGGGTGGGGGGTTGCCTCTGATAACCCATTTTTAGACACGAAACAATGGTAAAGCTTTTCTTGTGAACTTCTAATGATATTTCAGCTGTAGATCCTTACAGTAAACCCCATCAACAGGCGTTAACTGTGATAGTGTGTCCAAATCCATCCATGAAAGAATTTCTGTTGACTCATTCTCATAATTTGGAAAAGTATATAATACAAAATCATATCATGGTAATTCTTCTCAAAGTCTCTTTAGTCTTTTTCATAGAGAAGGAATATTAAATGGCACAATGGCGTTAACATATAAGGTTTTCCTGACTTCAGGTTGGTGTACAAGTGCTTTAAGAAGTCTTAAGCTCCTCCCGGCCACCCTGGCATGGCTTTTGGTGGGGGTCTCATCACACTATTTGAAGATGTTTATATCATTTACCACATGAATATCCAAGCCCACTCATTAATATCATAAATTAGCAAAAATATTAAAAGTTCTTATTTTTCAGCAGGTAGCATATTTGTAAGTGCTATCAGAAGAACACTTGGCACTAAACCTGGTTTCTATATAAAGCTTGAATCTTTAATTTTGAAATTTCTGATTTGAAATTCCAGATGTTCTAGGTTATGAGAGCATTTATTAATCTAAGTATAATATTAGATTATAACCTATAACAGAATAAGCTTTTCTATTATCAAACCTGTGAAATGAGTATCCATGTGTTCTTAAAAAATCCTCAGACTACAGAACAAAATATTTTAGAATAGGTCAAGAGCTACTATGTGTTTCTGCATGTGGGACTGCCTTGATCTCAATTTAAGAAATATTCCTAATGTTTTAAAGGTGAATAAATGGATCCTGAATATATGTACAAATTATCTTCAAAGGTAGAAAGGGAAACACATGAACCACTCTCTTGGTCTTGAGGGCCTTTCTTTCATCCCTCACTTTTTTTGACAATAAAACAGCTCCAAAATTACCACTGAGCCATTCCAGAAACTTTTTTTTTTTTTTTTTTTTTTTTTGCGGGTCTAGGGATGGAACCCAGGGGCATCGACCTCTGAGCTACACCCCTGCCCTATATTTTATTGTGTATTTTGAAACAGGATCTCACTAGGTTATGGAGGGCTTCACTAAGTTGCTGAGGCTGTCTGCAAACTGTGATCCTTCAGTCTCAGCCTCCCAAATGCTGGGATAACAAGTGTGTGCCACCACGCCCAGCTCAGAAACATTTTAACACATATCACTCATGTCCATTTTCTCCTAGAGTCACCGCTTCATGCTATACACATGTGTGTTACACAATAGAAAGGAACATTGAAGCCAGGCATGGTGATGCATGCTTGTAATGCCAGCATTCAGGAGCCTAACAGGAGGATCAAGGTTCGTGGACAGCCTCGGCTACTTAGTGAGGCCCTTTGCAACTCAGTGAGACCCTGTTTCTAAATAAAGAATAAAATAATCAGGCATGGGGTATAGCTTGGAAGTAGAATGCCCCTGGGTTTTATTCTCAGTAGTGTAAAAAAAAAAAAAAAAAAAAAAAAAAAAGAAAAGAACAGAGAACACTTTAGTATTTTGAGAAACTGTCTGTGCAGCACCAAAGACGATATGTGTGAAAGAAAAAATAAATAAACTGTGGCTGTCTCCGAACTTCCTGCTTCTCTCTTTAGTTATCACCCGTATTTACTTGTGTTAAATTTAATTAGAGAAGGCCAGTATCTGAAAGAGTTGCCAAGGGAGCCTGTTCTGTTGAGAAAGTAGATCGAGAAGGAGGTCTAAGAATGAGGAATAGCCGAAGCCTTGCCTGGGTTATTGGGCAAAAAACAATATTTTTTTAAAGAGCCTTGCGTAGAAAGTAATACAAGTACCTTTAACAATTTAGCTTCTCCAGGAGCAGGAAACAGTCATTATTTTAACAAGTTTTCTCAGCCAAGAAGTACTCAAGGGCATTATGAAAGGGGTGATAACTGATGATTTTTAATATGTAAGAGTGCATTCTCTAGGAGAGCTGCCAGCTCTGCCACCTGGGCAGAGTGCAGAGAAATGACATTTCACTACATCATAGAGCACAAACTGCAGAGTGAAACCATTTTTACTTACTCTCTACCTGCTGATTTTTCCCTTTTTTCTCTATTATATAAAAGCTTTATTTACTAATTTTTAAATTTGTTGATTTCATTTATACCTATATACAATAATGCTAAAATATATTTAAATACTATTACTACTTATAGATTTAAAACAAAGAGGATAATAACAAGCATATCAAAAGACAAGCATATTAGATAGCATGAAAAATATAGTTAATAATAATGTGTTATATACTTAAAATTTGCTAAGAAAATAGATTTCAAACATTCTGGCCACATACACAAAAATGGCAATTAATTGAAGTGATAAATAAATTGGCTTGATAGCAATGCTTATTTCATAATGTATATGTATATCAAAACATTTCATTATATATCTTAACATACAAAATTGTATTGGTCAATCATACATAAATAAAGTTAGAGTGGTTAAGAAAAACACGCAAAATATATATCCATAAGGCCAATACTTCCAGTGTACTGAAAAAATGTATAAAAACAGAGATCCATAAAAAAATCAGTGATAGTTTTATTTCTGATTTTTTGAAACTATAATTTTATCAAAAAAAATTTTAACGCACAACTGTTATTAACATTTTAAATGTTAATAAATAACTCATTGTATCTCTCCAAGTTCACAAAACTTAATTGCTATTTATTATTTAATCTCAAATATTTTCTCTTAATGATTACATATAAATTAATTATTAATAGTTGGCATTATTTAATTTATTAGTCAAAATTAGTGCATTAATATAGTGTATATATGATTTAATGTCAATAACTAATTTTGGAAAATAGACATCGTGAGAATAAAAATAGGCAATTTTCACTAATTTAAATTGAAAATCATTTTGATTGGTTTATATGTCAATATTTTGAAAAATTCAAATAACTAACAAATGTACAAAGAAATTCTCAACATGATAATAGTCAGAGAAATGCAAATCAAAACTACCCTGAGATTTCACCCAAATACAAATAGAATGGCAATCGCTTAAAACACAAACAACAAATGCTCATGAAGATGTGGAGAAGTGGGAACTCTACTACATTGTAAGTGGAACTGCAAATTTGTGCAACCACTTTGGAAAACTGTAGGGAGAATCCTCAGAAGAATAGAAACAAACTTACCATATGATCCAGCAATAAGACTTCTGGGTATCTACCAAAAAAATGGAAACCAAATTACCAAACTAATACATGCATATCTATGTTCATATGTTCTGCACAATTCACAATTGCCAAACTATGGAACCAGCCAAGTTGTCCATCAATAGATGAACGGATTACAAAACTATGGGATATGTACACAATGGAATTTTACTCAGCCATAAAGAAAAACAGAATTACATCATTTACAGAGAAATGGATTGAACTGGAAGACATTATGCTAAATTAGATTAGCCTGCCCTCCCCCCCCAAAAAAAAGAAAAGAAATTGAATGCTCTCACTAGTATGTGAAAGTTAGGGAAAAATGGGTCATAGAAGAAACTCTAGATGAAGAAGGAGAAACCATAGATGAGCAAATAAGGAGACCTGAAGGGAGAAAAAGGAAAATTATCTAATGCTCATGATGTATATTAATAAACATATCAAAGTCAATCACTAGGCCAATCATGAAAAGGAGGGAGGAGGGGAGATTAGGGAGGGAATTGGGTAAGGGCTAATTGATGTATGCATGTATGCCTCCACCATCTTGTTCTCCATTAAGATGTATGACTACAATGCATCAACAAAATTTTAAAAAAATTTGTAATCAAACAAGAAAAATGCTTTTATTCAAATTACAGTAATTCTAAAATATAAAAATTATTTTCTGCCTTTGGAAATGTATCCATTGATTTATTTCATCATGTGCACAATGATGTGTATACAAAAATACAAATTGTACTGTTGTTAATAAGAGCAAAAGACTGAAAATTACCTCAATGTACAACAATTTGCAGTGTATCCAATATATCATATATAACATATAGGAGCTGATGAAAAATCTCAAGATTTTACACATCTTTCATGAGTTTTATATTATAAATATATACATATATTTTTGGGGGTACTAGGGATGGAACCTATGGGTATACTACCTCCAAGCTATATCCCAAGCCCTATTTTTTATTCTTTATTTTAAAACTTGATTTCACTGAGTTGCAAAGAGCCTCACTAAGTAGTAGTTAAGGCTGTCCATGAACTGGATTCCTCCTGTCCCTCCCAAATGCTGGGATTACAAACATGAGTCACCATGTCCAGCTTAGAAATATATAAATGTTTTAAAAGAATTTAGTGAAACACCAGGCATGGTGGTGCACACTTGTAATCCCTGCACTTGGGAGGTGGAGACAGAATGATCACACAGGTTCAAAACCAGCCATGCTGCTGTCTTAAGAAATCCTGTTTCCAAATAAAAAGTATAAAATAGATCTGGGAGTGTAGCCTGGAAGTAAGTAGAAGTGTTTCCAGGAACCCCAGTACCACCAAAAAAAAAAAAAAAGAATTTAGTGAAAATTAAAAACTCGTCCATTGAGCATGTTTCTTAGAAATATGAGAGACAATACAAGATAAAAGGAAATGCTGTGAAAGCTGAATATAAAATATTTATTTATTTTTTGAATTCTTTATTGATGTATTGTAGTAGTACATCTTAATAAAGTACAAGATGGTGGAAGTATACATGCACACATCACCCAGTTAGCTTTTACCCAGCTCCCACCCCATTTCCTGACCCCTCCTTCCTTCTCATGTTTGGCTTAGTGATTGACTTCGATATGTTTGTGAATGTACATCATGTACATTAGGAAATTTCCTCTTCCTTCCTCCTATCCCCATTAGTTATCTTGCCTTACTGGCTCATCTACAGTGTTTCCTTCTTCATCTAGACTTCTTCCTATAACCCATTTTCTTTCTAGCTTTAATGTATTAAGGAGAACATCCAATTTCTTTGTGTGTGTGTGTGTGTGTGTGTGTGTGTGTGTGTGTGACTGAGTAATCTCACTTAGCATAATGTCCTAGAGTTCAATTCATTTCTCTGTAAATGACATAATTATGTTTTTATGACTGAGTAAAATTTCATTGTGTACATATTCCATAGTTTTGTAATCAAATATTCTGTTGATGGACATCTTGCCTGGTTCCATAATTTGGAAACTGTAAACTGTGCAGCTATGAATATAGATATGCATGTATTCGTTTGGCAGTTTGTTTTCCACAGTGTTTGGTAGATACCCAGAAGTGGTATTGCTGAATTAAATGGTAAGTTCATTTCCATTTTTCTGAGGATCCTTTATACTGTTTTCAAAAGTGCTTGCACTAATTTGCAATCACACCAACAGTGTATTAGAGTTCTCACTACCCCACATCCTTACCAGCACTTGTTGTAGTTAGTAGAAATTTCAGAGTAGTTTTGATTTGCATCTCTCTGATTGCTAATGATGTTGAACACTTTTTATGCATTTATTGGCCATTTGAATTTCTTCTATTTTGAAGTGTTTATTTAGTTCACTTGCCATTTTTGATTGGGTTATTTGTTTCCTTAGTGCTGAGTTTCTTGAGTTCTCTGTATATCCTAGATATTAGTCCTCTATTGGAGGAGTAGGTGGCAAAAATCTCTCATTCTTTTGGCTCTCAGTTAAGGTTCTTGATAGTTTCTTTTGCTTTACAGAACCTCTTCAGTTTAATGCAATCTCAAGTATTGATTTGCCATTTCATTTCTTGTGCCTTTGGGGTCCTGTTGAGAAAGTTTTATCATTCACCTACATGTTGCAGTGTTAGACTTATTCCCTCTTCAAGGAGCCTCAAGGTCTTTGGTCTAATTTCCAAGTATTTGATCCATCTTGAATTGACTTTTGTGCAGGGTGAAAGAGTGGGATTTATTTCCATTTTTCTGCATATAGTTAAACAGTTATGGCAACAGCATTTGTTGAAGAGGCTACCTTTTTCCCAATGTATATAAAATTCTGAATTCAGAAAACCCTTAATAGAATTTAAATATACAATTAGAATATCTGCTTCTGACTTCCAAATGTATCAAATTGAGTCCCAAATATTAAATTATTTCAGGAAATATACCTGTCACAATAAGCATGAAATAGTATCGCCATTTTCTTCTTTATTATAAATCATAGCAGTGGCCAGGTGTGGTGTGCATGCTTGTATACCCAGTACTTGGGAGGCTGAGGAGGATTGCAAGTTCATGGCCAGCCTCAGCTAGTTAGTAAGGCCCTCTTCAATTTAATGAGACTCTGTTTCAAAATAAAGAATACAAAATAGGGCTGGGGATCTAGTTCAGAGTAGAAGGCTCCTGGATTAAATCCCATTATAAATAAATAAATAAATCATTGCAGCCACCAGACTGCAGTATGTACTTTACATCTATGAATATAGATTTTCTTTTCCATTCATAAATTGACATGAAACTTTTAAATTTCTACACACAATAGTTACTTTAATTCTGAGTCCATACAGAGGCTAGGTTTGTATCCATTGTAAAATAGGATAGAAATACAATAAGTGTTACTGGAACTAAAGTGAAAAATGGGTACTTCACCAATTCAAATATCTTGAGGATGAAACTTAGAGGCATCTGATTTTTCTCTAATAAAATCTGTTTTGACCACTGTAAGTCTTTTGATATCCATAAAAGTTTTAGTATTAGTTTACTGCTATCTACAATCAACCTATTGAGATATTAATACACATTTCACTGACTGTATGGATCAAATTGGGAAAAATTAAATATTTTCACAATATTAAAACTTTTTATATAACATTCCCACAGCCATGGCACCTATAACAAAATACTTCAGACTGAGTAACTGATAAGTAGCAGAAATATATTTCTCAAAGTTCTAGAAGCTGGAACTTTTAAGATCAAAATGGCATAAATATTTGGTGAGGGTCCATTTTTCAAAGATGCTGCCTTCTAATTCTGTTCTCACACAGTGAAAGAGAAAGACAGCTCTCTAGGGCCTCCATTATGAAAGAACTCATACCAGTAAGAACAATTCTGTCCTCAAAACCTAATCACCTCCCAAAAGGCCTTATTTCCAAATGCCATTAGCAGAGAAGCAAGTCAACATATAAATATAAATATAAATTTCAATTTGAGAAAAGACAAATATTCAGACTATAGCAGTATCTCTCAATTTACTAGAGCTTGTTTACATTATTACACCAATTATTTCTAGGTTTCAGTATATAGGACTTTAATACATTTCTACTCTTTATAATTATCTGAATTATTTCATAAATTTTGATAATATTATTCATATTTGAAATTTGATTTCTGATTGTGGCAGAATGTGGAATATAAAGAATTTTTTGTCAAATGTATTAATGTTACAGCCTACATTCTTACTGACATGTGTTATTAATTCTAGTAACTTTATTGTATTTATTATATTACTTTTGCATAAATAATTATATTATCTACAAATGAACTATTTTTACTACATCTTGTTTTACCATAGACTTAAAACTGCCTGAAACAAATAAACTAGATCAGTAGAAAGATTAATTTCTATACTAATTTGTATGCCAACTCTTAAAAATCCTTTTTTCTAAAATTTTAATGCTTTAAAAATTATTTCATATATTATAAAAAACTGTAGTTATTTTCTGTCAGCAGAGTAAATTCAAGCCACTTTTTATTTTTACTGAAACATAGTCCCTCATAAAAAAATGGTAGAATATTTTAAACTTTAAAAAATTGTATAATTTGTTAAAAATTACTTTGTGAGATTTAAAATATTAATAACAACTTTAAGATAATTACATTCTTGACATTTTATTTTTTTTATTTTTTCCAGTGGTTCATTGTAGTATACATCTTAATGGAATAAAAGATGTGGAGATATACATGCACACATTACCCATTTAGCCCTTACCCAAACCCCACCCCATTCCCTCCTTCTCATGCTTGGTTTAGTGATTGATATATTGCTTTAAGTACATAATGTGCTTTAGAAAGTTTTCCTCTCTGGAAGCCTACAGAATAGGAAAAGACCTTTACCAGCCACCATTCTGAGAGGGGGCTAATATCCAGAATATAGAAAGAGCTCAAAAGACTCTACACTAGCAAAACAAGCAACCCAATCAAGAAATGGGCAACTGAACTAAAGAGATACTTTACAAAATAAGAGATACAAAGGGCCAATAGATACATGAAAAGATGTTCTACATCATTGGCCATCAGAGAGATGCAAATCAAAACTACACTGAGATTCCATCTAACCCCAGTCAGAGTGGCAAGCATAAAGAAATGAAACAACAATTGCTGGCGAGGATGTGGGGAAAAAGGAACTCTTTTACACTGTTGGTGGGAGTGCAAACTAGTTCAGCCACTATGGAGATCTGTGTGGAGATTCCTAAGAAAGCTGGGAATATATCCACCATATGACCCAGCTCTACCACTCCTGGGTATTCTTCCAAAGGGGTTGAAATCAGAGAACTATAGCAACATATGCATACATATGTTCATAGCAGCACAATTCCATTATCTGGAATCCCGCTGGTATCTTCTATGTTCCTTAGTTTGGGCATATTAGAGGAAACATATATACCTTCTCCTTCTGTTCTTGGCTGATCTCACTTAACATAATCCTCTTCTTTATAGCTGAATAGAATTCCATTGTGTGAATTTCCCATAAATTTGCAATTCATTCATCTGTTGATGGAGACCTGGGTTGGTTCCATATTTTGGCTATTACAAATTGTGCTGCTATGAACATGGGTATGCATATGTTAATGTAGTTCTCTGATTTCAAGTCCTTTGGAAAGATACCCAGGAGTGGTATAGCCAAATCAAATGGTGGATCTATTCCCAGTTTTCTAAGGAATCTTCACACTGATCTCTATAGTGGCTGAACTAGTTTGCACTTCCACTAACTGTGTAAAAGAGTTCCTCTTTCCCCACACCTGCACCAGCAGTTGTTCTTGTTGGATTTCTTTATGCTTGCCACTCTGCTTGGGGTTAGATGGAATCTCAGAGTAGTTTTGATTTCCATATCCCTGATGGCTAGTGATGTTGAACATCTTCTCAAATATGTATTGACCATTTGTATCTCTTCTTTTGTGAAGTGTCTATTCAGTTCAGTTGCCCATTTCTCAATTGGCTTGTTTACTTTGCTAGTGTAAAGTCTTTTGAGCTCTTTGTATATTTTGGATATTACCCCCCTATCAGAGTGGTGGCTGGTAAAGATCTTTTCCCATTCTGTAGGCTTCCTCTTTAGGTTCTTGATGGTTTGCTTTGATGAGAAGAAACTTTTTGTTTGATGAGATCCCACTTGGTAATTCTTGCTTTAATTTTCTGGGCTTTGGAAGTCTTGTTAAGAAAGTTACTGCCTGTGCCTATATGTTGATCCTAAGCCTTTCTCTAGTAACTTCACAATCTCTGGTCTAATATCAAAGTCTTTGATCCACTCGAGTTGATTCCTGTGCATGATGAGAAGTAAGGATTCAGATCCAACTTTCTACAAATGGATAGCCAGTTCTCCCAGCACCATTTGTTGAAAAGGCTGTCTTTTCTCCAACGTATGATTGTGATGCTTTGTTTCTGGTTCTTGTTGCTGAGAATTGCTTTGGCTATTCTGGATCTTTTCTTTCTCCATACAAAATTCATAACTGATTTTTCCAGGTCTATGAGAAATGTTGTTGTTATGTTAATGGGAATTGCATTTCATCTATAGATCACTTTTGGCAGAATGGCCATTTTGATGATATTTATTATGCCTATCCATGAGCAATGGCAATCTTTCCATCCTTCAAGGTCTTCTTCCATTTCTTTCTTTAATGTTTTGTAGTTTTCTCTGTGGAGGTCTTTTACATCTTTGGTTAAGTTTATTCCTAGGTATTTTATTGGTTTAGAGGTTTTAGTAAATGGAATAGTTTTCTTTATTTCTTTCGTTTTGGATTCATTGTTGGCATAAAGAAAAGCAATTGATTTCTTTAGGTTGATTTTGTATTCTGCAACTTTGCTGAATTGGTTAATCAGCTCCAGAAGTCTTTTGGTTGAGTTCATTGGATCTTCTAGATAAAGAATCATATCATCTGCAAATAATGATAGTTTAAATTTCTCTCTTCCTATTTGAATTCCTTTGATTCCCTTCTCTTCTTTTATTGCTATGGCAAGAGTTTCAAGGACTATATTGAAAAGAAGTGGTGATAGTGGGCATTCTTGTCTTGTTCCTGACTTTAAAGGGAATTTTTGCAGTTTTTCCCCATTCAGTATAATGTTGGCTTTGGGTTTATTGTATATTGCCTTAATGATGTTGAAATGTGTCCCTTCTATTCCAATTTTCTGCAGTGTTTTTAACATAAATGGGTGTTGGATTTTGTCAAGTGCTTTTTCAGAATCTATTGATATGATCATGTGGTTTTTGTACTTAGTTTTTTTTTTAATGTGGTGAATAACATGTATTGATTTGCATATGTTGAACCAGATTCACTTTTCTGGGATAAAACCAACTTGGTCATGGTGTTCAATTCTCTTGATGTGGTTTTGAATACATATAGATAGTATTTTGTTTAGAATTTCTGCATCTATGTTTATTAAGAATATTGGTTGTAATTTTCCTTTCTTGAAGTATCTTTATTTGGTTTTGGGGATTAATGTGATATTGGCCTCACTGAAGGAATTAGGGAGAATTTCATCTCTTTCAATTTCCTGGAACAAGTTCTAAAGTATTGGTATTAGTTATTAACTGAAAGTTTTGTAGAATTTAAATGGAAACCTATCAGGGCCTGGGCTTTGCTTCGATGACAGACTTTTGATTGCTATTTCTATTTCTTTGTTTGTTATTGGTTGGTTTAGGCTTGCTATGTCTTCTTGGTTCAGTTTAGGTAGGTTATATTTGTTTAGAAATCTATCAATTTCCCCCATGTTTTCCACTTTGTTGGAGTATAAGTTTTCAAAATAGTTTCTGATAATCCTTTGAATTTCCTCTCTGTCTGTGGTGATGTCTCATTTTTCATTCCTGAATTTAATAACTTGAGTTGATTTTCTCTTTCTTTTCATTAGGTTGGCCAGGGGTTTGGTTAGTTTGTCCAGGTGTTGTGGGTGGGCACACTACAGCTAGCTCTGTCCTGGGTCTGGGGCAGGGCTCCAGAGGCTAGTGCTGGTGCTCAGGCAGTTTTCAGAAGGCTAGGGCTGGACCTGGGATGTGGGAGGTGAACAAGGTGAGCTCCGGGTCTAGGGGTGCGGCAGTGCCCACAGCTAGTGTAGGTCTGGATCATGGGCAGGGCACACAAGAATAGCACTGAATCCTGAGGTGGGGGACACGCACCCAGGGCAAGCGCCAAACCTGGCGCGCACAGTAAGTCTCACAGCTTCTGGGAACGCACTCAGATACCAGGCTTCCTTGATCCAGGTTTCTGGAGGACTCGCTGTGCACTGTAGCCCTGCCATTGGTGAGCACATGGGCTTTTGGCTCGGGCCCTGCTCGCTGCTTAAGATGTTGGAGCTCTATGTCCATTTTCAAACTTGAGCTATTTTGCCACATGGTCTCAGTCAGGTTCAGGGATTGTAGTTTGGGCTGGCAACTTGCGCTAGATCCAGATGCCTGGCTGTGTCTGCAGCAGATCCAGTGCTGGAACTTTTTTTTTGCAGTGGATCTCACAGTTCAGGGTTTCTGGATTCCTTCCGCCAAGGTTCCTGAATCTTTTTTTGTTCCTGAGATATATTTATTTTGTTGGTTAAGACACTGCCTTCTCAGTAGTTGAACTTTCTTTCAACCATTGAGAAGTGCCATGTCCCGCAGTTAACATTTTGCAAAAAAATCCAGAGAAAAAAGTTTGATGAATACTTTTGTTATTTTGATTTTCCTAAAGTGAATATTTTAAACATTTTTAAGTAGAAATTAAACATTGTAATTGTTTTATCTTTTTTAATGATAGTTTTATTTATTTTTTAAATTTTTATTGGTGCATTGTAGTTATACATCTTTTTTTTTTTTTGGTGGTACTGGGGTTCCTGGAAGCCCTTCTACCTCTGGGCTACACTCCCAGACATATTTCATTTGGAAACAGTGTCTCTTAAGCCAGCGTGCATTGCTGGATTCAAACCTGCGCGATCCTCCTGTCTCCATCTCCAAAGTGCGGGGATTACAAGCATGCACCACCACGCCCGGCTGTAGTCATTCCTCTTAATGGGGTATAATATGGTAGAAATACACATGAACACATCATTCAGTTCTTACCCAATTCCCACCTCATTCCCTCCCCTCCCTTCTCATAATTAGCTTATTGATTGACTTTGATATGTTTGTTTAAGTACCTCATATGCATTAGAGAATACCCTCATCCCCACTTCCATTCTCTCAGTTAGGTCACCTTATTTGCTCATCTATAGTATCTCCTTCTTCATCTAGAGTTCCTCCTATGATGCATTTTCTTCCTAGCTTCTGTATATTAAGGGGAGTATCTGATATCTTATTTTTTGTGTGTGACTCACTAATCTCATTTAGTATAATATCCTCCAGTTCCATTCATTTCCATGTAAATGATGTAATTATATTATTCTTTATGGCTGAGTAAAATTCCATTGTGTATATTTCCCATAGTTTTGTAATCCATTCATCTCTTGATGGAAATTTTGGCTGGTTCCATAGTATGGCAATTGTGAACTGTATGGCTATGAACATAGATATGCATGCATTAGTTTGGTAATTCGGTTTTCATTTTTTGGGGGGTAGATACCCAGAAGTGGTATTGCTGGATCATATGGGAAGTTTGTTACCATTCATCTGAAGATTCTCCATACTGTTTTCCAAAGTGGTTCCACTAATTTTCAATATCACTAACAATGTATCAGAGTTCCCACTTCTCCACATCCTCATCAGCATTTGCAGTTGCTTGTGTTTTGAATGACTGACATTCTATTCGGTGTTGGGTAAAATCTTAGGGTAGTTTTATTTTGCATCTCTCTGATTGCTAAAAATGTTGAACTTTTTTTCATACATTTATTGGCCATTTGAACTTGTTCTTTCATGAAGTGTCTATTCAGTTGACTTGCCCGTTTTTTGATTGGGTTATTTGTTTTCTTGGTGCTAACTTTTCTGTATATTCTAAATATTAGTCTGCTATCAGAGAAATTGGTGGCAAAAATCTTCTCCCATTCTGTTGGCTCTCAGTTGAGGTTCTTGATTTTTTTTTCTTTTTTGCTGTACAGAAACTCTTCAGTTTAATACAATCCCACTTATTGATTTGCCTTTTAGTTTCTTGTGCCTTAGAAGTCTTGTTGAGAAAGATTTTACCTGTGCCTATGTGTTGCAATGTTGGACATATGCCCTCTTCAAGGAGCCTCACGGTCTCTGGTCTAATTTCCAAGTCTTTGATTATCTTGAATTGACTCTTGTGCAGGGTGAAAAAGTGGGGTTTATTTTCATTTATCTGCATATGGTTAGCCAATTTTGCCAACACCTTTTGTTGAACAGACTATCTTTTTTCCAGTGTATGGTTGTGGCCCCTTTGCCAAAAATCAATTGGCTGTAAATGTGCAGAATTCTGAGTCTTCTATTCTGCTCTATTGGTCTATTATCTGTTTTTGTGTGAGTACCATGCTTTTTTTTTTTTTTTTTTTTTTTTTTAGTATGGCTTTGTAGTATATTTTAAAGTGAGGTATTGTGATTCCTCCTGCTCTTTAGTTGGTGAGAACTATCTTGGCTATTCTACTTTTTTTGAACTTTTTGAATCAGTCCCAAATGAATTTTGAATGCATGTTTCTAGTATTTTTTTTATCAATTTTGCATCCAAGTTCATAAAAACTATAGACCTATAGTTTTACTTCCTTGATATGTCTTTATTTGGTTTTGATATTAATGTGATGTTGGCTTCGTAGAATGTATTTGGGATAATCTGTTTTTCTATTTCACAAAAGAGATTGAGGAGTATTGGGATTAGCTCTTCTACAAAAGTTTTATTAAATTTTCTTGGGAAAAATATGGTCTTGGGCTTTTCTTTGATGCTAGGTTCTTTATTGCATTTTAATCTTTTTGATTGTTATTTGTTGTCTTGAATTTTCTATATCTTCTTGACTCAACTTAGGAAGGTTGTATTATCTAGAAAGTTATCAATTCTTTCAAATGTCCCAATTTTTTAAAGTATGGTATAGTTTTTCAAAGTACTTTCTGATAATCATCTGGTTCTACATTGTTGGTGTTAATTAAAATCTCCTTTTTCAACTTTTATCTTCATAATTTAGGTTGATTTATTCTTCTTTCTTCCTCTCTCTCTCTCGCTCTCTCTCTCTCTCTCTTTCTCTCTCTTTCTCTCTCTCTCTCTCTCTCTCTCTCTCTCTCTCTCTCTCTCTCTCGTTAAGCTATCTAGTGGTATATCTATCTTTTTTGTTTTGAGAAACCAGCTTTTGGTTTGTTGATTTTCTTTACTGTTTTATTGTTTTATCTTTTTATTCTCTACTTTTTTTTATTTTTGCTCTGATTTTAATAATTTCCCGTTTTCTACTGGTTTTTCAGATAGACTGTTCTTGTTATTAAAGGGCTTTGAGGTGCATTTTTAGGATTATTAGGTGATTTATTTGGTGATTTTCTTCTTATGTGGGCACTTATTTAGTCTCCAAGGGTTTATGTGGTTTCTTTGGGTCTTCTTATAGGAAAGTATGTCACATTTTTAAAATTTTCTAGTGTTCACTTTGTGGCCCAGTATGTGATCTACTTTGGAGATGTTTCTGGGAGTAGCTGAGAAAAATGTGAACTCTGCTGTAGTTCGGTGGAATATTCTATATGTGTCTAATAGGTCCATTTGTTTGATGGTGTTCTTTAGGTCTGAGGCATATATAATGACATTTTGTCTAGAAATCAATCTATTACATTTTGTCTATTAATATAATAGTGTGAGAAGGGTGTTGAAGTCTACCAGTATTATTGTATTGGGATTTTTGTGTGACTTAATGTTACAAAGAGTTTGTTTTATGAAAGTAGCTTGCACCTATGTTTGTTTGTTGCATGGATGTTGGCTGTAGTTATTTCTTCTTGCTGCATTGTTCCTTTTACAAGTAAAATAACCTGCTAATCTTTTGAATATAGGGCTGTAAAACAAATGCTTCTTTTTTCTTTCTTCTTTTTTTTTTTTTTTTTTTTTTTTTTTTTAGTGGTACTGGGGTTCCTGGAAACCCTTCTACCTCTGGGATACACTCTAAGACCTATTTTATATATTTTTATTTGGAAACAGGGTCTCTTAAGCCAGCAAGGCTAGTTTCATTTGAACCAGCACAATCCTCCTGTCTCGGCCTCCCAAACACAGGGTTTATAAGGGTGCACCACCATGCCCAGCTCAAAATGATTCTTTATATTGTAATTTCATTATAATGCTTAATTCATGAGGCAGAAGTGGAATAACTTCAAACAAAATAATATCTTGCATCATAGAAGAGAAATTTTGATATATATTTCTGTTATTTTAATTTTCCCAAAGCACACATTTTAAATATTTTAAATAAAAATAAAAAGTAAATATTTTTAATTTTATTTAAAAATATTGCTTATGGGCAGCATGGTAGCACCCACTTATAGTCTCAGCATTTGGGAGCTGATAAAATGATTGGGGCTGGGGCTGTAGTTCAGAGGTAGAATGACCTTGGGTTCCATCTCCAGTACCAATATACACACATACATATATATGTATATATATATATATATATATATATATATATATATATATATATATTTATGAAGAGGATCACAAAATGATGAGAAACAAGTTATCCTGATAATGTGAATATTCTTTTTTTCCTTTTTCATACAATAGATAATTTTTCTACTCTTTTAAAGAATAATTAAAATATAAAATCTTACCATTAATTTGAATCACAATAAATAGACTTCCAGTAGGAATGATGCTCTACTAGACCTTTCTATAAAATAATTCTACAATTCTGCATCCTTATAAAGACCCAACAGAAAAATAAAATAAGTATTTTCAGATGGTAAAACTGGAACAAAAATAAATGCAATAAGGAGTGTCAAAGTATTGGTAGGTACTGTAAGATCTAATTGAGGTTAAGCTCCTGTCCACTTCCTTCTTTTCTATTTCAGATCTTCTTTATTTTATATATGATAGTCTTTAATAGCCTTCCATTTAATCTCCTCAATTTATGATTTTCACACCTCCAAATTGTTTTTCAAACATCTGCCAGACTAATTTTCACATGGCCAGCTTTCACAACATAAAGTCCCCAAGCCCAAGAATCTAAGAAGGTTTTGACATAATTATCACAATCAATCAAAATTCAGTGACTGCTTTCAAGGCTATTATTTTCAGATCTCATTCATATTTGTTCATTTCCATTCTCCAAAAATGAGACACTAGTCCACTCAGGCCAGACCTAATTTAGCAGCCATTTTACTTACCCCAAAGATATATTGACATTCTGTATTCTAGCAAACAATATTCCTGATCCTCTTAAAAATTCTGATCCTCTATGCTCTACTTTGATATTTATTTGTCAATCATCCACCAATAAATGCACCTCTCTTCTAAACAGGCATTCTTTTGTATTTCAAGGAATATTCATAGTGCTTCTTTAAAAAAAAGGTTCTTTTAGTTAAATACTATCTATCACACTTCTCGTTCTATAAAACTTTCACTCTTTTTCTCTCACTTGATGTCAGCAGATATCTTACCTCAGGGAAAACTAAATCCATCAGAAAAAAGCCCGTCATTTTACTATAATACAGCACAGCTAGAATCCTCTGCTATGCTCCTTAGGCTTTTTGGTAATAGCCAAGCTATTCTCCCTCTTTCTAAAGCAAATCACTGGACTTATGATGTGACTCAGACACTTCTGTCTTCTCAGTTATCTGCCGCTAATTTTTCCCTATGGTATTTACCTTCTCCTCAAAGTAGTTCTTTCATTGTCTTTATATATTTTCTTCCATTCTACATTCTGCCACCCACTTTTCCCTCATCAGTATCCATGATGCAGTGTAAATACTTTGCTTTTTTGAGATTATTTCCACCAGCTTAATCAGCTCATCATCTTTAACTTCAACCTCACAAAGTTTGAGGATATGAGCAAAATGTCTATACATTATTTGCCAGAATATAACACCTGTCGCCTACTCATTTCCCTGTGGAGTCTTTTTTGGCTTCTAAAATGTGCATAGTCTTCAACATCTGCCTTCCGAACCACGTTTGGCTCTTCTTGCAAAACAGTTTCAAAAACTCACAAAACACATTGTCAGCCTTAGATATAGCAGCAACCCCACTCCTCTGGTACTAAATGATGTCTTAATCAACATTCTCACTACTATAATAAAATAAACTGACTACATTACTTTGAAGAAATAATATGCATTTTCTCACAGTTTTCATTTTTGCAGAGTGGGGCTTTAGTTGATGCAAGGCCTAACTCCAAAGTTTGTGGAGCAAAGGGCATGATGGTAGTCAGCTGACAGAGGGAGTGTCAGGCTCTACTTTCATGCATAGAAAATAGAAGGGGAGCACTTCTTTTAATCCCCAAATCCACATTCCCAGGGACCTCTTTTTAACAACTAAGGCCCACTTCCAGCATTGGTACCTTGTTTCTATGAGGATTAGGAAGACATTCCAAATCCATATAATTACAATATGTCAAATCAGTAAATATTAAATATACATATGAATTAAAATAGTCAGTGTACTATGTTGACTATAATTAACAGTAAAATGCTTCTCACTTTTATAATATTTGTGAAAATTAAGCAAATTTATTTGACAAATGTAATGTTGTTTTAACAAGATAACAGATTTTATGATGAGTTTTGTTCTGTTTATGGTGTCAATGTTATAAGCTGTGATATAGTATAGAATTTTGCTTCAGATATAATAGCAATAAACATTTTCTCACAATTTAAAAAGTGTGATCTAATTTTGAAAACTTTATAACTAATTATCAATTGTATTGAAATTAGCATATATATATATATAACTAAATTTCATCATGCCAGCATTAAGTTAGATTATAATGCCAGAGTATATTTTATGTAAAACAATAATTGTGCTCAGTAAACTCTACAAGAAATTATAATCAGTGAATTTATTTCCTCCAAAACAGAGAACAAGATTCTATTCATAATTGCAAATTTAACTAGCACACTAGAACTTTAACTCAGTATGTATTTTTTCTTCTTAAATTACATTGTATTAGAATATACTTTATACTTGATAAAAATAAAGCATGCATACAACATTTCATTTTTAAAACAACTTTTATCTGTACAGTCATCTGCCTATGCAACCATTAAGGAAATAAATATATCAATCATAATTATTATATACTTCTTATTTTATTTAATTTATTTTTTAAAAATTTGCGGGTCTGGGGATGGAACCCAGGGGCAAGCAACCTCTGACCTATACCACCTGCCCTATATTTTATTCTTTAATTTGAAACCGGGTCTCACTGAGTTGCAAAGGGCAACTAAGTAGCTGAGTCTGTCCATGAACTGCTATCCTCAGGTCTCAGCCTCCCGAATGCTGGGATTACAAGCATGTGCCACCACGCCCAGCTTACTTCTTACTTTAAATGTAAATATTCTTTTGAAGAAAATGAATTGCTTTCAAGATTGACTTCCACAGAGAGGAATTTTTTCTAACCCCTAATACTTTTTTAAAATAAATCACCTTTTTTACTTTTGTTAAATTTTAAATTACTTTTCTTAACACAGACTAATTGTGTGTACTAATGGAGCTCACTGTGATGTCTCCATACATGCATAATGGTATCCCTGGTCAGATACAGCCTCCTTTTTCCATACTTTCCCCCTATCCAAATTTCCTATTCTTTATAAATTACTGCTAAATTTTTAATTTTCTTTCTTTTATTTTGCTTCTACATATGAAAAAGAATATGCAGAACTTGTCTTATACATGAAATCCACAATCCTGTTGTACAAATAAAATTCTAATCTAGATTTTAAAGCAAAAGGTGAAATTGTAAGTAACCTTAGGAGTAAAGGCTAAGAAGCACAGTGCACAGTGCTTGTTTCAGAAAATATGTGCTGTGGATAATCAGTAGGATAAGAAAGAAGAATTATAAACCAACTGAAAATGTCTCACAAAAGAGTGCTAATCTGACTTCAAGAGTGTAAGTTTAGGAAAATCAAAAAGAACACCAAAATAAAAACAACAACAAAAAAACAAAACAAAAAACTGTCAAAGACTTAATCTAACAGACAATGTGTAACAAAATTATTTTTATTTCTGTATTATCTAGTAATTTGAAATAAGTGTAAATAAAAATAATTTATTCTTTTTAAAATAGAAAATATGCTGAAACACTTTTCCTTAAAATCATTGCATAATAGCCGGGCATGGTAGCACACTCTTGTAATCTCTGCACTTGGGAGGCTGAGACAGGAGGATTGCATAGTTTCAAAGCCAGCCTCAGCTACTTAGTGATGCTCTCAGCAACTTAGTGAGACTCTGTTTCCAAATAAAATATAGAATCGGTCAGGGAGTATAGCCCAGAGTTAAAAGCCTCTCGGTTCCACCCTCAGTACCACCAATAATAATAATAATAATAATAATAATAATAATAATTGCACAAGCAAACAGATAAGAGAAATGACAAGTTATCTCTGCATTCTCACCAGATGAATCTTCATTAAATAGATTTCTGTCTAGAATTAGTTGGGAAATGGGTAGCAGTTGGTCAACTGTAATTCTTCCTGGCGAAAATGGTGAAGGAAATTGTCTAAAACTCTACCAGATTTTCCACTTATGAGGTATGTTGTTACCACTCTATGATCAGTGCTCAATATTTGCTTTTGTAGTTCTTGTGTTTTTATGAAAGTCAGTAATGATATATGTTGGCTCATTTAACTTACCTTTTTAAGATTAATTTTTCTAACTCAATAATTTCCCCAGTAGCATAGGTATTGATGAATAGCTTATGATAATGCAAGGAGATTTTTCTTGAACTGTCACACATTATCATCTCTGAAGTTATTACACACTAATTAGAAACCAACCTTCCTTGTTATTGTGTTAACTGAAGATCAATTTGCTAATCACTAACACAAGAGCATGCCATAGATATCACAGATTATCTCTGCCTAATGTCTTACAGCCTGTCAGGACTTCTGAATTTAGAGTAAAGGTTACTGCAGCAGCTTTCTTCAATTGGTAGGAGAATGGCCAGCGAGAAAGGCATACGATGAACATCACATGCTAACAGAGGCAGTGGCTTCTTGGGAATCAGTAGCAGACTTTTTCGTTTGCTTTTGAATATCTTATCTCATGAGATATTCCTGGACAGCTGGAGCTGGGATTCATAAGTCTCTTAATTTCTGTTACATGTTATGAATAAGACAGTTTTTTTTCACAGCAATGTCTGGAAATGAAATAAAAGCCATATTTATGTTTACTCTTTTAGCCAGTGTATCTTTTCCTTAAAATATCACCAACATTTAAAATTCCTGTGGCATCTCAAGATGTAGAGGTTATAAACAAAAATTAAATTTCCAAGAAAACATTCATGTAAATGACACATGGTAACCTTATTCTCATTCATGTTAATGAAACCTCAAGTAAATCCCAATTATCCCAAATTGTATTTGTCCTTTGATGGTGTTATTTCAAACTAAAAAAAATGACAAAGGGTCTTATCTTGACAGTAAATCTGCCACTATTAGTAAATCATAAAACCAAATGTATTATCAATTTATTTTACATATGTATGAGAAAAATAAGGCACAGAAGTTCTATGTATTACCAATGTATTCCTTATTTGTCAGCAAAAAACTGAAGCATAGAAACATTTTTAATGCCTATATAATATTAAATAATTTTTTTTTTTGGTGGTACTGGGGTTCCTGGAAACCCTTCTACCTCCGGGCTACACTCTCAGACTTATTTTATACTTTTTAAATTTTGGAAACAGGGTCTCCTAAACCAGCGCAGCTGACTTCGAACCTGCGCGATCCTCCTGTCTCCACCTCCCAAGCGCGGGGATTACAAGCATGCGCCACCACCCCTGGCATTAAGTAAAATTTAATAATGAGAATTTATTTACACACAATTGTGACTTAAAAATATCTACTCTATTAAACCCATCTACTATATGTCTTTCTTATAAAATATTCATGACTTTTCAAATGTGTTGTTTGTTAAATTATTTTAGGTTTAGTGCCCCGAGATTAACATGGTTATCTTTGCCCAAAGTACTATATCAGGATTTTTTCCCTTGAAAAATATTTCATAGGACCAGAACTGTAAAAGGGAAAAAATGAGGCTTAGTGGAACACATATGATTTTAAAATATTATGATATACAAATGTGAGAAGTCTATGAATATCATTAAAATTAAAGAAAAGACAAGAAAATGGGCAAATGTAAAAAACTCCCACTTTGTCTCCTTTCTTAATGACTTTAGATCATCAATTTCATGTGTTTTTTTTTGTCTTAAGAGTGGATGAAATTAGATTGCATAATGAGTTGAGCTTTTCCAAGAAAATACTTGTGGGAAAGTCTTGTTTTTGCCTCAACCTAGGGCATTCAACAACAACAAAAAAAGACAAGAAGGAACAGAAAAATTCTACTTACTTCTGTAGTATTTAGATATGCTAGAAAATTATGTTTAAAAAGAAGGTGGACCTTCACTTTGAATAAACAGAAATGTTCACAGGGCTTTTGCAGTCCAAGTTGAGAAAATAAAGTCTACATAAAAAGGAAGAGTTCAAATCACTGCAGAAACAAACATTTTAAGATAATCTAAGGCTATTAGGTTTAGTTTCCACATGTGCTACAGAGCATCAAGGTCTGTAATTTTTGAAAGGTCTCTATCTGGATGGATACATTTTTCTAGTATGGGTTAGGACAATGCATTGTGTCTAACCATGTTTACAAGCTACCTGTGAAAATCATTGGTGTGATATCTGATGAATAAAGTGGAAAAGCAAAGACAGAATTCCTTCCATTAGGGCTTTAAAAAGAATTAAGTTCCCTCTAGGCTCTCTTTGTTTTGGAACGATTACAGAGCTGTACTCCTACTTAATTATTGCTGCATCCTTTACCTTTGCTGCCAAACTTGGCATAGCTTCTACTAGTTCCTGGTGTGAGGCTGCCAAGTCCTGTATCTATATCATTTATTGTTTTTTGGCTCAGGGAAAACTTTTCTGGCAACTGTACAAAAGCATATGCATGGCCTACCACAAGGGTACCAAGTTATCTCCTAAATCTCTCTTCCTGAGTATCTACCTTTTTGTGCTGTGTGCAGTAGAGATTTAAGATACAATTTCAAAAAAATATCCAGTTCCAATCCACAGGGCAGACTTATTTAACTGTATGTGTAACAACCTTATCTTTTGGTCCCAATTATTCATTAGAGCATCCTTTTCAACAGCTGTGCACTCTCTATACACTGACAGACATTTAGAATTTCCTGGATAACCACCTCTAAAAATATTTCAGTGATGTTTGTAGCGCAAAACTAGATGTCATAATTCCACAAAGACTTTTTTTTTCTTATGTTTGATGTATTATTATTCTTTACCTCTAGTTAAAATGGATTAATTTCTATTTTACTTCCAAGACCTCCTCTTTGTGGAGTAACATAAAGGACTTTCATCTTGACCATGGCCAAATAATTGCATTGGTCAGGCATGCTAAGACCCCTTATTATTCCCCTGTGCGATTTTGGCAGTTACTTCTATTTTCTCTCTAAACAACCCATCCAAATATCATATAATAGTTTGAGGAATGCATTATTCTTATTTCTATTTTCCATTACACAACAACATAGGTGTAGTACATTACAAATAATAGAGCTCTGAGTCACAGTTCTGAAACCTAAAAAGTCTAAGATTTGGGGGGGCACATCTGGTAAGCAGCTTTTTACTACATTATACCATGGTACAATCTATTGTGTGCTGACATATGAGGAGAGGCCAAACTCTCACATTTTATTACTAAATCACTGATATCAAATCCATTTACGAAGATAGAGTCCCATGAACTTATCACCTCTTAAGGGTTTCACATCTTAATACTTACATTTCAACTTTAGTTCTGTTTTCTGTTTTGGTACTGACGATTGAACCTAGGTTCATTCTACTTCTGAGTGACACTCTCATACCTATTTTATTTTTAAATAGGATTTCACTAAGTTGCTAAGGCTCTTAATTACTGAGGCTGGTCTTGAACCTACAATCCTCCTGTCTCAATTTTCCAAGTATTACAGAAATATGCCACCATGTCCAGCTCTACTTGAGTTTTTGATATATTTCAACTTGAGTTATGGAGGGGACATTTAAACCATCGCATGAATTTTGTCCTAATTCATTGTTACAATTAATATTTTTATTGATATTATAAAATGTCATAAAACATGAACTAAAACAACATTAAACTTGCCTGAAAAATTGATATTTTACACACTAAAAATTTTCCATTTCTTCTTAACTGTGAGAAAAAGATTTGAAATAAAGTTGGAATTCAGCAAGAGCATACAACTTTCTACCTGGGTCCAAACTGATATACCATTTTATTGAGTGCCTGGCGTGGTGGTGCATGCTTGTAATCTCGCGTTTGGGAGGCAGAGACAGGAAGATCACGCAGGTTCGAAGCCAGCCTTGCTGGTTTAAGAGACCCTGTTTTCAAATAAAAATATAAAAATATATCTGCAAGTGTAGCCCGGAGGTAGAAGGGCTTCCAGGAACCCCAGTACCACCAAAGAAAAAGAAAGAAAAAAAAAAAAAGAAAAAATTGTATTGACTCTTTGTCTTGGTATTTTTGTTGTCTCTTTCTGTGCCCATGACTGAATTCAGGGCCTCCTGCCTTCTAAAGAAGTACCCCACCACTCAGCTATATCTTAAAGTTCTACATAGGTCTCTAAAATTAAATTTAATCTTAATTAAATTGATCTCACTTTAAATATCAAATATTTCTTCTTCCTGTGTTTTCTTCTATACTATGGGGTCTGGGGATAGAACCCAGAGGCATTTGACCTCCGAGCTACACCCCCTGCCCCATTTTTTATTCTTTATTTTGAAACCTGGTCTCACTGAGTTGCAGAGGGCCTCACTAAGTAGCTGAGGCTGTCTGAAAACCGAGATCCTCTGTTCTCAGCCTCCCGAATGCTGGGATTACAAGTGTGCACCACCACACCCGGCACTATGGGTGTTTTCAATATTAAGTCTTGTGAGAATAACATATTTATCTTTATTAGATTCCTAGACCATTTGGATTGTTGTATATAAGAAGTTTTTTTTTACCACAAATATAAAAATGGCATAAATAATAATGTGGGTAAAAATACAACATATTTGAGCTGGGCATAGTAGTATACATTTGTAATTCAAATACTTGAGAGGCTGAGACAGGAGGGTTGCAGTTTGTAGACAGCCTCTGCCTCTTAGTGAGGCCTTTTGCAACTTAGTGAGACCTTGTTTCAAAATTTAAAAAAATTAGGGTTTGGGGTATAGCTCAGATAGAATGTCCCTGGGTTTCATCACCAGTACCACCAAAAAAAAAAAAAAAAATCAAACTTCTTTGAAAAATGCCATTATATATTAAATCTGCTTTTAAACTTTGAATTTACTTTATGGAATCAAACCAGGTTATCTATAGCTTTTGGTCAGCTGAAATTAATAGCAAAATGGAAAAACAAAAGCAAACTATAAATGAAGTGTTTAATAAATCTATATACTTTGAAAAAGCTTCTCTCTACCTTTCTTTCTTTCTCTCTCCCTCTTTCTCCTTTTCTCTTTTTAATTTATGTTTTATGATTTCCAAAGTCTTAATATGCATTGTAAATTTAGTAATACAATAGAAGAAGATAATTAAAAATAATAGAGAAAAGTACCTCTTGAAAACCTGAAGTAAATGATAGTGTTGACCATTTAAGTGAAAGAAATAATAACATTTGCATCAAGAACAAACTAAGAACTTAATAAATAGCAGTTGGATAATAAAGTAATAAATGAATTAATTGACTTCAAAAATATAACCATAGTTGATCATATTTTAAAGTGGACCCAGAGTTTGTATACATTGCATATGATAAGACATGAGCATAACTGTCATGAAACAAGCTTATATCCATATATTGCTAGGAAGAGAAAGCTAGACACACCATGCAGGACCACAAGTAGAAGCATTAGGGCACTTTGAAGACAGAGAAAGCATTTTAAATTGTCGGTAGGAATCCTGAACTCTGGAAGAAATAAAGGATGAGGCAGGATAGACAGGCTTAGAATTCCTTAACAAGTGTAGTTTCAGAGAATTGTACTTTGTAGGACAAAGTACAAAATACAATCACCACATGGAATCTTATGTGGTGAGTACTGCAGAGGAATATTATCCTAGAATATAAGAGCTTGATGAGGTGGATGGGCTCTGCCTTGGTTGATTACTTTGTATATGAAAGGTGATGAGTCATTTGCTATCTCTAGAGAATAGCCAATCTGGTAGACAATCATTATGGTGTTAGCAATGCCACAGGTGTCAGATGTCAAAATTAGGAGATGTCTAGATTATTTATTTATTAATGTTTTGCAAGCTAGATCTTTGAATTGGGGGGGGTGAAATTTTTATGTGTCCCTTTAGTGTGCAGTTCTGTTATGTCTTATAATTATGGTTTATCACATGGGGGGAGAGGGTGATTTGTCAATAACCACATAATTAAAGGTTACTAATATCCAACAATGCTGTAAAATATTTTCTTCAGTTGGATTTCTAAGTTAAGCATAGAGAATGAAGAGCATTTTTACTCAATTTTAGTTGATTTTTATCAACTCATAAGTAAAATAATCATAGTAGACTATCTCTAACTTTGTGTAAAAGGGTTTATATCCAACTCCAAGAACTAACACTAATTCTCAACTTTCTTTTACTGGAGTCCTAGGTCAGAGGCCTACCTTTGGTATTTGGACAATTTGGGGGTTTTATTGATCCAATTGCTTGTCCCAATAAAACCAGTGGAAAAATTAATTGTGAAATGCAGGACAAGAACTTTAATCAATATGATCATATAAGGAAGGCGAAATGAATCAAGGGCCTCAGCTCTGTCTTTGGCCACTAACATGAATGTTGGGTTTAATTAGAGAAATAATTGGGGCAAAGAATGAGAAATATATATATATATATATATATATATATATATATATATTTAAGAAGTTTTGAGCCAGGCATGGTGGCGCATGCTTGTAATCCCAGCATTCAGAATGCTGAGAAAGAATTTCACGGTTCATAGACAGCCTCAGCTACTTAGTGAGGCCCTCCATAATTTATTGAGACCCTGTTTCAAAATAAGGAATAAAAAATAGGACAGGGGGTCAGAGGTTGAATGCCCCTGGATTCCATCCCCAGACCCCCCACATACACACAAACAAAAAGAAGTTTTGCTCAAATTGTGCTCCTATTGACTGTTGTGTCAGTTCTGGTTCTGTAGAGGTGGCTTTGGAAAATTTTGATCACTTAAGGGAGCAATATCTATTAATTTCTCAGAGTATTTATTTTGTACACTCGTGGTCCTATAAGGGAGATGTTGGGTTCTCTTGAGGTTATGATTGTTCCTGCTTAGGGGGACAATCTTATCATAGGGTGATCTAGTTACAAGACTCCACTATTCCTTAAAGGTTAGGGAATGGCTAGAGACTTCTAGATGTCACATCAGGACATAGAAAAAGTTGGCAGTTGAGTGTCTCTGTAAATCTTAAAACTACTATAGTTATTTTTAACTTTGTGTCCTCCTACTTGAAGTTGGATAAGACAGGTAAATTTAGGTTTAATAAACCTCATACTCTACTCTTTAAGTAATTAATATGAGCAGAGCTGGCCAGATAACAAATTTTAAGGTAATAAAGGAGACAGATATGAAATGAAAGGAGAGATGCCAAGCTTTATTTTGATATTAGCTACCCATTAATTATGTGTGAGACCAAAGGATGAGTCAGTGATTTTAGGAAAAGTAGTATCTAATTCTCTGTTATAACTTGATGCCTATTAATGTCAAGTATTCATAAATGACTTCAGCCAATTCTATAAAAATAGACAAATTTAATTCTTTGCAGGTTTCCTAGTGAATCTTTTATTAAAGTAGACCAAGTAAAATTAAGTTTGACACAAGATTTTACTCTATTAAAGGAGACATTACATTCATACTATAAAATATATAGTGTTATATTCACAATAATATAATTTATACGTGATTGACATTAATAAAATAAAATTAAATAAAAACTAAAATATTGTGGCTTAGATATGGATTTTCCACCCTTCCTCCAAAGCTCAAGTAATGGAAAAATAGTCCCCAGTGAAGTAAGATTCACTGGTGGGGCTTTTAGGCAATGATTGGCCCATGAGGGATATAATCTCATCAGTGAATAGATGTTTGGTGAATTCATAGTTTGAATGAATTTACTGATTGCTAATTGCAGGCAAATAGAGGATAGCTAGAGGAGGTGGGTAAGTAAATCACTGAGGGTGTGCCCTGTAAGAGTTTATATTCTCCAACCTCAACCTTCTCTGCTTCTCGCTTTCATGAGTTGAATAGTTCTTCTCCACTATGCCCTGCCACTATCCTGTTTCTGCCTTGGAACTCCTGGACCATGATGGAAGCTGTGAAACCATGAACCAAAATGAACTTTCAATACTGGTCTTGCTAGATATTTTGGTCTCAATGATAAAAAGGTGACTAGTGTAAACAGTAATGCTTTAGTTAAGATTTAAGACAAAGTAAATAGTTTTAAATAGATTTAAGTTCAAACCTGAAATCATCAATTAATTAGTGTTTATACAATGCCTTTCCAAATGCTTGGAAAGTCTGTGTATGCCTTTGTATAGGGATGAAAGTGAGGCTAAAATGCTAATGAAAATGGTATAAACTGGTGAATTAAAAAAAAGCAATAGTAGCTGGGCGTGGTGGCGCACGCTTGTAATTCCAGCATTTGGGAGGCTGAGACCAGAGGATCATGGTTCGCGGACAGCTTCAGCTACTTAGTGAGACTCTCTGCAACTTAGTGAGACCTGGTTTCAAAATAAATAATTAAAAAAATGGGGCAGGGGGAGTAGCTTGGAGGTCAAATACCCCTGGGTTCCATCCCCAGACCCGCAAAATAAATAAATAAATAAATAAATAGCAATAGTAGGCTCTGGCTTCTTTGAAATAATGCAACACTAAAAACATAATTTTAAATAGTTTAGAAATTCTAATACTGTCTATAGAGATCATGTAGGAAATAGGAAAGATGAGTGTGGTAGTACATACCTGTAACCTGAGTACTTGGAAAGCTGAGACAGAAGGATCACAGGTTCAAAGTCAGCCTCATCAACTTAATGAAGCCCTTAAAAAAATTAGCAAGACCCTGTTTCAAGATATAAAATAAAAAGTCTGGCATGTAGCTTAGAAGTAGAATGGCCCTAGGTTCAAGCCCTAATATACAAACAAACAACAACAAAAAAGTAGACACTAATGTAAGGAAAACTCTGAACATATTGTTTTATACTGTCCTTAATGTCTGTTAAGCTAGAGATCCTCTAATACTAATGTATTAGTTTTTCTCTTTACAGAGCAATTGTTTTGAATCACTTTATTAGCAAGTGATTTTATATTGGAATGCATCTAGCTTCTGAAATTTTTACTATCCATTTCAGACTAACTCAAAGGGATGAAAAGGCATGCATAGAAAGAATACAAAATGGTGCATTTCATTATATGTCATCAGGGAAATGCAAATTGTAAAATATCACTATGCCTATTAGAATGATCAACATTTATAACTCTGACATCGCCAAATGCTGATGAGCATGTTGTAGCAACAAGATCTCTCATTTATGGCCAGTGGGAATACAAAGTGGAACAGCTACTTTGGACACCAATTTTTCTTATAAAATACACATAATCCTTCTGTGAGATCCAGTAATTGTGTTCCTTGGAATTTACTCAAAGCAGTTGAGTAAGAAATACATAAAACCTGCACACAATTGTTTATAGCAAATTTATACGTGGTTGCTAACACTTGGAAGCAACTAACATGTTCTTTGGTAGGTAAATAAATTAATGAAGCATGCACCCATACAATGGAATATTGCTTGATGCTAAAAAAAAATTGACCTATCAAGCCATGATAAGATATTGAGAAAAATTAAGTGTATATGATTGAGTGAATAAAGTTAATTTGAAAAGGGTACACACTTTTGATTCCAATTATATGACATTCTTAAAAGGCAATATTGTGGAGACAGTAAAATCAGAAGTTAGTAGAGAAAGCAGGATGAATCAATAAAATATTGAGATTTTTAGGGAAACTATACTATAAGAGTGAACAAATGTCAGTATGCATTGTCTATATCACAGAATACATGACACTAAAGTGAGCTCTATATTTACTGTGCACTTTGCATTATAGTGATGTGTAAATGTACGTCGATCAATTGTTGCAAAAGTACTGAAAGAGACTCCCTTTAAAATTGACAGACTCCTAAAAATGACAGCTTCCACATAACTTTTTTTCCTATATTTCACCATGGTGACAAGGAATCTGAGACCTAAGAGTTCTCTGGCTATCTAAATCTGAAAATTCATATTTTCTTGCTTTTGTCCATTCTCTGCTTCTTCCCTTACAAAAGCTTTCCTTGCCCTTGAGTTCTCCTCTCATGGGGAGATTTGAAATAAGAAAGTTTCTTCTCTTTTAAAGCAGGTTTTGAATAAAATTTGTCTGTCAAATTTGACAGAAATAAAATCACAGTAGTTGTGATGCAGGCAAGAGATAAAGCCCAGGCTTTTGCCCCCTGAGGAAAGAGTTCTGACTGGTAACAGTACTATTATGGCGAAGGAGAAGGATAATGGGAAGGGATGTGTGGGAGGAAGGTGTATATGGCCCTCAATTCCTATGTCCAATTTTCCTATGAATCTGTAATTGCTTTGAAAATAAATTCTATTTCTAAAAGTAGAGATTTTACTAACAATGATAGTTATAATATCTTATCTTAAACATTTATGTGCCTTCAAATTTACTAAAGTTGTAAATACAATTATAGCTTTCTGTGTACTCTTATATTCTAACTTTCCCCCCCATGAAGGAATAATATTCCTTATATTCTTAATCATTACTTATATGTATGTATGCATGTACTTTTATAAAATATTTTTGTGATGATGTGCAATTTGTGGTGTCATTTACAATTTTTAATATTACAACATGGGATATCACATTTATGGTAAGAATGATTTATAAAATTGATCTATGCTAATTCATGCAATATTTCCTTAAATTTTATAATTATGTGTTATGTTTTAAAAATTATTCATTATTTACCAATGTATTTCCCCATAAGTGGGCCATAATTTTTTTAATAGTTACAATATTAGCATCTTAAATTTTTATGATTACTAAAAATTACAATGTAGCAGCAATCTTACCATAATATTGATCCAGACATGATGGTGCATACTTGTAATCCCAGTGCTTGGGAAGCTGAGACAGGAGGACTGCACAGGTTTGAAGCCAGCCTCAACTACTTAGTGAGGCTCTCAGCAACTTAGTGAAACCCTGTTTCCAAATAAAGTATAAAATAGGTTTGGGAGTATAGCCTGGACGTAGGAAGTTCCTGGGTTCCACCCCCAGTACCACAAAAAGAAACAATAATATTTATGGACATAGATATATAGTGTTGCCATAACAACTTGGCTATTTTGCTTTGTTACACAATATTCAGTAATTTTCCAAAGTAGATGTAAATTTTATAGCATTAATAGCATAAGAATGCTTCCAGTGCTATATATACTTGCCAATATTTGTTGAATCCAATACAATATTCTATTGTTTTACTTTTCTCATTAATATTGAGGAAAGTATTAGTTATTACACTTATTGGCCATTTGTGTTTCCTTTTTATGAATATTTAATTCATATCCATGGCTCATATTCTAGAATTGTTTATTCTTTATTGCTTCATAGGGGTCTTACATATTAGAAACATTAGTTAGGGATGCCCATATTTATTACACATATTTCAACTCAAGCTATGGTTTTGTCTTTTCACTGATTTTATGAGGAATTTTCCTTAATAGGTATGATACAGGGACTGCCATATAGACAAAGGGGGGAAATGCACTTCTGGGCCTTATTAACCCATATACTGTTAGCTGTTCAAAGCTTGGTCTGCCTCAGTCTTCCAAGCTTTGGATACCAGGTGCATAAGGGAGGCTTTAAGATAAATGAAGAAGTCGACAAATGAATTAAGGGCCTCACTATAAACCACCTCTAGCAGGAAAGATTACATGAATTTTGAGTCTTTGTTTTAGAAGATAGCTCATTGAAACTTGACATAACAGTCATCAAAATAGGCAAAACAATATGACAACATGACCAGTGTTGGGGTCTGCTCAACCGCCAGATGACAGGTAGCGCCAAGCGAGTTGGCCACCTGTCAAAACTTCCGATGAATGGGCTACATGTAATGAACACAGGTCTGCACAACCGCCGGAACTTCCGATGAGTAGAACTGCAACAAATAGTGCCAAACGGATGCAAGGGGGTGTCTCCTTGCCCTTGCTACCTTTAGTTTGATAGGTTAGAATAGTTTGCTGACTGGAAAATCCCCCTTGCCTTTTTGCTTTAAATTGGGTTGCCTGAAGGAAAATAAATGAGATCTTGCTTGACACGTCTCCCAGCTGGTGTGTGTTTCTGTTCCAGCCGTGGACACTCAACCTTCCTTCTCAGCCCCACAGCTGACAGGCTGGACCTGTCAGACCATAACATCTGTTAATATGAAATGAACTCATTTTAAATTAGAATGACCACTCTCTGAGAAGTAGAGAATTAAGTCTACCCATCACCCTATACAAGAATAAACTCGAGATGGATCAAAGACCTGGAAATTAGATGAGAGACTTTAAAGTTACTAGAGGATAGCATAGGTCCAATGCTTCAACATATGGGAACAGGTAGAAAGTTTCTCAGAAAACTCCCAAAGCTCAGAAGATTAAAATAATATTAATAAATGGGATGGCATTAAGGTAAAAAATTATGCTCATCAAATGAAGTCATCAAGAATCTAAAGAGAAAGCCTAAAGGATGGGAGAAGACATTTTCCACCTTTCCACCTATTTCTATAATAGAGAGCTAATATCTAGAATATAAAAAATCTAAAAGACAACACTCTAAAAATAACCAAATTAAAAATTAGGGAATTGAACTAAATAGACATTTCAAAAATAATCAGCTCTGTGTGGAGACCATCATGAGAACTTGTTGGTCTTCATCCTTCGGGTATATAGATCCCAAACACCAGCAGACATGAACTTATAGTCTTCTAAACTTGAAGCATGGTCAACTAAGTTATTCCAACCCACAGATACTACTACTAGTATTCCTGTAGTGATTTCTGGAGACTTTACAGGGGTGTGATAAACTACCTACCCTAGGTCTTCCCTACTTGAGAATCCTTAGGGACTGTCTGGTAACATCTTTTTTCTTGTGACCAACTCTAGTTCCCACCCCCAGCTTTGCAGTGGTGATTTGCCAGCTCACAGACTCTGTGGGTCTGTTAGCTGCCATGCAAATCCCTGTAGCTGCACAGGCTCCTGTTGAAATGTTTTAAAAAGTCAAAGTCTTGACTAGTACCGTTCTGGTTCCTGAAAGCAAGGAGAAGTTCAGCTGCATCCACCTGAGTTTTCTTAGTAATTTTGCTGGTTGGTCTGTATATTCACAGTGGTATTGATGGGTTTTAATATATCCACTGGGGTTGCTGCAGGAACCTCCTGTCATATCCCAGTCTGAGTTCAGCTGCAGATGATAAATTTCATTGGGCAGTTTGGCCAGGTGGTCTGGAGAGTTGGTCTTGAGATATTTATAAGTGTAGAGAAGAATGTGATTGTTTCTGATGACATATTTGTTCTGTCAATGGTTTGACTGGTTTTGCTTCATTTCTGAGAGCTGCTGGGTTTCATCTACCACTAGCCCCAGTATGATCTTACTAAGATGGTGCTTGCCTCCGATCTCTTCTCATCAGATGTGTGGAGCTCTTTTTAGTTTTCTTCTACCTGTGCTTCATTCAATTACAACACATATAGACTGTCTTTGTTCTTTAGAGTTCTCACAGTTTTTCTTTTCTTGCCAAAAAAACAGTCTTCTTGCTGCTTGAGTTCTGAGTCTCAGTGCAACCAAAACATGCTGTCTTCATAGAAAGACTATTCTGCCATTTTTATTACTCTCTTCATATTGTTTGTAAATGTCATCTTTGTCAGACAAAAGTGACCTCTCCCTATATTAGTCACTTTGTCTCATGTATTTATGTACTCTTAGCAGAAACACTCCCATTCTCTTAATTTTATACTGAATTATGTCTGCTAGATAGACTCTTTTTTCTTTAATTTAAACATTGACTTATTTTTAATCTTCTATTTATTCACATAAGTTTTAGAACAAGCTTGCTAAGTACCACTACAATGCTAATAAGGTTATAATAAGATAATACTTAATATATAAGAGCATAAATTTTGGTATCATTAACATTAATATTACTTTGACTCCTCCAAAGTATCATTAATGCAGAATAACTTTTCTAGTAGAGGTTTGATTTGTATGGTTACTTCTTATTTGCTCTTATAGTATATGGAATATTTTCAAATAACATTTTCTGTTCAGTACTAGTTCATTAAAAATTTATGTTGATCTTAAATTCAGTTATTTTATGTTATTTTTGGTTGTTGTTTTCTTTTCTTTTTGGGTACTAGGAAATTGGATTCAGGGACATTCTAAATTCACATTACAGCACAAGATATTGTGTGTGTGTGTGTGTGTGTGTGTGTGTGTGTGTGTGTGTGTGTCATTGGGGATGGAACCCCAAGGGCATTTTACCTCTGAAATACACCCCCAGTCCTCATTTTTTAGTCTTTTTTAGTTTTTGAAACAGGGCCTCACTGAGTTTGAAAGACCTTGTTGGTAGCTGAGTTACACCTCCAGTCCTTATTTCCTAGTCTTTTTTTTTTTTTAAATAGGGTCTCACCGAGTTCCAAAGGGCTTTGCTAAGTAGCTGAGGTTGTCCACAAATCATAATCCTCTGGGCTTCACCTCCCAAATGCTGGCATTACTAGTGTCTACCATCACACCCGGCTTTTGAAACAAGGTATTCCTAAGTTGCTGCGGTTCATCTCAAACCTGCAGTGCTTCTTTCTCAACCTCCCAAGTACTGGGATCACAGACATGTACCACAACAAGTTAATTTTTTTAATTGTTGTTTTAATTGCTGAGTAGAATCTCAGACTTATTTTCTACATAAACAATTTTGTAATCTAAAAGTACGGGTATATTTGCAATCTGTATATAGGTTAATTTTGCATCTTGAAAAGACAGTTACTTGAGGCAAATGTTTTTGATAGGCTGGGCTTTTCAAATGTACATTTATTTTGAGTAGCTGGTCTGAAAATTGAGTCCATTCTGAAGAGTCAGCTAAGTAAGGTGGTTAACCAGACCACACATGGTTTCCATTATCGATCAGTTAGCCCATGACAAGTTGGCATGGTTTGAAGGAAACAGAAGTACATATTGTTTTGTAAAGTATGGACTCAGAACTAAAAGACCATTGATTGTGCCACATATTATTGGCAAGGTATGTCAAAAGTTAAGTCTGGAATTCAGAAAGAAAAAATTGGCCGTGTATCTTCTGGGAAACAGGTATAAAATCATACTGGCAAAGGTAAACAAATTCAGGTAAAGGGATGACTTTTCCAATATGTCACATGATCCCATACTTTTGTCTCTTTTTCTTTCTTTTATTATCCCTTTGTTTTACTTTTTTATTGCTGCATTGTAATAGTACATTTTAATGGGGCTTTGGTTCATTTTTACCAAATAAAATAGTACTTACTCACTTTTTTGGATTGAATTTTTTATGATGGTGGTTAATATTCACTTGTAGAATAGAACCTATGTTATTAGATAAGAGTATTGATCAGGAATAAATCATAATATGGATTGATACTGGCAAAGAATGTTAGGAGAGCTATGTTTAATACTTTGTATCACTTTGTTTTTTGTTTTTTATTTTCTGTGGTACTGGGGTTCCTGGAACCCTTCTACCTCTGGGCTACACCCCCAGACCTATTTTATATTTTTATTTTGGAAACATGGTCTCTTAACCATGATTCTCCTGTCTCCGCCTCCCAAGCAAGGGGATTACAAGCATGAGTGCGCCACCACGCCCGGCCTTTGTATTGTAAGACCCCCGACGAGGGGAGTCCCTCAGTCAGCCTCGGAATAAGCGACGACAGCAAGAACACACGAGAAACTTTTAATCTCCTTGATGCAAAAGCAAAAGGGTTTATTAAAGAGCCAGTGCACTGGGGCCGACCCGTATAGGAGTTCGGCCCCGAGCCGCTGAAACTGAGGGTATTTATAGGGAAAAGACCATTAGGGGGTTTTGGGCTAAATTGCATGCGTTTACAGAAAATTACAGAATCATTTGAAAATTACATTTTGTAGTCAAGAGTTAGATAATACCAGGTGCAGTCGGTAAGCTCCCGGGTCAAGGCGCTCTGGCCCAGACAGTATAGATAAGATGGGGTGGGCTTATCGCACATTTTACATTCCTAAGCTGTGAGCTGCAGTAAAACATACTTTTTCTTTTTAACTATTAGCTGGCTGTTTTAACTATTAGCTAGCTGCTAGGGGCTTATGACTTTTTTTTCTAAATGGAGCCCTTCAGTATCACTTTGTAAATGAATATGTATAACTTTTGTGTGTTTGTGTGTATGTGTGTTTGTGTTAAACTTTCTATGTTCTCATACTTTATTCTCTATATACTTTTTGAGAAGCCAGTGATATGTTGTATGTAACTTTATTTTTTATTGATGTATTTTTGTTGGCTGTTTACTTTTTCTTTTTAGTAGTTTTATTTTATCTCATTACGTTTTTTTCTTTTATTTTGCTGTTTTGAAAAGAGTATTTTTTGTGCTTTTATTGCTGCGTTATAGTCTCACATCATAATAAATCATGTTGACAATGACATATGGTCACGCAGAACTTGGTGGACACCCGGCCTTTCCTTTTTCCTCCCCCCCAATACAGAGTACCAAGACTGACATTGGTATATTCACATGTATTCACACAGTCAACGGTAGTAGTTTCATTAATGAACCTCAATCTTTCTCCTCCCTCACCCTTAGATCTCCTCCCTCGCACATATTGTCATATTATTCCTATGGCTTCCAGCATGCTGTTTCAGCAATAGTTTGATCATCTAGTCACATTAGTTTGAAATTTCTCTAGTGGCTATAGTACTTGGCTCTCTTGCAGCTTCATTGTCCATCTTTAGGGGCAAACTTTAGTAGTATTTGTTGAAGTATGTAAGAATAAAGGTCATGAGTATTAACAATCATGTTAAAACTACTTTCTCCATTTATGTTGTTCTCATTCATATACACTTTGAAAATTCCATTAGCATAATATCAAGACAGCTAGACATCAAAGATGCAAAGGCATGCATACGTCCAGCCTAATTTTGATTATAGATTCTGAGTAATATCATTTTATAAGATGAAATAACAGCATTAATTCTTATTGCAACTTTATAATTTCCCTTAAAAGAAGTAACATTGAAGGAAATAACTAGGGAAATATTAGCTGACTTTAACTTAATAAGCCATATTTTTTTGTATCATTGTTATTTTTCAATGATATCCTTAGCATTTTACAACTTTATCTTCTACATTTTGGAGCGTGATATGCCCTTCCCCTCCAAAATACAAACTGCTTAAACAATAACACTAATAACATTAGCATTAAATATACTTTGGCAAAAACAGACTGCAGCTTTTTAAACACTTTGTAAGCTTGACTATATATTTCCAGGAATTGGTTAAAATTATGCCCCACCCCCCAAAAATAATAATAAGACAATTTTTGTAATAAGACAATCTAAATCTACTTATAAAACATGTCTAACATTGGTGTTGTTCAAATAAACAAGAGGTAATCTTAAAATTCTGCTTGCAGGTTGAAGTTCCAAATTACTAGAAGTGTAGCAGCTCATTCTCACCTTCTTCAGAGGCTTTACTGCTCTTTGTGGCCTAGTTAGAGGTGCTCTCACTCCTGATAGATGAAGAATCCTCTGTGTAGTCTCCAAGATTAAAAGGGTTTTTTTCAATCCTAACTTCTTCATAACTGTTAATTTGATGCTCATGAGACTCTTCTCCTGACAGTCTCAACTTTGCCTGCATTTCATTATTCAATATCGCTTATTGTTTTGTTTTCATGCTCTTGAGAAATGTGGAAATGTGTTATTAAATGAGAACTCCATTATAATCTATGTAGAGAAGGTTTGATGTCACCTACAGTACTCTGCAATAATTGTCTGCTAAAATATCTTCCTCAGATACACTCTAATCTCTTCTGCCTGCTCATGTATCAGCGTGTTTTTAATTGCTCCTATAAATACATTAGCAGTTATTTAATTTTTATTTATTAGTAATCATGTTAACTCTGTATGTCATCTTACTTAAAATGTATCAATCAATGTTGTAAACAATATTTTTTGCTCAAATGTGCTGACCATATTAGTAAATAGCAAACCAACAAATTTGGATATTACTTGATAAAATCAGGTGATTATAATTCAAAATATGAACTGAAATCTCCAATCATTGAACAAATAATTTATCTCCAGTTTGTAATCATATTGTGTTTTGCTAACAAATGGAACTTTTGTTTTGTAGAATTTTCCTCTTCCTCAATAATGAATTTCTAGAATATGAATATTTTAGCTTTGGTTTATCAATATTTGTCAATTTTTAATCTTTCAACATGAATTTTTTAAAATATAACATATGGATGGAGACTTTTATTTATTTCCAGTCAATATGAATTAATTAACTCCTACTACATTTTAGTGTTTATTTGATTAAAACAAGGCAATTAATAAAATACACCACCTGTCTTGGTGGAACTTTAAATCTAGTGGGAAAGTATTGGGAAAAAGATGTGCGATTCAATTAAGGAAAGGATAAGAGAAAGAAATAAACATTAAAAGGCTAACACACATGACATTTTTAAGGCCTGGTGAAGTTAACATCAATGTCTTTTATTTAGAGTTGTAGATTTTTCTGTTTTTGTTTATTGGTTATGTAAATTCCATTAGACAATTCCATCAGGTCTATAACAATATTTTTTCAATTATTGCATCTTTCTCAGTAAAATTTGATTTTGATTAATATTTCAGTACTATAATGTATTGCTATTTGTTATATGCACATGTCGTGCAAGAAGAGTGAATATATAGTGAAAGAAACTTTGTAGGCTCAATTTTCTTATTTTAATAATCAATTTTGGGGGAGAAAATATCAAATATTAAAATTATTGGGAAAGAAATACATTGAAGCCATGACGTCATATATAAAAATAAGAACATGTTTTGGTTAAAAAACAAATACATTTTTATCTTTATCTTTTCAAATATAATAAATACTGATTAGAAAATTCAACCATTTATTAAAAGCACATTATGAGCTGGGCATGGTGGCGCACGCTTGTAATCCCCATGCTTAGAAGGCGGAGACTGGAGGATCGCGCAGGTTCGAAGCCAGCTGTGCTGGCTTAAGAGACCCTGTTTCCAAATAAAAAAAAGTATAAAAATAGGTCTGGGAGTGTAGCCTAGAGGTGGAAGGGTTTCCAGGAATCCCAGTACCAGCAAAAATAAATAAATAAATATTTAAAAAGGCACGTTATGGAATTTTCTTCAATTTGGCTAAGCACTGAGGAAGAGCAGAGCAACTAAGAAACAGAAGAACTAAAAAAGGTCATTTGGGTTGGGGCTAGTGGCACACAATTCTAATACCATTAGTCGTGAGTATAAAACAAGAGGTCTGTGGGGTGAGACGCTCAGCAACTTAGTGTGACCCAGTTTCAAAATAAAACAGGTAGCGGACGGAGCGTGGTGGTACAAGCTATTAGTTTGTTGGTGGGTGTGATGGCACACACTTGGAATCCTAGCATTTGGGAGGCTGAGATAGGAGGATGGAGGTTCCTGGACAGCCTCAGCTAATACTTAGTGAGGCCCTTTGCAACTCAGTGAGACCTTGTTTCAAAATAAATAATGATTAAAAAAAAATATGGCTGGGAGTATAACTCCGAGGTAGAATAGCTATGAGTTCTATCCCCAGCGTTGCAAAAAATAAAAAATAAATTGAAGAAATGTAAAAAAGGGCATGGGTATAACTCAGAGATAAAATGTTCCTAGGTTTAATCCCCAGTACTATAAAAAATAAAACCATTTGTATAAAAAAAAAGTAGAAAAGGTTAATAGACACAAAGATAACATTGCAAGCTAATACAAAATTTTATTCCAAGAATAATTAAAGAAAAATGATGAGGGAGCAGACTAGTGGCTTCAGGAGATAAGAAGGGCCCATTGATCGTTGAAATACAGATCCAAATTAAGAACTAAAACTGAAAAAAAGAACTTGAGTTTCGTAGACCCAATTCTGATGAATCACAAAAGAGCAGAAGAGGAACCACAGAAGACACGGAAGTTCATCTCAGAACCTCAAAGTTTACTCTCTCTTTGGACCCCTCCCCCTCTCTGTGGGGAGGGCTGTTTTCATCTTCTGTCTTCCTTTGGCTGTAAAAAAAAAAAATTATGGTCCTATATTAATGACTTAATTTTACAGACAAGTACATATACGATGAGAGATTTTGCACCGACATTTCCAGGTGGTATTCCTAAAAACTGATTGAGGCAGTGTAGTGGTTAGAGACAACTGCAGTGTCAGGCAGGATCTCATAGTTTCAGACAACTTCACCCTTGACTGTCTAATGCACACACTGCCTGAATATTCAACCTCCAATTCTACAATTGCAGCATTTGCTAATTTCAGAGAGAAGTATACTTTAATGTATTATTAGGAACATTGAAAATAAAGGCCAATATTAATATACATTTAATAATGTCCTCCGATTTATTTTTGTTTTTACATTCCACAGTTATATGAAAATAGTGTAATCTGCTATTTTAAGTAGAAGATTTAAATAGATTAGATTGTTTTTATGTTTCACAGACGGCAGAATTCATAAGCAATATTGATGTGTTTTTGTCTACATTTACAAGTGATCTGTCAATATAAAAACTTTGATATCACTTTCACTAATAGTGCTATAACATACTTGATGTTTTCATTTGTATTTAAACTTAATAATGTACATTAAAACAGATATTTTCTTTTTTAGCCAATTAATAATTGCATTAAATTTGGGGTATTTTCCATTAATAATTCTTTTTACTTAGCTTCTTTATTCACTTTTAAAAACACTTTCATGTATAACTTGAGAAGTGATAATATTGAACCTGATGTTTTTATTTGGATCAACATCACTGATATTTCTTAGTATTACAGTATACTTTAATAGTCAATTCTTTCTCATTGACTATTCAGGATGTAAGTTAACTTTGAAATTATCATTATTAAATTCTAGTTTATGAAAATCTTATCAAATGTTTGGCATAATTAATTTTATACACATATTTTAAATTATTTTTGTAACTTTATTTAGTCCAATATTTAATATTCCTTTCACCCAAATATTTAAGTCACCTTATTGAGGCATAGTTTTTTGTTATGTTTTTTTGTTGTTGTTTTGTCTTGTTTGGTGGTAATGGGGTTCCTGGAAACCCTTCTACGTCCAGGCTCCACTCTAAGACCTATTTTATATTTTTATTTGGAAACAGGGTCTCTTAAGCCAGCACAGCTAGCTTCAAACCACCAAGATCCTCCTGTCTCCACGTCCCAAGCACGGGGATTACAAGCATGCGCCACCATGCCTGGCTGAGGCATAGTTTTAATACACGAAGTTCACTAATTTTTAAAGTTAAATTTAATATATGTAGAAAAATACTAAATTAGCAAACTATTTTAATCACACCCACTATTTTACTTTTTTCCTCTCTGCTACCAACCCCTTATCTCCACCTTCTGAAAACTGACAAACTCTAATATTACTCAAAATAATAGTTGTTTTTACAAATATAGTTTTATGTAAATAAAATTGTATGGTATCTAGCCTTTTGTGTTTGGATTCTTTCACTTCATATAATGCTTCTGAATTTCATCTATGTTGATGTTTACATCAGTTAATTTTTATTTCTAAATAGTATACCATTACATGTTCTCTTAGTCAATTTAGGCTGCTGTAACAAAACATCTTTCACTGCATGGCTTTTGAAAAACAAATTTATTTTATATTATTTTGGAGACTGAAAACTCCAAGATTAAGGTTTCTTTAGATGACTGAGTTTCACTATGAGGTTTAATGATTGATTCTCACTATAATCTTACATGGCTAATGATTCAAGGATCTCTTCGGGGTCTCTTTTATAAAAACATTAATTTCATTTATGAGAGTCAAAAACTTATGACCTAATTGCCTCTCAAATAACCCATATTCTAATATAATCATGTTGGAGATTAGGATTGTACGTGCAAATTTTAGCAAGATGTAAACATAAACAGTTGTGTTTTCTGACTTCTTTGGGAATAGGTACTGGAGATTGAACTCAGGGACACTCCACCTCTGAGCTATACCCACAACTCTTGTTTTAATTTTTTTTGTTTTGAAACAGGGTCTCACTAGGTTGCTAGGACCTTTGCTACAATGCTGAGGCTGTTCTCAAACCTTGACCCTCCTCTCTCAGCCTTTGAAGTACTAAAATTGAAGGCATATGCCACCATGCCCATGTATGGGCATTTGCTTTGTAATCTATTGGTTTTCTTTCTACTGAAAATGAATGTTTTAAAATGGTGAATCGCTCCTTAATATCTGTCTAGTAACTGTGCATTTAGTTGGTTTGTTTAAACTATTTACATCAAATGTAATTTTGATATTTGTTTTGTATATTCCCTTTATTTCTATAAACATTTTCCTCTTATCTTTGCTGCCATTTAAGTAGACTGAATATTTTCTATGACTCTATATCCACTATTGATTTAAAAATATAAGGTTTGGATTTTCTAGAGTTTAGATTATATACATATATTCATAAAATGTCTTCCAAAACATATTGCCATTTTATACATATTGGCTTATTCAGACATTATACTTTCATTCTCTTTTTTCTTGCTATTTTTAAAATTTCTTTAAATGAAACAAGGTACTGGGCATGGTGGAACACAATCGAAAATTTATGTACTTGGGATTGAGATAAAAGAATTACAGGTCCAAAGTCAGCCTCAGCAGCTTAGAGAAATTTCAATAACTTAGACCTTGTTTTAAAATTTAAAAAATAATAATAAAATGGCATGGGGTATAGCTATGAGATAAAATGCCCCTAGTTCAATCCACATGGAAAAATAAAAAAATAAACAATAAAAATTATAATCTCTACAACATATTGCTATTATTTTTATTTTAGGTAGTCACTTATTTTCTAAGAAGAATTTAAAATTAGTAAAAAATTATATATATATATATATATCTTGACAGTCTGTTGCTTTTTATTCCTTTATGCAGTTCTAAATTAATTTCTAGTGTCATCTTCTATTTTCCTTATGAAATTTATTTAATATTTTAGACTGTCACTGTTAATGAATTATCTCAGTAGTTTTTTTTCTTGGAGTCTTTAATTTGCCTTTCTTTTTGAAATAAATTTATTACATATATATATGTAATATATATGTATATTATATATGTATATATATAAACATATATGTGTGTGTATATATATATATATATATATATATATATATATTTTTTTTTTTTTTTTTTTTTTTTGGTGGTACTGGGGTTCCTGGAAACCCTTTTACCTCTGGCTACACTCCCAGACCTATTTTATACTTTTATTTGGAAACAGGGTCTTTTAAGCCAGCGCAGCTGGCTTCGAAACTGTGTGATCCTCCTGTCTCCACCTCCCAAGAGCTGGGATTACAAGCCTGCGCCACCACGCCTGACTTAATTACTTATATTTTGGAGTTGATGGTTATTTTATCTCCCCCAATTTAAAAATTAATTCTTTATTATCTTTTGATGTGTGTAGATTTGAAGAGACTATTTTGGCTATATTTACCTTTGTTCATTGTTTCCTTTTCTGTGACTTTATATTCAAAGATACTATTTCCAGAAATTTTATGCTGAAATATGTTGTTTGTTACTAATTTTAATTCATACGACATGTTCATAAGCCAAAGCTTGGTGAAAATACACAGGAGGGCTACTAGCCATGTTGTCTTCAAACAATGTGGAAAAGCAATAAGCTTGGTGATTTAGAAATAATTTCCAAATGCTATATTATATAAAATATTTAGTACATATAACACACACACACATCTTTCCAAGACACATGAGAAATATAAGATCTGATAAATAGATGAGAAATTTATATCTCTGGACTAAAAGTTGTACTATGTGTATTAGCATTTTTTCTTTTTTCTTTTTTCTTTTTTTATTTGTTTTTGTTTTTGCCATACTGGGATACTGGGGATGGAACCCAGGGATACTGCATCTTCAAGCTACACCCGCAGTCCTATATTTTAGACTTTTTCTTTTTTGTTTTATTTGTGGTACCGGGGATGGAACACAGGGGCATTGTACCTCTGAGCTACACCCCTAGTCCTATTTTTTTAGTCTTTCTCTTTTTTGAAACAGGGTCTTACTGGGTTTTGCTAAGTAGCTGAGCCTGTCCATAAACCACAATCCCCTAGATTCTGCCTCCCAAATGCTGAGAAGACAAGTGTGTGCCACCACACTCAGGAGAACTATTCAGAGAAATGACCAGGGTTTATGGAAATATGTCCCCTCCCTTATCATATGCTTGGTATATTTTTAAAAAAACTTTGTTGGTGTATTGTAGTCCTACATAGGTAAGAGATGGTGAAGACATGCATGCACACAAATACAAATGGCCAATAGAAACATGAAAAGAAGTTCTACATCATTAGCCATCAGGGAGCTGCAAATCAAAACTACCCTGAGATTCCATCTAAGCCTGGTCAGATTGGTAATCATAAAGAAATCAAATAACAACAAATGCTGGCGAGGATGTGGGGAGAGAGGAACTCCTGTACGCTGTTGGTGGGAGTGCAAACTAGTTCAGCCACTATGGAGATCTGTGTGGAGATTCCTTAGAAAACTGGGAATAGATCCACCATATGATCCAGCTCTACCACTCCTGTATATTTTTCCAAAGGGGTTGAAACCAGAGAACTACAGCAACATATGCATACCTATGTTCATAGCAGCATAATTCTTAATAGTCAAAATATGGACCATCTTAGGGGTGGACTGCCAAATCTTAGACCACTGGTATACCTGTGGCTGCTCTGGGCAGTCTTCTGCTAAGAAATGCAGTTAACTTACTGTCCTGTGGGCTCAGGTCTCTAAAGAGCACAGCACGCTGCTGTAGATGCAGGATTCTGGTGAGCGTATGGCTATTGGATCTTTTTTTTTCTTTTTTTTCCTAAAGCGTGGTGTTGATCACTTAAGATGTTGGAGTTCTGTCACTCCTTACTTCACCTCAAGTCTTTTATTAATATACATAATTTCTAAAGTGACGAAATTATACATATGTCTTCAATGCATCTTCATAATAACACTTAGATTTGTGCTATTGATAGCTGTACTATGAAACAGTGAAGTGTAGAGAGATCAGATACTTTTTCTAAGAAACACAGCTTTTTGATGAATACTGTACCATAAACCCAGTTCTCTCTGATTTGTGCACCTAATCTTTTAGCCACTCTATTATATTACTAATTAATGTAACATGGTTATCATAAACATCGTCTGGTTTTCCTTTGAATAGGTAGCTCTGCTTCATATCCACTTTTGAAGCTTAGTACTTAACAGTGCCTGTGGTAATTCACAGAACTGCCATTTTGAGTGATAAATTATGGATACACCAAATTCATAGCAGGTATTATTGATTAATGAGATTTATAATGAGCAACTAAAATCTAGAGAGAGATTTACACTCTTTGAGGAGGTGAAGTCTCTAACGTCATTTACCTATGCTCCACTGATTTTATCACTTTGACTTTTAGAGAAAAATGACATAATAATGACAGTTAACAGAGATTTGTTAAAATTTGCAATTACTTATTTAGCTATTCCAGTTCTGCTGCTAGACACCAAATGAGAGAGATATCAAAGGACAAAGGTTAAATGAATGGAGTGCACCTTGCCAGATGCCCAATATCTAATTTCTGTCTCCCTAGCCTTGCTGAGATAAAAATAGTATCATTAAATTTTTAGTAAGAATCTATAACTGACTAGCTCTTTTGGGGATGGGAAGGTGTTACAAAGAAGAATAAAAGGGAGAATAGAATATAATTAATGTAAAAAGGAAATGAATAGCAAATGAAGTTTTTAATTGTGTCAGACTGAACATTTTTAAAAAGTTTTAAAAATATAATCTTTTCATTCATTTCAGTCATTCCCACAATGGTACAGTGGAATATTTAGTATCATCTTATGCAAATGTGAAAGAGATGATGAACTCCAAACAGTGAAACCATAAGAGAGGCCATAGTGTCATTAATATTTGAATAAATTATTTTATGCTTGAAGTAAAGGAAGACCTGGGGCTTTTCAATAACAATAACAAAAGGAAACTGGATGGTATTCTAGTGATCATTAAATAGTTCAGGGATAAATAAAATATAGCTACATATTCTGAAGACTTTGACTCTGCTACTCTTTTTTCTCAGGAATCCTTCTCTATAAATACATATTACTTATCATAGACACTGAAAGTCATTTTCTTAGCACAAAAACTTCCACAGGACAGATGCCTTATGTAAATTGCATATATGTGCACATCCAGGCCTACTTAGTAAAAGAGACTAAGGAAATGGATTGATTTAAGCTCAGCACTGCAGTGAATCACTGGCATGCATTGTTTAGCCATATCCCCTTACTGTAAGAGCTCTGACAATTTACTTGAAAAATGTACAATCCTGGACTTTCAGACCTCTTAACAGGGACACAGTACCTTACAAATCTCCCAATTAGCTCATTATTTGTGAATAGTAGTTTTATCAACTTGAAGAGATATTTTGTACTCTGCTATTTAAAAAAAAACACAGAAACAAAATAGGATTTATATGTCTAACATTTTTATTCAAGAAAATAAGATATTAATGTGCTTTTCTTATAAAGCCTTTAATTTCAGGCTCAGTTCTTCTCTATTATTTCATGGCTACTACTGTGGCTTTCCAACTGGGCCAATATTAAATCATTTATTGACTTACAGTAAAGATATAATTTTATACACATTTTGGGGGAAGACAAACTTTTTTGAGACAAAACAATTTTCATCATTACTCTGATATAAGTAACTACTCTCTCATGAAGTTAGTATTAATTGTGCTGAATTGAAGAAGAAAAGAGCATAAAAAATCTAAGTTCATTAAAACTAAAATTTTAAGCTGAACTTGTGCATTTGAACCTTCATTTCTGATCCTTGATAGTCTTTGAAAATAATATTTTAATAATATAATGTCACTGGAAGAGATTACAGTGAGTATCCAGAGAGAAAAACCTCAACACAGGACAATTGTGTTCTGACATTTATGGCAGAAAGGACTTTATGGAGGCATCAGCCACAGGAATGTGTAGATATTTATTTAGGAAAGTAAATATTATGGACTCAAAGGGAATGTGAGAGGGTACAGGCTTTCTTGAAAAGTAGCATGCAACACCTGTGTTTGGAGTGTTAATATTTATAGGATCATAGTAGCTAGGGCTTGGAAGAAATATTTAAAGTAGTAATACCCGAGAATTTTCCAATATTAATGGCAGAAAACAATCCACAGATCCATGCAACTAAAGAGAACACCAAGCATAATAAATATATTAAGAAAAAATAAACTTCAGCATGGCATATATAAGCTATATAAAACTATAAATAAAAAATCTGAAAGAAGTTGAGAATAAAAACACATTAAATGTGAAAAAGATAAAAATTATATTGGTTTACTCTTCAGAAAGCATACAAGCAAGAAAGGAATTGAGTGAAATATTTAAAACCTTAAAAAACCTTGAAAAGCATTTTTTTTTTCAGTAGTGGGGAAGGAAGCCAGGGCATTATACCTCCGAGCTACACTCCCAGCCCTATTTTTTTATTTAGTCTTTTTTTTTTTTTTTTTTTTTGGAGGGGGGGTGGTACTGAGGTTCCTGTGAAGGGCCTAAGAACCAAGGGCTGTCCTCGAATCATGATTCTCCGGTCTTCGCCTCCCGAATTCTGGGATTATTAAGTGTGCACCACCACAGCCAGCTTGAAAATAAATTTTTATTAATTTCTAGAATTCATCTAGTGTGGTGGCACACACTTGTAAAATTCCCATGCTCGAAAGGCGAAGATAGGAGAATCGCGCAGGTTTGAAGCCAGCCTCGCTGGCTTAAGAGATCCTGTTTCCAAATAAAATATAAAAATGGGTCTGGGAGTGTAGCCCGGAGGTAGAAGGGTTTCCAGGAACCCCAGTAATGCCAAAATCATCATCATAATAATATTTTCTAGAATTCTATTCTAGAAAAATTACAACCAGTAATCCAACCATAGAATACACATTCTTCTCAAGCTCATCTTAAAAATCCAAGAAAGTAGATAACATCCTGGGATATAAACCATCAATATAGTAGATACACTAATAGCAAAGATAATCAAGAAAAAAAGAAGACACAAATTACCATCACAAATAATTATTATTTTAAATTAAACACATAGTCCTATTTACATCATTTATTGTTGAATTTTATTTGCTGGTATTATGTTGAGGAGTTTTTCATCTATGTTCGTTGAATATACTGTTTAAACAATGAATGTTTAGACTGGTGAAATTATTCTACGTGACGTTGTTATGGTAGATGCAATTTTGAAACAATAAAGCTAACAATAAAAGAATCACAAAAGCCACAGATGTAATTAAGCATTTTGTATGTCAGGACAAATACAGTCCTTTCTGGGAGTAACTACAGATGAGGAAGTTCTAGAGATCTGTTGTACAATATAGTGCCTAACATTAACAATACAGTATTGCATACTTCACAATCTGTTAAGGGAGTCAATCTGCTGTTAAAAATTCTTACCAAAAATTAGACACAGCAACACAAGAAATATTTTGGCAGTGTTGGGTGTTCATTATCTTGAATATGCTGATGCTACCATAGATGTTCACATATGGACAACTCATTAAATTGTATGTAAGCATTAAAAATATCCAATTCTTTGTATATATTAATTATACATCAATAAGGCAAGATTTCTTATTTTGGTGGGAATTGAACCCAGGAGCATTCTACTTTTGAGCTTTTGAGCTACACCCCAGCCTTATTATATTTTTCTTTTGAAATAAGGCCTTGCTAGATTGATTAAAGTGTCACTACTTGTTGAGGTTATCTGCAAATCTATGATTCTCCTCTTTCAGTCTCCCAAGTACTGAGATTACAAGTGTGTGCCACTATGCCTGGCAAAGCATTTCTTTAAATTTTTATTGGTGCAATGTAGTCATACATCTCAAAGGGATACAAGAGGGATACAAGATGTTAGAGACATACATGCACACATAATCCAATTAGCTCTTACCCAGCTCCCACCCCATTATCTCCCCCTCCCTCCTTTTCATGCTTGGCTTTGTGATTGATATTGATGTTTGTTAAAGCACATCATGTGTATTACAGAGTCTCCCTCCTCCCCCTCCTATACTCTCAGTTAGTTTGCCATATTTGCTTATCTATAGAATCACCTTCCCTTAGAATTCTTTCTATAATCTATTTTATGCTAGCTTCCACATATTAGGGAGAGCATTACATTTCTTATTTTTTGAGGCTGACTAATCCCACTTAGCATAATGTCCTCCACTTCCATGCATTTCTCTGTAAATGATCTGTGTTTTTCTCTATGGCTGAGTAAAATTTCACTGTGTACATATCCTATAGTTTTGTAATCCATTCATCTCTTGATGGGCATCGTGCCTGGCTCCATAGTTTGGCAAAAAGTTGGATTATGCAGTTGTGAATATAGATATGCATGAATTAGTTTAGTAGTTTGGTTTCCTTTCTTTTGTGTAGATACACAGCAGTGGTATTGCTGAATTATATGGTAAATTTGTTCCCATTCTTCTGATAATCCAAGTACTGTTTCCAAAGTGGTTGCACTAATTTGCAATCACACCAACAATGTATTAGAGTTCCCACTTCTTAACATCTTTACCAGAATTTGTTGCTGTTTGTGGTTTGAGTGATTGGCATTCTAGTTGGAGTTAGGTGAAATCTCAGAGTAGTTTTGATTTGCATCTCTCTGATTGCTAATGATGTTGAGCATTTTTTTCATGCATTTATTAGCCACTTAAATTTCTTCCTTCATGAAGTGTCTATTTAATTCACTTGCCCATTTTTATTGGGTTATTTGTTTTCTTAGTGCTGAATTTCTTGAGTTATCTGTATAGTCTAGATATTAGTTCTCTATTGAAGGAGTAGACAAAAATCTCCCATTCTCTTGGCTCTCAGTTGAGATTCTTCATAGTTTCCTTTGCTGTACAGAAGCTCTTCAGTTTAATGCAATCCCACGTATTGATTTGCCTTTTAGTTTCTTTTGCCTTTGGGGTCTTGTTAAGAAAATTTTTATCTGTGACTATATGTTGTAGTGTTGGTCCTATGCTCTCTTCAAGAAACGGCAAGATCTCTGGTCTGTTTAATTTCAAGTTTGATTCATCATGAGTTGATTCTTGTGCAGGGTGAGAAAGTGGGATTTATTTCCATTTTTTGCATATGGTTTACCAGTTTTGCCACCACCATTTGTTGAAGAGGCTATATTTTTTTCCAGTGTATGTTTTTGGCCACTTTGTCAAAAATCAATTGGCTGTAAGTGTGTGAATTTGTTTCTGAGTCTTCTATTCTGCTCTCTTGGTCTATGTATTTATTTTTGTGCCAGTACCATGCTGTTTTTATTACTATGGCTTTGTGGTATACTTTAAAGTCAGGAATTGTGATTTCTCCTGCATGGATTTTGTTACTGAGAACTACTTTGGCTATTTTAATATTTTTGTTGTTCCAAATTAAGTTGTAATGATATTTCTACGTCTGTGAGGAATGATTGTGGTAATTTAATAGATATTTCATTGAATCTATAGATCAAATTTGGAAGTATGGCCATTTTGATAATATTTATTCTGCCTATCCATGAACATGAAACATCTTTCCACCTTCATAGAAGACACAAGTCATATTAATATTCAGGACCACCTCGCACACATGGAATATGGAGTTCACGATCCAATCTTGAGACCAATTTTAGATTGCTTTCATTAATAAAACTAATTGTATCTTTTAAAATCTTTTTAACAAAGTAAAAAAAAAACAAATAAGTGGTTGAGTCTCTAATGATTGATGGATTATTGCAAGCTTTCAATCCCCAAACTGACTGGACCCAATAAAGATGAGTTGGTGGGAAGGGAATCAATGGTTAGTCAAAAAATTGCAATTCTTTGGTATAATCTTGAAGATATGGAGTAAATAGTTATGAAGTGAACAGGAAAGCTTAGCAAAAACCTTTTAGCCCATATCTCAAGGCAGTTCTTAGAGCAAGATTAAAGACCTATCAGTCTTCTACAGTCCCCAGACCTATAGAAAGCTAATCCTCATGACAGAAAACAAATGGTGAAGAATTCACATCTTCCTAGTCACCATAAACTTTCTCATGTGGCAGAACATATGGACCCCATGAAAGATTTCCACATATTGGTTTATTCACTCAGGAATCTTTTATGAACCATCAACTATATATTGTATCATATAGTATAGAACATGTTTTTAATAGATTTCACTATGGCCAAAGGGGAACTTAGCCCCAAAAACACAAGTAGGTGTGGTTCATGAATAATGTACATTGTGCAAGCATCACTCTCCCATCACACACAGGCATAGCACAACACACCCAAGCTATTGGAACAACACACAGGCACCAGGCTAAAAATATAACATCTGGGCATAATAGGCAAAATTCAGGTGCAAGCTTGCTGACCAGGATCACTTGACAACCACATTGAGTCCTTAGAAACCTGGGGATTATAATTGTCAACATCTGAGAATGAAAACACACAGTTTCTGTCAAGGAACCTTGTCAACTTGCCATTGCAACTACCAATAATGTGGCTGAATGCTGATCCAGCAGCTCTGCTGACAGTTTCTGCACAAGTCCTTTCCTTTGGTTCTTGTTGAACACTACTGGGTAAAATCAGGCCTGAAAACCTGAAATAGACTAACAACTGACCAGAACCTGATATCTCAACATAGCCAGCTCAGCTTCTACAGTAAATGGACTGCCAGTCCTGCTCTGTAGGTTGTACTAAACCAATTCTCAATTCTCTCTCTCTCTCTCTCTCTCTCTCTCTCTCTCTCTCTTTCTCTCTCTCTCTTTCCCTAAAATGTCTTAAGTTGTATGACATTTGCATGGAGTATTAACGAATAAAGAACTTGTCTTGAAATGAATGAAACCATGTTGTCTTGGTTGTTTTCCACAATCTAAGTCTGCTCAGAATACATGTGCTATACTAAGGTCAAGGGATTAAAAAAAAAAAACCCGAATATAACACAGTTTATACCCTATAATATTGATAGTCTCACTCTCCTACAATATTCAAAAATAGAACTACTATTTTACAATTAAGTAATCCAACACTGTACATCTGTCTATATCTATATCTATGTTTGTGTCTGAGTGTTTTAATCCCTCAGGATCTTAATTTTTTATTTTTAGTGGGGGACTGAACCAGGTGAATTCTATCTCTGAGTTAAAATCCCTGCACTTTCTAATTATTTATTTGCCTATTTATATATTTTATTTTAAGAAAGAATTTCACTTAGTCAAGAGACTAGCTAAGTGCTTCAACAGGCCTTAGACCTGCAGTCTTCCTGTCCCAGCTTCTCAAGTATTTGGACTACAGCCCATGCCTGACACAAATTTTTGTGTGAAATATTGTTTGTAAAATTCTACAATTTTACCTAAAGGAAGTATAAACTATTATTTTATTAAGCAACAAGAAGACTATTTAAGAGCAAAAACTTCATCCATATTGCTTGCTTTCAAATCAGTCTTCCTCATCTTAGTTATTGTGTCCTTGGCCAAGTGACTTAATTTTGCTGTACTTAATTTTTCTTATCTGTACAGTCCAATGTAAAATGAACCTAATAAAATTCAATAGTATCTCACACGTAGGGTTGCTGTATTTATGAGTTAAAATTTGTAGCCGGGGCTGGTGGCACATACTTGTAATCCCAGCATTAAGGAGGCTGAGACAGGAGGATCACAGTTCGCAGATAGCCTCCACTACTTAATGAGGCTCTTTGCAACTCAGTGGAATCCTGTTTCAAAATAAGGAAGAAAAAAAATTGGGCTGGGGGTGTAGCTCAAAGGTAGAATGCCCCTGTGTTCCATCCTCAGTACTGGAAAAAAAAAATACCTTAGAAAGTATCTGAAACAGTTCTGAGCAAAACAGAAAGTGCTAAATACATGTTTATATTTTGACTGGTGCTATTTCTATCCCTTCTGTTATTACCGATGTTGCCATTATTGTTTTAATCCTAATGGGTAACACGTTGACTCCTGTCCATGTAATCAACAGGAATGCTTTCTCATTATCCCATGGCACATTAACCACTGCAAATGTTGATTACTTAGCAGCTACATCTGTACAGAGAGTCCCTCCATGGTTTATATCTATTTTCAAATATTATCTTGATTTGAGGACAAACTTAACTCTTTGTGACAGCCTCTCATTAAGAAAAGAGTATTGACGACTTTTTAAGCTAGAGAGTTATACAAATATTATATATGCTTACTGCTCAATTAAACCCAGCTTTATTGAAGCACTATATGACTGACATTGCACATAAGCCCACCATATTTTTTCAAGTAGTAGAGAATAGGTGTGCTGTCAGCTTTATGACATGAATTTGGTAGAGATATGCATCCTCTGGGAGAGATCGACTACAATTAGTTAAATTCCTTACACTTAAAAATCCGCAGCATTTCTCTAGAGGAAAAAAAAGTGAAATTTTTTACTATTATGCCTTCTACTCTGCTCTATCTTCTCATCTTCATGAATTTTGATTTAGGCTAAGTGCATCATTAATCTTTAACATATCAACCCAAGAACACAATTAAAGTCAAATAGAATAATGAATGGTATTAAAGGAATATGAAGGAGCATGACCAAGAATGCATTCAACCACTCCATATGCTGCATAATTACATACACCCATTAATTTGCATAGATCCTGAGCATTTCATTCTTTGACAAAAGCAAGGGTTAGCAAACCTTGTCTGTAACAGGCCAGATAAAAATATGTTTAATTTTGTGGGCCATATGGTCTCTGTCATACTATTCAACTCTGTCACTACGACATAAAAACAACCATAGACAATACATTAATGAGTGAATATGGCTGTGTTCTAACAAAACCTTACTTAGGGCACTAAAATTTGATTTCCATAAAATGTTCACGTTTTACATATCTTGTTCTTAAGTTTTTTCCAACAATTTAAAAATAAAAAAGAAGTATTTGATCACAGACCCTACAAGATCATGTATCAGGCTTCATTTGGCTCATAGACTAGAGTTTTCTGACTCAATATATCAGAATCAGAATATTTTAAATTTAAAAAATACTATTAGTACTATAATTGTGACCTAAAATATTAATTAGTGATATAAAGTGACTCAAGGTAAGCAATATAGTATCAGTTTCATTTTCATAATTTGTCTATTTGGAAATCTTATGTTTAAAACCATGGATTAAAATTTTACACTTATTGATAATTTGATAGTCTGGAATAAAAATTCAGTTTCTGGGAACCTATATCCCAAAATATGGTATATGAGAGATGGGTTATATTAGCAGTACTTATTTCTCACTGTGAATCAAAATTATATGTGTAGGAACTACAGCCAGAAACTCAGAGACATGGATTCAAGGGGTGATTTGTTCAAATATATATCAAGGCTGTTAAACTAAATGGATTTCTGAGCTACAGTTCTCCTACAGCTTGGTAAGTCTAAAGACTTATATCCTGCGTATCCACACTGACACAGTTATAAGCAATAATGTAATATTATTTTGAGGAATATATATTATTAATAGAATCCATGGCAAAAATATAGAACTATTTGTGTATATATGTATAGCATTGAGGACTGAACGTAGAGAAATTGTACCTCTAAGCTACTTCCCTAGTCCTTTTTTATTTTTATTTTATTTTTTATTTTTTGGAAACTGGAAACAGGGTCTTGCAAGGGTGCTGTGTGTCTCACTACATTGATAAATCTGTCCTCAAACCTGCTATCTGCCTGTCTGAGCTTTCCGTTTACTGAGATTACAAAGAGAGAGAGAAAGAGACAGAGAGAGAGAAAGAAAGAGAGTTCATTTCTGTTGACATTTCTGTTAACATGCAATAGAAAACCAAAATAAGTAAACAAAACAAAACAAAGAAGATATATATATATATATATATATATATATATATATGTATTCATATTTGTAATAGCTAAACCACAGAAAATTCTAGGAGAGTAAAAAGTCAGCAACAATCTGAAAAATCTCCAAATTTTTAAAGTATTTTTTCACAAGCCCCATTTTCTACTTTAATTGTCTTATATTTTAGCAATTGCAGGATCATACTCCTCAGATTTCATTATTCAAAAGATAATTCTGACAGATATGCAAAAATAAGTAGTTTAAAATTTCAAAATATGGATAATTTGCTTCTAATATCCAATATGTTTCCATAATCAATGTTTTGTCTATATTCATTTACTTGCTTCCATTTTTTACTATAAACTTAACCAAAACAGTTATTGGAAAAAGCAGATAATCAAGCAAAGCTTACTTTTGTAAAATTTTTTGTTTGTTTGTTTGTTTTCAGTGAGGTACAAGCACATTACTCTTGATAGAGCAGGAGTAATGTCACAGCCTTTGGAAGTTTAGCAGAGTATGTTCAGAGTTTTATGATCTCTGATGTGTGATCATAAGAAAGGTATTTCAAGCTGTAAACTGGATGGAATTGGGTGTTGTTTGTGAGTTAATAGCTTTGGTTTGGTGAGAACAATGAGGAATGAGTCTTAAAGGAGTTTTATTCAGCCAGCTGTCAGTCTTGACTAGCTATTAGAGTTGGCTTACAAACTTATATTAAAAAATTAAGTATTTCTTGGAACAAGTAATTGTTGTTTTTGCTTGCTTTCAGTAACATTTGACCTAGGGACATGTAAATGTGATCAGCACCCATATTGCTTGACAAACAACAGAAAAATATGCCAAAACTTACCATGATTCAAAACAAAAAAACATTATTTTGTGGATTTTTTGAAGCATTGTAATCATATATCACAGGGTGAATGAGGCAAACATGCCTACAACACCCATAGAGCCCTCCTCCAGTTCCCACCCCACTCACTTTTCTTCCCAATCTTTCCATGCACAACATGGTGATTGACATTGATAATTTTGTATGTGCATATTTTGTTTTATTAAATCTAGCTGTCCCTTTTGGTACTGCATTAGTTGAAGCTGAAAGATAGACCATTACATTAAAAAAAGATATGGTCAAGGAAGTCCAGCACCACTGTTTGTTGTGCTGGGGTCACTATAGTAAGTATAGTGATATACCCCCAAATGCCTACTTCCTAAACCGCAGGTCTTATGCGTATATGATATTACATGGTAAAGATGAATTCAAGATTACAGATAGATTTAAAGCTGATAATTATATGACCTAAAATAGGAAGATTATCTTGGATTTTTTAGTGGACACAATGTACTCATAAAGGTCTAAAATAGATGAGAGAAAGAACTTTTTAACACAATCGTGTGTGGAGCTCCATGACCCATTCCCAAAACTAATAAAAATTTTCTATAAACTCTGAGAATAATTCCAAGGGAACACAACAAATTGAAAATATATATACTCAATAAAATCTATGAATATTCAGAAGAAAAGGAAAAAGGTAATATTTGAACAAAAATCACATTCTCCTTACTCCTCTCATCTCAGAGAGATGGAAATTCTAATCTAGACTTCTGTAACCAGAAAGAGGGAGAATTTCTTCTCTCTTGGATCCTTATTAGAGAGGTTTCTTCCATGCTAACATTTAGGAGAATAAAACATAAATTTTCCTCTACCTATTATTTTATGAATACTACAGTTGTTTTCCACAAAAATAAGAAGTGTGCTGCCTTATTATAAGGGTGCAGGCAAGAAACCCAAATTAGAAAATTTTTTAAAAAATAAAGAACAGAGCAGTAGAACTTATATTTATTGATTTTAGATGTACTACAAAGCACAGCAATGTGGAACTAGTACAAATAAAAACATATATTACAGAAAAAGAATTGAGAGACCAAAAATAAAATCACATTCATATGACCGATTTGTTTTCAACAATTCAAGAAAGAATGGTTATTTCAACAAATGATACACAGAAGACTAAATAATCACATACAGAAAGAATAAAGTAGTATCTTTATTTTATACTCTATGAAAAGGAAATAGAAATGTATCAAAAATCTAAAGGTAAGACATTAACCATAAACTTTGCTGAACATCCGTATGGGCTCTCATATGGCAACAAGTTTATATTTTGTGTGTGTGTTTATTTTTTAAGAAATGTTCTTTCTCCTTGAAACTTTAATATTAAGGTTATAATGTTCAGCACAATCAAATAAAAAAAAAAGATTAAAGAGCGTAGCCATGGGGGGGGGGTGTGCAAATTCGTACTCCAAGATTCCTTAATAAACTGAGCAGAAATATTACAAGTTTGACGCTAGCCTCAGCAACTCACTGAAATACTGCCTCAAAAAAATAAAAAGGAATAGAATTGTCTCTCCATGGTAGAAACATTGTTTAATTCTTAGCATTACCCCAATCAAAAGAATAAGGATTATAGATAACACATTTTGTCTCTTAATTATGATATTTTTTGTATTTTAAAAATTTTGTCTTTTAAATTTATTTTTATCGGTGCATTGTAATCATACATCACATTGGAATATAAGACTTGAGAGGATATACAAGCACACATCATCCAATTAGCCCTCATCCAGTCCCCATCCCATTCCCTCCCCCTCCCTCGATCCCATGCTTGTTTGGTGATTAACTTTGATACATGTGTTTATGTACCTCCTGCTTTTTAAAGAGGCTCCATCCTCCCCTATTCCATACCTTCTGATTGGTCACCTTAATTGCTTCACTATAGGGCCCTTTCTATAGCTCGACCACTTCCTGTTGCCTGTTTCCTCCTAGTTATTGCTGATTAGGGGAAGCATCTGGTTTTAATTTTCTGCGATATTTCTCTGTGCATGCCACGTTGCAAATACCGATCCCACTCCTGATGGCCCCAGTTGTGGCCTGGGTACCCGGTGGACTGATCCAGACCTCGCTGGCTCAAGCAGCAGCCTTGCCTCATGGAAGGCCCTGGTTCTGGCCTCGCTGGCCCCAATACTGGCCTAACCCCTCAGCTGGCTCCGATCCCGGCCACGGAGGCCCCAGCACCGGCCTTCCTCACGGCAGGCTCCGGTTAGCCGATGGCCCCAGCATTGGCCTAACCCCTCGGTAGGCTCTGATCTAGGCCTTGGGGGCCTCAGTAGCGGCCTTGCCTCATGGAAGGCTCCGATGCTGGCCAGTGGCACCGGCAAGAGCCTAACCCCTCAGCAGGCTCTGATCCCAGCCTCGGAGTCCCCAGCATTGGCCTTGCCTCGCAGCAGGCTCATCCCGGCCTTGCTGGCCCCAGCACCAGCCTAACCCCTCGGCAGGCTCCAATCCTAGCCTAGAAGGCCTCAATAACGGCTTTGCCTCACGGAAGGCTCCAATGCCGGCCGTTGGCCCCAGCACCAGCCTAACCCCTCGGCAGGCTTCGATCCCAGCCTCGGAGGCCCCAGCACCGGCCTTGCCTCACGGAAGCCTCCGATCCCGGCCACGCTGGCCTGGCACTGGCCTGACCCCTCAGCAGGCTCTGATCCAGGCCTCAGAGGCCCCAGCACTGGCCTTGCCTCACGGTATGCTCCAATCCCAGCCTTGTTGGCCCCAGCACCGGCCTAACCCCTTGGCAGGCTTCAATCCCAGCCTAGGAGGTCCCAGCACCGGCTTTGCCTCACGGCAGGCTCTGATCCCAGACTCAGAGGTCTCAATAGAGGCTTTGCCTCACCGAAGGCTCCAATGCCTGCCAGTGGCCCCGGCACCGGCCTAACCCCTCAGCAGACTCTGATCCCGGCCTCGGAGGCCCCAGCATTGGCCTTGCCTCACGGCAGGCTATGATCCCAGCCTCACAGGCCCCAGCACCAGCCTAACCCCTCGGCAGGCTCCGATCCCGGCCTCAGAGGCCTCAATAACGGCTTTGCCTCACGGAAGGCTCCGATGCCGGCCGTTGGCCCCAGCATCGGCCTAAACCCTCGGCAGGCTCAGATCCTGGCCTCGGAAGCCCCAGCACTGGCCTTCCTCAAGGCAGGCTCTGATGTTAGCCGATGGCCCTGGTATCGGCCTAACTCCTCAGCAGGCTCCGATCCAGGCCTCGGAGGCCTCAGTAGTGGCCTTGCCTCACAGAAGGCTCCAATGCCGGCGAGTGGCCCCGGCACCTGCCTAACCCCTCAGCAGGTTCTGATCCCAGCCTCGGAGGCCCCAGAAACCGCCTTGCCTCGCGGCAGGCTCCGATGCCAGCCAGTGGCCCTGGCACTGGCCTAACCCCTCAGCAGGCTCTAATCCCGGCCTTGGAGGCCCCAGCACAGGCCTAACCTCTCAGCAGGCTCCGATCCCGGCCTCAGAGGCCTCAATAGCGGCTTTGCCTCAAGGAAGGCTCCGATGCCAGCCAGTGGCCCTGACACCGGCCTAACCCCTCAGCAGGCTCTAATCCCGGCCTCAGAGGCCCCAGCATCGGCCTTGCCTCACAGCAGTCTACAATCCCGGCCTCGCAGGCCCCAGCACCGGCCTAACCCCTTGGCAGGCTCCGATCCCGGCCTCAGAGGACTCAATAGCGGCCTTGCCTCACAGAAGGGTCCGATGCCAGCCAGTGGCCCCGGCACTGGCCTAACCCCTCAGCAGGCTCTGATCCCAGCCTCGGAGGCTCCAGCACTGGCCTTGCCTCGAGGCATGCTTCAATCCCAGCCTCGCTGGCCCCAGCACCGGCCTAACACCTCGGCAGGCTCTGATCCCGGCCTTGGAGGCCTCAATAATGGCCTTGCCTCATGGAAGGCTCCGATCCCAGCTTTGCTGTGTTCGTCGCCGGCCTCACCCCTCGGCAGGCTCTAATCCGAGCACCCTCTTCGCACAACTATTTGTTGCATGTTCTCGAGGGTCTGTGGTGGTGGTAGCATTCTGCCTCTGGGTCATTACTTCAAATGTTCCAGGTGTAATGCATCAGATCTCTGCCTTCCCTGAGTACTGGCCACTGCCATTTCACTGCCTCCACCATTTCAAATCTTCCCCAAGCTCTTTTTCTACTCTGAATGTTGTCCAATCATCCTAAGCATGCATGGCGGTAGCATTCAACCTTTGGTGTAATTTCTTAAAAAAAATAATAATAAGTTTGGTAGGCTTCAATTTCTGCTTCTCCCAAATACAATTCTCCACCGCCAACATGGAGACTGCTTTCAGCACCACCTTTCTCCTTGGTCTCCGCTAAAGTCTCTCTCTTTACAGGTGATGCCCAAGATTCTTAACAATGTAGAGAAGAAGCAGTCCTCCTTAGCAGGGAATTTTTCCAATAATTCCAGTTCATTTGGATAAATTTTGTCTGCATCTCCAGTATCCTGGCATCCGCCACCTCCTTGACCCCTCTTCGATATTTTCCTTTTTTCTTTTTCTCCCTTTCTTACAGGGTCCTTCCGGGTGGAGAGGGGTTCGCCTAGGGGTGCCCCGCCAGCGCCTGTCCACCCACCCAGGGTCGGGGGCCTAGGGGCCTGGACCATGGGGTCCTTCCAGGTGGAGGAGAAGGGGTTCGCCTAGGGGTGCCCCGCCAGCTCCTGCCCACCCGCCCAGGGTCGGGGACCCAGGGGCCCAGACCACGGGGTCCTTCCTAATTATGATATTTAAAATCATATAAATGTATATAATTTTTATCTTCACTATTACTTTGTATAACCTTAGTTACTATTAATTACATGCCTTGAATAATTTCCTGAGGTTTTTTTTTAAATGTACAAGTAAAATTATGCTGTTTGTTCAAAGATTCTTTTGTGTAGTAACCAGCATTCTTTGATAGTAGTTCCTTTTGTAAGTAAGATCATGTTTTGGATCAGTGGATTTAACCAATAAAAGACTTTTGAGATGGCAAGACAGCCAGAAGTTCATAACACCCTATCATATTGTGTTTAAAAAGATCACCTTTAGAAGGCCTAACCTTTGCCACTAAACTTTCAAAAAACAAAAACAAACAAAAAACAGAGAACACAATTGGGGAAAAATAGAAAACAGATAACACATACTTAAAGCTTGTATTACTTTCATAATCTTACAAGAAACTAATACTGTGCAGCTGCTGTTACATGAAATACATAGTGAATGCCAGACATTTTGAATTAATTCTGTTTTTTAATATTTTTTAAATGTTTTGTGCTTTTATTGATGCATTATAGTCTCACATCATAATGTAAATCACATTGACAGTGATGTACATGCACATGCTTTTTCCCCCTCCCTACTTCCCTATTTCCCAAATCAGAGTACCCAGATTGATATTGGTATATATTCATATGTGTATACATAGTTGGTTTATTAATATACATTTCTGTTTTTTCTGTTTTTTTTCTGAGCAACCAATTTCTTTATTTAAAGATTTACATATTGACAATTATAAGTTGTTAACTGACAAATAGAAATCATATATATATATATATGTATATATATATATATACATATACATACATATACATATATTTATGTAATATAGAGTGATTTTTATATATGTATACATTATGGGAAAACTAAATCAAGCTAGTTAATATATTCAATACTCACATGTATTTTTGTGGTGAGAACATTTAAACATTATTAGTTTGCAAATACACAATTTTATTAACACTAATCATCAAATGTTGTGCAATAGAATTAACCTAAGTACGTTTATACTGTAAATAATATTTTTCAGTGTTGGATCGCAATAAATGGTAGAAAATCATTAAAATGATATTTTATACCACAGAATATGGTATTTTGGACTAAAAATAAACCTCAGAAATAGAAAAACTAAATTCGTTTGGATAAACAAAAAACCCACAATACCAAAGTAGTTCTCAACAACAAAAACCATGCAGGAGGAATCACAATTCCTGACTTTAAACCAAACTAAAATGCCATAATAATAAAACAGTATGGTACTGGCACAAAAACAGATACACAAACCAGGGGAGTAGAAGACTCAGAAACAAATCCACACACAGCCAATTAAATTTTGGCAAAAGGGCCAAAAATATCGACCAGAAAAAAGATAGTCTGTTCAACAAATGGTGTTGGAAAAACTGATTAACTATTTGGAGAAAAATGGAAATAAATCTTGCTTTCTCACTCTGTACAAGAGTCAATTCAAGATGAATCAAAGACTTGTAAATTATACCGGAGACCTTGAGACTCTTTGAAGAGGGCATAGGTCCAACACTACAGCACATAGTCACAGATAAAATTATTCTCAACAACATCCCAAAGGCATAAGAAACTAAATCAATACATGGGATTCCATGAAACTGAAGAGCTTCTGTACAGCAAAACAGAAAAAAAAAATCAATAACCTCAACTGAGAGCCAACAGAATGGGAGATTTTTGCCAAAGACTCCTTCAATAGAGGACTAATATCTAGAATATACAGAGAACTCAAGAAACTCAGCACTAAGTAAACAAAAACTCATAAAAATGAGCAAGTGAATTAAATAGACACTTCATAAACAAAGAAATTCAAAAGGCCAATAAATGCATAAAAATGCTCAACATTATTAGCAATCAGACTGATGCAAATCAAAACTACTCTGAGATTTTTACCTAACTTCAACTAGAATGTCAATCATTCAAAACACAAACAACAGCAAAGGCAAGAGGATGCGAATTTGAGGTAAGACTGTACAACTTTGAAAGACCTTGTCTCAAAATAGAGGAATAAGGATGTAACTTAGTGGTAAAGCACTTTCCTAGCATATTTGGGGCTCTGGATTAAATAACCATCCCCCTTCAAATAAAAGAAAAAGATGTAAAAGCAATTATTGATGCATCCTTTCTTTAACAAGCTATATTTTCAGTGATCCCAGGAAAAAGCAAAAAATATTGAATACAAATCTGGAGTACTAAAAAATAGAGATCACAGATATATAGCCATAACATAACACAGGATAAAATGGCATTTTTATTGAATACCACAGAAAGTATAAAGTTACTATTTTAATATGATCTGAGAGCCTTAATGCATCAATATCTTCAGTTGAGCTTCCTCAGAGAAAGGATAAAGTTATTACATAATCAGGTATAAGACATAATGATCTTCTATTCTCTTAGGCTTTCAGATTCTTTTAGTCATTCTTTAACTTCTAGTTTTAGAAGTGCACGGTATAGTGCAAGCTTTTATAAAGCTATGGGTCAATCAGTGTGCATCATTATGAGTTCAGCACTAATTAGTTTGATAATGCAAGTAGAAAACTGAGCTTAAACAGAATTCTTTATTTTGTGGAGATCTTCAATATGCTTTGATTTAGACACATGGACGTTAATACACATCTAAGGTATCTGCGGCCTGATTATCAATGGAGTATACTTAAAATTCTCCTTAAAAATACAAAAGGAGCTGAGTATGGTGCCACACACTTATAATCCCAGTACTTTGGAGGCTGAGACAGGAGGATCATAGGTTTACAGCTAGCCTCGGCTACTTAGTGAGGGTCTCAACAGCTAAGTGATACCCTGTTCCCCCAAAAAAGAAAACAAATAAAAAATAGGGCTGGGCTTATAACTGAGAGATAGAATGCTCCTGGGCTCAATCCCTAGTACTGCAAAAAAATCAATCAATAAATAAAATAAAATCAGGATAACATTTAATCTAACAACTCTATTTGCATGGTATCCTTCATTCTCTTAACAGAAGTGATGTTACCAAGGGAAAAAGATCTGAAATTTGTAGGTAGAGAAGTGGACAATATCTGAGAATTACAAGAGATACATGATCACTTCATGAGTTCTATGTACTCTGAGGAAAAAACTGTATTTAGTAAAAAGGAATAAAGTATATATCATGACACCCAAATAAATGACAAATTTCCAAGTTTTCACCTAGTGAGATTAAAAGTAAAATAGTATTTTTTTCCTCTCACAGTACTTTCCCTGATTCATTGTCTTTCTTTTTCTTTCTGCATCTTAGCTAGTGTAAGAGAATTTATTTTCATTGTTCTTTTCCTTTATTACATCTACATTCATCTTTATCAAAAGGTTTTCTTACTCTAGTGACAAAACTAGATTAATATCATCTGGATACCCTTACCGTAAGGTCAATAATGCATATTCTGAATCTTTGAATGTTTTTGTCCAGTAAAGCATTCAAAAAATCAAAAAAACTGTTAGAGATGTGGTAGAAGGCTAATTATTTTTGCCATGTTTACTTGGATATTATGTAGTCTCTTTGTGATTAAAGAAATTTTTGTTTCCTTCCTGTTTTTCATGTTCTTCAGTCAACTTATGAGGGGCTCATCTTTTTTTTTTTCTTATAAGACAAAAACAGATTTGAGTCTATTTTCATAGTAAAATCATGGGAAATGATATCCAAAAGATCTTAGCAAGCATATACAGATTTTAGGGTGTGAAGGGTTTGTCTCAGAATACTCTCAAGGACTTTCTACTTTGCCTTTGTCTTTACAATAAATTGCTTTTGTGCTTGAGGACTATAGATTCCAAAGAAAAAGCTGATATAAGATATAGAGATCTGTATCTTCCCAGTACAACTCTACATTCTTCTGTGGATTTCATTCTCTCATGCCAACGCTTCAGAAAGCTCTTTACAAGAATAAGACTTTGGGCTTAAAATCAGCCATAAGGAGCTTGCTCTAATCTGAACAAAGTTTAACTTTAAAAAGAAATTGAGATATAAAGGTCTCTTAGAGGAAATAAATAGTGAAATAACAGCTACTAGATAGATTCAAGCCATGATTTAAGGAGATAAAAGAGAAATACATTGGTTTTACTTTTCATTTTATTTGACTACAATTTTTTACAGAAACAATTTTCAAATTCATATTTATTTGGGGAGCTTTCTACTATCAATCAAAAAACTAAAATTTAAAAAATCATTTGATGTTTTGAATTTTGCCTGCTTATTTTGTTCTAAGGTCCTTGCTTCACAAGGACCTTATTTTATTTTATTAGACATTTCTCAAAATTACCATTATAATTCTACATTATCCTTAGGGAAATTGTACTACATAAGAACACAAGCACATAATTAGAGTTATGATGTGAACATATAAAAGAAGCTTAAATCTGTTGCAGACAGAACATAGATGATGACAGAAGAAAAATCATAAGTCTGGCAACAGGTCAACCACATCTTTCTCTTGTGCAGATGCCATACTTTGAGCCTTAATCCAGTTTCTGGTTATCTTTAACTGAAGGCCAATAAATTCATATTTTCTTTTTATTTTCAAACCAGACTCTCACAATCTTAAAGCTGTATGAACTTTAACAAGGTTTCTGACAAATGGCTCAAAACAAACTTTTCCTATAATGTCTGTATGACATGGCTTTCTGAATTCACCAGCACTCTGGGAAAACGTCAACAATAAATTTATCAGATCTACATATAATCTCTAAGAATTTTCTCTTCTAATCTTAGAACCAAATATGCAAAGACTAAATAAAAATTGTAAATAAATAACACATGATTGTGTTGCCAGTAAAGGTATGTTCCCTCCAAAAATAAGGATTTCAAACCTGGTCACAACATCAAATAATTTCGAAATAATATTTCTCATATACAAACATGAAATTAATCCCTTTAGAGCTGGGGAGGCTGAAGAAGAAATTAGAGAATAGAGCTTACTTTAAGGTATCAGTTGAAGAAATTTCTGGAGGGAGACTCAGGGCTAATGTAATTTGGGGTTGAGGATCTTGACTTGTGTTAATGAGGGAGTTTCTACTGTATCTGTGAAACATTTAGAATGAGAATTGTTAACTGTTAAATCCCCCAAAGACTGAAAAGACAAACTTGAAAGATTGTATGCAGTAAGGAGAACATAAGCTTAACAGAGTCTTAAGATGATAGTGTTTCAAAACTGAATGTTTGGGAGTAGAAAAAGGAAAAGTGAGGAAGGAAAGGTTTAAAATAATAATATGTTCATAAATGAACATATCGCTGCCAATCTCACTAATATATAGGAGGAGGGAGGGGAAGTTAGGTGGGGTAGCAACCACATGATGTGCACCTGTATGAATGTATCACGTTGAGTCTTGCCATATGCATAATTACAATGTATAAATAAAAGCAAGTTAAAAAACTTAGTATTTAAAAAGCAAAGACACTATATATTAAGGCTGGATTGATGCGTTTTAAGATAAGACTTTCAAAGCAAGGTCGGGAATATCAGAACTTGGGACTTAATAACTTCATATTAGAGGGTACAGCAGAGTAAACTGAGTCTTGAGGAGCATGCTTCTACTATTGATAAGTGAACTATTTACCAGTTTACTCTTATATTCAAGGAACAAGTATTTTCTGAAGAAAGAAACTAAGTTACTTTTATTCTGATCTCAGTATAGTTTAACAAAGAAACAAAAAAACTACCCAAGCAAAATAAATGAAAACACTTGTTTTTAATGCATGAAAAGGAAACCATTTTGGTTTTCTTCGTTTTCTCTGAAAAAAAAAAACTCTATTTTTTTGTTTGTTTGTTTGTTTTTGGAAGTACTGGGGTGGGAACCCAGGGGCATTCTGCCTCTGAGCTATGCCCCAGCCCTATTTTTTATTTTTTATTTTGTAACAGGATCTCACTGAATTACAAAGAGCCTCACTAAGTAGCTGAGGCTGTCCATGAACCCAGATCCTCCTGTCTCAGCCTCCAAAGTATGGGATTACAAGCGTGCATTTTATCTCATCATTAGTGTATTTTCTATAGATATTAATTAAAACTAAATTTTCCTTTTGGTAGTTACCAATATTTTTTCTAGAAATTACAACCACCCTATGGCTCTGATCATATGAAAATGTTCTTAAAAAGAAAATGTAAGACCTGAGAAACTTTTATTTCCTATTCCACTTTTAGATCCACAAAGCAAATGCAAACTCAATAGAAAGTGAATGCCCAGTTCACAATAAATGAAGATTTCACTCAAATATCTCCTAAGTTCTTCCCTTATTATCTTGATTGAATGTCTACACAATTGTATTAATCCATTGGATTGCTTTCTCTTAGGCCAAATCCTTATTATTACCCATAGCTCCTCATTGGACCACAAAATCTATGCAAGATTATTTCAGTTTCTATCCTTCTTTCCCTAACCATTGGGAAGTTGAGTTTAGAAAACATGAACTATTAAGCAGATTGGGAAGTAATATTTTTGTTTTCTTCAGCTAGTCTCCACCAGGATACTTCATCAGATTCTTGGCTCTTCTGCTCTCTTCTCTGCTTCTCAAAAGCTCCTTCCTTCCTAGATCCTGATAATTCTGAGTCTCCAAGCAACGCCATTGAGACAGGAGCCCAGCTATGTCCTTTAAGATGAATTTTGGCTAGAAGCATGGAGACTAGTTAGAAGAATAATAGCTCTTTCCCAAAACCCATCCCAAGGGCAACATAACCAAGACCTTCCAGGCAACTAACTTTAAGATAAGGCATGTAATTACCAGAAGAAAGAGGAACAATGCAAAGGCTAACTGCTGTGCTGCTTCTGCATTTTCCTTACACTAGGCAAAAAATGTTCCACTCACCCCTTTCTTCTGTAGGCCCTAAGCTGGGGTGGGAGGTGGTCAGACTCAGAGCCTTGCTGTCTGAGCCTCATTAATGAATAAACAAACCTGCTGCATCCTGATCCAGTTTCTGAATTTTGTTTTCTGAAAACTGAAGTCTCCTGCAACATCATCTTCAAACGGTAGAGTCTTAAAAATAGTTTAATTTACAAGATGCCTGGGGTACATGAATGATGTTTGTCTGAATGACATTTTTCCATTGACCTTGGTCTTCAGAGGACCACAAAACTATTAGTCCCAGAAGACAAACCTTTGCTTTTGCTCATATAGGTCCCAAAGAGAACTATGGTGGGTTGCCTTTTTAGAAGAAAAGAGAAAAACTGTCTTGCACGTCTAAATGTTAATCAACATCCTCCATTAGTTCTTTAAACTTTATGCATCTTGCAAGACAAATGCTAGCATATATGTTATTTGTTACTGGAGAAAACAAAGTCTTCACATAGTTGAAAACCAAGCTTTGGTCAAGTAGCTAGTAAGCAATATAACCAGATTTAGAAGATGGTCATTTTGTCACAACACTATGCAATTTTGGTATCTCTTACATTAAACTTGTGTAAGAATCATTATTATCATCAATATCATAAATGTCATCATAAATTACTTTCCAACTTTTAAGAGTTACTCCTTTAGGTATACTTTTCTTAAGGAGTTGGAAAGACTATTAATCCATTTCCTTATTTAAGAATCAGAATCTCATTGACTTCAGAATAATTTTGAATTACTTTGTATTTTGGGGGAGAGAAGCAATATAAAGAATTAAATACTACTTATTTTGAGAAAAAGAGGAAAATTTTTAAAACGAAGTTTCAACAACAACAATAACAACAACAACAACAATGAAAGTTTGCACAATCCAGTGTCCTCTTTTGCTAAAAATATTAGTAGGTTATTTTCTGAGTAGTTGTAGGCTTATAGAAAAATTGAAAATAAAACACAATTTCTATACACTTACTCACCTTTTCCTAGTTTCTCTACTGTTAGTATCATGCATAACTGTGATACTGTTAATACCTTGCTTAACTGTGTTAAATGGGCAAACGTTAAGAGAGTATTAACAAAGTCCCAAGTATAAACTCCACTCTTTGTGTTGCACATTTTATGATCCTGACAAACATATAATGACATGTATCCACCATTATACATTACAAAGAATAGTCCCATTGCCTTAAAAGATTTCCCTTTATTTCTACTTCTTCATCCCTTTTCCCCTTCCCATGAGGCCTCTAGAAACCACTGGTCTATGTACTTCCTGCATGATTTTGCCTTTTTTGGAATGTCATATGGTTAAACTCATACAGTGGATCACCTGTTTTAGATCAACTTATCTACCTCAACATTGTTAATTGAAGTTTCCTTTAGATTTTTTATGGCTTAATTTCTTTCTTAATGCTGAATAATATTCATTGTATGGTTTTACAACAGGTATTTTTTTCTTTCTTCCTTTCTTTTAATTCATTTACCTATTAAAGTACACCTTGTTTGTTTCCATGTTTTGGCAATTATGAGTAAATTAACTATAAATATCTTGTGCATAGATATTTATTTATTTATTTATTTATTTATTTATTGGTGGTACTGGGTGGAACCCAGAGCCTTTCTAACCCCGGGCTATACTCCCAGACCTTTTGTATATTTTATTTGGAAACAGTTTTCAGTTGTCTTAATTACTGCATTGTATTTTAAAACATTGTTCTGCTTTTTACTATTTTGGAGATTTCTGTCTTTACTATATGTAAACTATACGCCAGTAAAGTTTATTTAAAAGAAAAACAACATATATAAACAGTTTAGATTACTGTGTGTGTATATTACATACTTTCAAACTAAGGAATCACAGATTCCTAACTCTCCTTTTATCTGTTTAACCCCGATCTCTTATCAAGTGGTGTATCCCCTTAAAAATATCTCTCGCATGTGTCCTCTTCATTCTTTAATATACTGTTAGAGAAACTTTAAACACTATTTTCATAATAGAAATTATTTTCTCAGAGTCATGATTTCCAATTTTCTCTCATACTATAGAAAATTTCTTTTACTCTCTGAACTTTAGGAAGATTCCTTGACTGCACTTTCTTCATATTGACCATCGTACCTTTACAGAGCTCTATCCACAACCTGAATGCTTTCCTTTTCTACAGCCACTAAAGATACATAAATTTTTGTGTGCATTTGTGTGTGTAAATATAAAGCTTACATTTTAAATCTGCAACTTGCTTATATATTCTGGAAACCAAATCTGTAATAAATTTTTGGATAAGTCAACCATTTTCTTGCAAAACTCTAGAAATACAGGGTTTCCTCTACTAAAAAACTTTCCATTGTGTCTCCAACCAGCCAGCCACCAGTTAGGAAAGGCTTCAATTTTATTAAAACCAAAATGCTAGCTTATCCCTTGGTGTATATGGGTACCAGGAATAATTACCAACTCTTGACTAAAGTTAATCTATCCTAATATATAAATATATTGCATTAAAATTTGCTTAAGAATTTTCTTATTTCTATTTGGTCTAAACATGCCAAAAAGAATGAGATTGGTAATTTGGTTAGTATCTCTTTTAAACAAGGAAACATAGACTTAAAAGATTATGACTCTCTTAAGATCATGGGTAGATAATCATTACAAATAGTTTCTGTCTACTTAGGTTTACAGATTTTTCCTTAAATAACCTTGATCTCTGATGCTGCATAAAGAAACAAATTTGTCCTGTGTTGATGTATATTAGTCTTATCTATATCTTATTAGCCTCCTTTAAGTGGTTAAATAAGCACTTCATGGTACTTCAAATATAGACCCCCAAAACAGTTTGATTTTAAACATCAGTATGTACGTTTAAGTTGGAGATACTAAACATTTTGCTTTACACACACACAATAAAATGAGCATGCTAGAATCAAATACAATTTTATATCCTAATATCAGGAACTAAATACAAATATAACAAAATATTCAATGGAGAATAATTATCAGACTTTTCTTTCAGATGATATCAGGGTCTACAAAGTCAATTTGAATAAATGCAAAATATATCAATAGAAATACATTTGGCAAAATGTAGTAATAATTACTAAAGCAGAATATTAAGTTATCTTTTAATAACCTCATAATAGCAAATACAATATTGCAAAAAATTCATGATCACTAATATTACATACATCTGATGTAGCAAAAATAAATAAAATTTAAATCAGATTAAATTTTATAAGGAGAGCTATAAAGTGATCTTGTTCTGCTAAAATATCTGGCAGAGGGAACGGATCATGTCATCAGATTTATTAAACTTATCAAATATAAGAATGATAATAAACAGAAAAGGATACTTAAAACATGGATTGTAGATATCAAAAATGCCTCCATTTGTCTCTTACACTGGCTTAGTCTTAATTCATTTTCTGTTGATACAACAAAATATGTGAGACTTGGTAAAGATAGGATGTTTATTTTGGTCCATGGTTCCGGAGGAGGCCACGGAGTCTGAAAACATGGAACTGAAATGTTTTCTTTTAATGAGAGCCTCATGCTGCATCATCTCATAGTAGAAAACAGAAGGGCACATGAGCATGTGGGGAAAGGTCAAAACACAAGTGGTGGCCTTGCTTGACATGAACCTGCTCTCATGGTAATGAATCCAGTCCCTGGAGAGAGAGCCCACTTGTATGAGAAAGACATTAATCCATTTATGATAGCAGTATCCCTATGACACAAACATTTTCCACTAGGTTTCATCTCTCAGAACAGCCACAATACCAATCAAATTTCACCATGAGTTGCAAAACAGACATTCATATTCTAACACCCTCCTCTTTCCATCCTTGGTATGTGCTTTGTAGCATACTCTTTAAGTTGGCAAGGGCTATAATTTCTTCACAATGACTTAGCCAAGGAAATATTAGAGGTAGGGCCACAAGTAGAAGTTTCGAAAGGGCTCTCAGTAACAGACTTGCTTACCCATGTCTTTGGGCTTGCCTGAGATGGATATGCTTAGCTTTGCTTTTTAGTCCCCCCAAAATAACAAATACACACAAACTAAAACTAAATTGTTCCAGTTTCCTCAGAGGAAGTCAGTGTAAGTTGTCTTCTGACTCATAGATATAGGAATGATTCAGATAAGCTTGGCCAACCCACCTTCAGAACCAGAGAAGTTGACTGTTGTTTTATTCTTATACCTTTATTGGTACATTATAGTCTCACATCATAATGTAAATCATGTTGACAATGTCATACATGCACACAGCACTTGATGCTCCCCAGCACTCCTATTTTTATTTCTCCAAATATAGAGTGCCCAGACTGACACTGGTATATTCACATGTATACACATAATTGATGGTAGTATTTCCATTAAAGGACCTCAGTTTTCCTCCTCTTATACCCTTAGATCTTCTCCCTTGCTTTACTGAGGGTTCTCCTCCATCATGTGGAGTCCCTCTGGTATCCCAATACTCTCTAACTTGTGCATATTAGAGAAAACATATGACCCTTCACTTTCTGTGATTGGCTAATCACACATAACATAATGTCATCCATGTACTTGCATCTTCTTAAAAATGATGTAATTTTGTTCTTCTTTATTGCTGAGTAGACTGAGCAGAATTCCACTATATTTATTTTCTATAATTTGTAATCCAATCATCTGTTGATAGACACCTAAATGGTTCTACACTTTGGCTATTGTGAATTATGCTACTATGAACATGGGTATGCTTGTAATATTACTGTAATTCTCTAGTTTCAACCCTTTTGGAAATACACCTAGTAGTGGTATAGCCAGATCATATGATGGATTCATTCCCAGTTTTGTTTTAATTTATTTTTTATTGGTGAATTGTAATCATACATGACATTGGAATATAAGATTTGAGAGGATATATAAGCACACATCATCCAATTAGCCCTTATCCAGTCCCCATCCCATTCCCTCCCCCTCCCTCGATCCCATGCTTGATTGGTGATTATTTTTGATACACTTGTTTATGTATCTCATGAGTTTTAAAGAAGTTCCATCCACCCCCAATCCCATCCCCTCTGATTGGTCACCTTAATTGCTTCTTTATAGGGCCCTTTCTACAAGTCGACCTCCTCCTGTTACCCCTTTCCTCCTAGATTTAGTGAGTTAGGGGAAGCATCTGGTTTTTACTTTCTGTGATATTCTCTGTGCATGCCGCATTGCAAGTTCCGATCCCACCCTTGACGTCCCCAGTAGAGGCCTGGCCACCCGGAGGAGGACACTGATCCCGACCTTGCTGGCTCCAGCATCGGCCTTGCCTCTTGAGAGGCCCCGATGCTGGCCTCGCTGGCCCCCACACCAGCTTAACCCCTCGGCTGGCTCTGATCCCAGCCTCAGAGGCCACAGCACAGGCCTTGCCTCATGGGAGGCTCCAATCCCGGCCTTGCTGACCCAGGCACTGGCCTAACCCTTCGGCAAGCTCCTATCCTGGCCTCAGAGGCCACAGCACCGGCCTTGCCTCATGGCAGGCTCCAATCCTAGCTTTGTTGTCCCTGTCACTGGCCTCACCCCTTGGCAGGCTCCGATTCTATCACCCATTTCACCCAGCAGGTTATCCCACTTTCCCGAGGGTGCGTGGTGGTAGCATTCTGCCTCTGGGGTTATTTCTTCAAAAGTTCCAGGTATATTGCACCAGAACTCTGCCTTCCGAGTACTGGCCACTTCCATTGGTGCTGCCTCCACCATTTGAAATCTTTCCCAAGCTATTTTCCCACACTGCATGTTGTCCAGTGTTCCTAAGCATGCACGATGGTAGCATTCCACCTTTGGAGTAATTTCTTCAGAAGATCAGGGTGGGTTGGATCCGATCTCTGCCTCTCCCAAATGCAAGCCTCCACCAGACCATTGTGGCCACTGTTGCCCACACCGCATTCCTCCTAGGTCTCCACTAAACTCTCTCCTTACAGGTGATGTCCAGGATTCTTAAGGATGTAGTCCTCTTTCGTGGGAAATTTTTCCAAAAGTTCCAGTTCAGTTGGATATGTTTTGTCTGCATCTCCAGTATCCTGGCTGCCGCCGCGGCCATCTTGATCCCTCTCCAATATTTTTCTTTTCTTTTTTCTTTTTCTTTTTTTTTTTAATAAGAGAAGACAGTATGTGTGGTTTGAGGAAGTTGTGGCTATCAGGCACTCGGTAGCAATGAATTTTTTTTCTTTCCTCACTTCCAAAATCGGAGTTCAACAGTCTCACCGCGCAGAGCACATTCTGCTGTTCTAAGAGCACCACGGCCTATTGTAGCACAGCAGAGCTGGGTTCCTATGTACCTGCTGTTAGGTCTCCTGTTTGGTACCGGGCCTTCTACCCTACACCAGGGGTAGGCCGGGCTGCCTGCCCCCCATCTGGGGCCCAGGGCCTTACAGCCTAGACCTCAGGACCTTCCAGGGGGCAGGCGTGCCCACTTGACCCCAGCCCAGGACCCAGGGCCCTGTGGCCTGGCTCGGTCCTTCGGGGGCCAGGAGTGCCCCGCTGGACACCCGTCCGAGATCCCAGGGCCCTGCGGCCTGGCTAGGTTCTTCTGGGGGGGCAGACCTGCCCCATTCAACCACCCCCCGGGGGCCCAGAGCCCTGCAGCCTGGCCTGGTCCTTGGGGGGGGAAGGCAGGCATGTCCAGCTCGACCCCTACCCGGGGGCCCAGGGTCCTTCCGAGGGGACAGGGGAGCCCCGCTTGACCCTCACCTGGGGCAACCTCTTGCTTATACCCATTCTGTATTAAGGATATCAGCACTGCTTTCTCATCTGACAGAGTGAATTTTTATTTGAAGAAAGTATTTGGTTGGCTAAAAAAAGATGTTTGTGAACATGATGTACATTCAAAAACCTATCAAAGCCAGTCACCAAGCCAAACATGAGAAGAAGTGAGTGGGGAGGAAATAGAGTTGGAAATGAGAATGGGCTAAATTAGTGATGTGTGCATGTATACCTCTACCACCTGGTACCCCATTAAAATGTAAGACAATAATGCACCAATAAAAAAGTGGAAAAGGACAATTATTAACTTAAATAAAATTTAATGTTAAAATACATGGATTAGAGTAATTATAAATATAAAAATATAAACTTGTCACTAGAAAATCAAGCTGAAAAGAATAAAACAGTTTTTCATATGATTAATTTCTAAAAACTTTTGTTTGAACGGTCTTAATATTTTACTTCTTTTCTAAATGTAAATTCAACAAAACACAATTTGTGCTTTCATTTCATTATGCAATTTTTGGTCAATATTTACAAACTGGGGTTTTATTTTTAAAAGCTTGGGATTGAATTTCAATTATGTCATCAACTGCAGCATAGTTAAAAATTATCTAGATATAAAATTTACTTTTCTGTTTCCAAGACTAGAGTAACATTATGTTAATCTAAAGACCCAGAGTCCTTACCTATCCCTGAATGGCTCTGCCTTTCTGATACCATTTTGTTGTTTTAATTGCATATATATTGTTTGCTCTCATATTACAATATAAGCTTTAAGAGGCAAATAGCTGGCCCATGGTGGCGCAAGCTTGTAATCCCTGTGCTTGGGAGGCGGAGACCTGAGGATCACGCTGGTTCAAAGCCAGCCGCGCTGGCTTAAGAGACCCTGTTTCAAAAAAAAAAAAAAAAAAAAAAGTATAAAATAGGTCTGGGAGTGTAGCCTGGAGGTAAAAGGGCTTGCAGGAACCCCAGTACCACCAAAAAAAAAAAAAAAAAAATAGGTTTGGGAGTGTAGCCTGGAGGTAGAAGGGCTTGCAGGAACCCCAGTACCACCAAAAATAAAAATAAAAAAATTAAAATTAACAAAAGTTAAAAAAAGAGAAAGAGAGTTCAAGCCTGACACCTAAATGTCATTAAAATTGTTGATTGGTCCTCATAGTGATTGACTGTTGATGGAATCATAAAGCTTTGGAAAGTCAAGGTAAAGGATGATTGACTTGTCAAGTATTTAGTCGTAGCATGGAAGCTAAAATGTTTTGGGTATGTTTTCGTTCACTCTATTAGCAAGTAATTTTTGAGCATATGCTTTATTCTTGTCCATTCATTCACAAAATGCAAGATAATTTATTATGTTCCTGAAGCTTTTCCAGGTGTGGAGATTAAATAACTTAATCAGAACAGATAAGAACCTACTTTTCATAGAGCCATACCTTCCTTTTCTTCCTTTTACTAATTTCTTGGCATGAAGAAAATTAGCAAGTTAGCTGTATATAATGAAAAATATCATGAAGATAGTAAAACCAATTAACATTATAAAGACTAGCTGAACCACCCCATTCTAATATGTAATAACATCTCAAGAAAGTGGCATTTGAACCAAAACTTCATGACAAGAGTTAAATAACTTTACGATTACCTGTGAAGGAAACATCCCATGTAGTAAAATAGCTGGTTATATGTTCTTAGGTGGGAGCAAATCTGACAGAATCAAGTAAGAGAAGAATCCTAGTTGGAATATGACAGATTATGCACTGGAGAGATGTGAGATGAGTTGGGGAGAGAACTGTTGATTTTTATGCCATAATAAAAAAATTTCAAAGGTACTTTAAGGGAAATAAAACTCCATAAAAGTGAGTTAAAAAGAGGAATGATGTAAAATGAATGCTTATTAAATTTAATGTTGGTGTTATGTGTATAGTAGAACAAGGGCCCAAGAATGGAAGTGTGCAGAAAATATAATGGCTATGTTTTTATGACTAAAATGAAAATATTGGTAACTTTCCTGCAAAAAATTTATTTACCTGAAATACACAATGCCTTGTTCATTCTAAAATCCATCACCATAAAAATTAAAAGTAGCCTCTAAATTGTGAGTAAACTAATCTGTGATGACCCATTGATCAACATGAGCAGGTGGTCCTTCAATATTCAGTTGTCTTTTTAGGACACTAACAAAAAATGAATAAATGGATTCTTTATACTTAAATGTAACTCAAAATCCTGCTTTATATTTGTAAGAATATTTAACTGGGCATGGTGGCGCATGCTTGTAATCCTAGCATTTGGGAGGCTAAGACAGGAGAATTGCGGTTCTTGGACAGCCTCAGCTACTTAGTGAGGCCCTCTGCAACTTAGGGATACCCTGTTTTGAAATAAAGAATAAAAAATAGGGCTGGGGTGTAGCTCAAAAATATAATGCTTTCATCCCCAGCACTGCACCACCAGTAATGAAAAAAAAAAAACGTAAGAATATTTCCCTACATTATTTTGTCATTTACATTTTACTTCAATATTATAATTTTTTCCCAAATTTTCAATTTCTATATACATTAGCAACATTAATTTCCTTTTCTCTTTGCATATATAAATAGCAATATTTATATATGCAGAAAATACTACTATTAGATAGTGATGCTATCAATCTCAAAATCCAGGCCTAAAAGACTGCCTTTATACACAGGGTAGCAAAGAGTCTACATAAAAGTATAGCAAATGAAGATAATTTATTTCAGGCATTGGGGTAAATTTATGTAATTCACTAAGCAGCAATTGTTTAAGTCATAATTTTTGCCTTTGTAGTAATTTTACTGCATACATAATCTAGAAATGCTTAAATAAAGTGCTGGGCGTGGTGGCACATGCTTGTAATCCTAGCATTCAGGAGGTGGAGATTTGAGGATTGCAGTTTGCAGGCAGCTTCAGCTACTTAGCAAGGCCCTTCACAATTCAGTGAGACACTGTTTCAAAAACAAAAAACTAAAAAAAAAAAAAAAAATAGGGGTGGGACTATAGCTTGGAGGTAGAATGCCACTGTGTTCCATTTTCAGTACTACAGAAAAGAAAAAATTAAATAAAAACCACATGAAAGCACAACCACATGAAGTCAAGTGAACATAGCACACCATTGATAGATTATATCAGAACATATGTTCTCAAAACGTACTGTTCTTAGGGAAGTCAAATGCACATATTTTTACTTTTGTCCAATTCCTTATATTCACAAATTATTTAGATACTTCATGTCACCAAAATAATTTATTTTGATAATACTGTGGATTTTGAGAGAAAAATACCTACGCCCAATATTTCCCTTGCAAACTTATTTTTGCACCTACATAATACAATGTCTTATCTTATGGTTGATTTATAAAAAATTCATATATGACCTCTGGCTACCTGAATTAAGTATATGTATATGCAAATAAAACATTTTTAAAAATTTAATTAATTGTATGTTAACACAGATTTAAAATAGTTCTGATGTTTTCTTTCTGGTGAAGAAAATTTTTATTGACACATTAATTGCTTTTTCACCACCACAGAGTTGAAAATTATAAGTCAAAAATATATATATATAATATATAGATAGTCTCCAACTATATACATATAAACACATACACACCTACTAATACTACATTAATGTATGATCTAATTTTTATAATAGATCACTAATGAGGAAAGAAGTTAATACATCATAGATATTTTATGGCTACTGTATTTTATAGCAGAGATTGGCAAAAAAATAATTCCAAATATATATGTTTTTAAAAAAAGAAAATCAGAGAGAAATGTAGAGGGAAACTATACTCAGGGCATGAGATGATAATACCAAGAAGCCCCAGGTTATTGAAGAAGGAAATCAGAGAGAAGTCTGGGCTTCAGAGACTGCAAATGCCACATGCTATTAAAACAGTAAAAATTGCTTCCTGAAACTGTTTATTTCTGAAAGTGAGAGGGGAAATCTTATGGCCAAAAGGAAACAGCTCAGAATGAGTTTCCAGTGTGTCTTGGGATTTGGGGTTTCCTTTCACCTTATTTTCTCACTACAGAAAGCGAAAGTAGGAAAAGAAAATATAAGAATTTTGTTCGGAGATTCAAAAGGGAGGGTGGAGTGGCAAGTTTAGTTAGAAAGGTCAAAGTCCTGCCAGAAGAAGTTTGTTTTCATGTTCCCTAAAGTTGAGTTGGTTGTTTTGATGTACAAAATCTTTTCAAACTACAAAATTGTGAACTAGTAGAGGAAAAGTTTCTAACAACAACAAATGCTTTCTTTTTTGTTTATTTAAATTTACTGGGGCATTGTAATCATACATCATTATAAGATACAGGATGGTAGAGGCATACATGCACGCATCACTCATTTAGCCCTTCTCCAATTCCCACTGCATTCCCCCCTCCTTTTGTGTTTTCATATTTTTATTTAGAAACAGGGTCTCCTAAGCCAGTGCGTGCAGCTGGCTTCGAACCTGCGTGATCCTCCTGTCTCCACCTCCCAAGTGCGGGGATTACAAGCGTGCGCCACCACGCCCGGTGTTATTGTGAACTATATTCTAAATTTGAATTTTACTAGTATATAACCTGCCTTTAATTTCTTTTCCACTTCCTTTAATATGCTATCTTAAGTTTCACATTCCTAAGATATAATGCATCATGAGATGAACTTTCAAATATGTTAGGCGGGCAAGCTCCATGTATCCTTGGAATTAAAAGGCTAGAGTGAGCAGTGGGCAAGAGGTTACCTGGTCTGTGTCAAGGGATGGAAAAACTGTCATCAAGTCTTGCAGGCAGCATGAGGAGTTTGCTTTATATTTTTATTCTAAGATCAGTCATTGAAGGACATTAAGCAATCCACTTGTGTCTTGTTTAATGAAAATACAGAAATAGGCACAGGGAGTTGGAAAAGGGAGTTATACACATCCCCCCGTGTATAATTTTGATATAATATTGACATAGATTCATTATATTGGGCTGTAATTTCTCCAAGACCAAAATTGTCAGATACTAAAATTTTTGAATTTAGATTTATTTTCCTACTGAAAATTGCCATGATTCTTTGCATAATGAGAACTAAAATTTAACCCTTTATTTGTAATACACAGAGAATTGGGAGTGGCAGAAATTTATTTCAATTGCCCAATTTTTTTCCAAGCTTTCACTGAGCATTGCTCTATATCTTCATGGGATCTTTATAGCACATTCTTCAGTTGACTAGTATTAACATCATGTAATGCACAACACCAGTCTTTTAAAAGTCAAAGTCATATATGACTATATAAATCACTATTATAAGGAAAAAATTGGCTGATCCAGAGTCAGTGGAGTGAGAAACCACTTAGCTATTTTTTCTGTACTACTAATAAAAAATAGTTCTAATAAATTTTTAAAATAATAGTTGTAATTTTTAGTTCTCTGAGTTTTCAAAGAGTTTCCTTCTAAGCCCTCTGACCTAAGACTTCTATCATTCTAGAACTCAACATTCATCAGATTTTTATTATATTAATACAGCTATTACTATGCAGGTAATCTTTTTAAATTGAGAACAAAAGGACGAGTAACATATAGAGGCAAAACAATAAGAATCACTCCAGACTACACATCCCAGGTCATGAATGCCAGGAGAGACTGGTATGATGTGATCCAGACTCTGGAAGAAAACAACTTCCAACCAAAACTGTTATATCCAGCAAAACTATTATTCAACATTGATGGAGAAACAAAAGTATTTCAGGATAAGCAGAACCTCAAAAAATTCATGAATTCTAAGCCAACACTAGAGAAAATACTTAAAAAAATAAACCATAAAGAAGAAAAAAGAAACAGACTCCAGAACCAGAGAAGAGATGAAGTTGATCAGCAGGGCATCTAAATATGAAGAAATAATGCTATATCCAACAGAAGATAGAACACAAAATGACAGGAAATAACACATTTAAATAATATCACTGAATGTCCAAGGACTTAGCTCTCCAAACAAAAGGCACAGATTGGCAATGTGGATTAAAAAATATAATCCAAATATATGCTGTTTGAAAGAAACACACCTACAGCAAAAGATATTCACAGACTGAAAGTGAAAGGATGGAAAAAGATATATCATGCCAATGGGGACCAAAATCGGGCAGGAGTAGCAACACTGATATCCAACAAAACAGACTTTAAGCTAAAACACATCAGAAGAGACAAAGAAGGGCACTTCCTTTTATTAAAAGGAACAATCTACGAAGAAGATATAACGATAGTAAATGTTTATGCCCCGAATGTGGGTGCAGCCACATTTGTAAAACAAACCCTCTTGTACATAAGATCTCAAATAGACTCAAATACAATAATAGTGGGAAACTTCAATACAGCTCTCACACCACTAGATAGACCTTCAAGGAAAAATATGAGTAAAGACTCTGAAGAACTGATGAAAACTATACACAAAATGGACTTAATAGACATATACAGAATATTTCAACCAGGAAAAACAGAATACACATTCTTCTCAGCAGCCCATGGCACCTTCTCCAAAATAGATCACATTCTGGGGCACAAAGAAAGCACCAGCAAATTAAAAAGATGTAATATAATTCCCTGCATCTTTTCAGACCATAATGGAATGAAAGTAGAAATCAAAAAAAGGAAACCCAAAATAAACTATTTAAATACATGGAGATTGAATGATACACTCTTGAACGACGAGTGGGCAAGAATGAAAATTAGGGGAGAAATAAAGAAATTTATGGAATTAAATGAAAACAGAGAACAACTTACCAAAATCTATGAGACACTTTGAAGGCAGTGTTCAGAGGAAAGTTCATAGCATTGAGTGCCCACATAAGAAGAACAGAAAGTCATCAAGCAAACAACCTAATGATACAACTCAAGGGCCTAGACAGACTGCAACAGTCTAATCCCAAAGCCAGCAGAAGGCAAGAAATTATTAAAATCAGAGCAGAAATAAATGGAATAGAGAACAAAAAACCAATTCAAAGAATCAACAAAACAAAAAGCTGGTTCTTTGAGAAGATTAATAGGATTGACAAACCCCTGGCCAACCTAATCAAAAGAAAGAATCAAGTCAAATTATTAAAATCAGAAATAAAAAAGAAGACATCACCACAGACAGAGGGGAAATTCAAAGGATTATTAGAAACTATATTGAGAATTTATACTCCAACAGACTGGAAAACATGGAAGAAATTGATAGATTTCTAAGCACACAGAACCCACCTAAACTGAACCAAGAGGACATAGCAAGCCTAAACCAACAAATAGCAAACAAAGAAATAGAAACAGCAATAAAAATTCTGCCAAAAAAGAAAAGCCTAGGCCCCAACGGGTTTCCAGCTGAATTCTATAAAACTTTGAGTGAAGAACTAATCCCAAAACTTCACAACTTGTTCTGGGAAATTGAAAGAGATGGAATTCTCCTTAATTTCTTCTATGAGGCCAGTATCACATTAATCCCCAAACCAAATAAAGATACTTCAAGAAAGGAAAATCACAAACCAATATTCTTAATGAACATAGATGCAAAAATTCTAAACAAAATTTTAGCTATATGCATTCAAAACCATATCAAGAGAATTGTACACCATGAACAAGTTGGTTTCATCCCAGAGAAGCAAGGCTGGTTTAACATATGCAAATCAATACATGTTATTCACCACATAAATAGAACTAAGAACAAAAACCACATGATCATTTCAATAGATGCTGAAAAACATTTGACAAAATCCAACACCCATTTATGTTAAAAACACTGCAGAAAATTGGAATAGAAGGGACACATTTCAACATCATTAAGGGAATATACAATAAACCCAAAGCCAACATCATATTGAATGGAGAAAAACTGCAAGAATTCCCTTTAAAATCAGGCACAAGACAAGGATGCCCATTATCACCTCTCCTTTTCAATATAGTTCTTGAGACTCTTGCCACAGCAATAATACAAGAGAAGGAAATCAAAGGAATTCAAATAGGAACAGAGGAGCTAAAACTATCCTTATTTGCAGATGATATGATTCTTTATCTAGAAGATCCAATGAACTCAACCAAAAGACTTCTGGAGCTGATTAACCAATTAAGCAAAGTTGCAGGATACAAAATCAACCTAAAGAAATCAGTTGCTTTTCTTTATGCCAACAATGAATCCACAAGGAAAGAAATAAAGAAAACTATTCAATTTACTATAACCTATAAACCAATAAAATACCTAGGAATAAACATAACCAAAGATGTAAAAGACCTCTACAGAGAAAACTACAAAACATTAAAGAAAGAAATTGAAGAAGACCTTGGAAGATGGAAATATCTCCCTTGCTCATGGATAGGCAGAATTAATATTATCAAAATGGCCATTCTGCCAAAAGTGATCTATAGATTCAATGCAATCCCCATTAAAATACCAACAACATTTCTCATGGACCTGGAAAGATCAGTCTTGGATTTTGTATGGAGGAAGAAAAGACACAGAATAGCCAAAGCAATTCTCAGCAACAAGAACTAGGCAGGTGGCATCACAATACTGGACTTCAAATTATACTATAGAGAAATAGTAGTAAAAAGAGCATGGTATTGGAACAATAGGCAGACTGACCAGTGGAACAGAATAGAAGATACAGAAACAAACTCACACATCTATAGTCAATAGATCTTTGACAAAGGTGCCAAACTCATACGCTGGAGAAAAGACAGCCTTTTCAACAAATGGTGCTGGAAGAACTGGCTATACATTTGTAGAAAGTTGGATCTGAATCTTTACTTCTCACCATGCACAGGAATCAACTCGAGATGGATCAAGGACTTAGAAATTAGATCAGAGACTGTGAAGTTATTAGAGAAAGGCATAGGATCTATACTCCAAAATATAGGTACAGTGAGTAACTTTCTCAATAAAACTTTCAAAGCGCAGGAAATTAAAGCAAGAACTAATAAGTGGGATCTCTTTAAACTAAAAACTTTTTTCTCATCAAAGGAAACCATCAAGAACCTAAAGAGGAAGCCTACAGAATGGGAGATCTTTACCAGCCACCACTCTGTTGGAGGCTAATATCCAGAATATACAAAGAGCTCAAAAACTCTACACTAGCAAAACAAACAATCCAATCAAGAAAGGGGCAACGGAAATGAATAGACATTTCACAAAAGAAGAGATACAAATGGCCAATAGGTACATGAAAAGATATTCAACATCACTGGCCATCAGGGAGATGCAAATCAAAACTATGCTGAGATTCTATCTAACCCCAATCAGAGTGGCAAACATAAATCAAAGAACAACAATTGCTAGTGAGGATGTGACAAAAGAGGAACTCTTTTACACTGTTTGTGGGAGTGCAAAGTAGTTCAGCCACTATGGAGATCAGTATGGAGATTCCTTTGAAAACTGGGAATAGACCCACCATTTGATCTGGCTATATCACTCCTGGATATCTTTCCAAAGGGGTTGAAATCAGAGAACTATGTTAACATATGCATACCCATGTTCATAGCAGCACAGTTTGTAATAGCCAAAATATGGAACCAACCTAGATCTCCATCAACAGATGAATGGATTGCAAAATTATGGGAAATACACACAACGGAATTCTATTCAGCTATAAAGAAAAATAAAACAATAGCATTTGCAAGAAGATGGAAGGAACTAGAGAACATTATGTTAAGTGAGATTAGTCGAGCACAGAAAGAGAAGGGACATATGTTTTCTCCAGTATGTTCAAGCTAGGGAGCAGTGGTAATACCAGAGGGACTCCAGATGATGGAGGGGAAATCTCAGCAAAGCTTGAAAGTAAGAATAGGAGAGGAAGAAAGCTGATGTTGTTCAATGGAGGAGCTACATACGAATATGTATAATAGCATAAATACAACATAACTAACCTGAACACTCTCTATTGGGGGTGGGAGGGAAAGGGAGGGGCAAGGGCATGAAACACAATTTAAATGTACACCACTCTCAATATGTTCCACTTATAAAAAATTAAATAAAAATAAAAAATAAAACACTTGTTAAACTGGGGAAAAATAAATAAAAACTACATATGAAATAAACAGCAGAATGAGAGTTCAAAACTAGGACTTTGATAACTAAATAATATTCTTTTTATTAAAACATTTTAGAAATGTTGTAATGTATTTCCCAGGAGTTTTCACAATGTGATTAATGATGCCTTTCAACTGAATTTAAAAGGCAAATTTGCAGATATGAACAGATATTCTTTACATGCAAAATTAGCTCACATTCCTAGCACCATTATTTTGACTATATGTATACTACACACTTCCTAACATTGTCAACTTATTCAGACATCCAGACCTAAGTAATGTACCTATCACCTGAAACTGTCTTGAAGTTCGTGTCACTCAGATTTTCATTGCTGTAACAAAAATATACAAATTAAACAATTTATAAAAAGAAAAGATCTGTTTTGTCTCATGGTTTCAGAGATTTTAGTTCATGGTCTCAGATTTTAGTTCATGGTCTCTTGGATTTTATTTCATGGTCTCTTTGGGACTATGGGGCAGTGCATTATTGCAGAAGCACACGGCAGAGGAAATCGGTTTACTATATGGCAGGGTAAATAAAGGAAAAGAAAAGAAGAGATTCATGTCACAAGGTCTCCTTTAAGAATACGCCCAATGTCCTAACTTCCTTCCACTAGGACCACCACCTAGCAGCTGAACACCTCTCAGTAGTGGAATAGTGTGATGGCTATGTCATTAGCATGTAATCCTTTGAGATTCATTTAAGATCCAAAACAAACATATCAAATCAATCACCGATATTTTGGGAGGTGAAAGCAAGAACTCTTTGAGAGGGGAGATCTAAATAAGACTTTTAGTGAACTTTATTTTTTGTTTGTTTGTTTGTTTGTTTTTTGTCTTTTGTTGTTGCATGTCTGGGAATGGAACCCAGAGTCATTTAAACTCCAAGCTACACCCCCTGCCCATTTTTTTATTCTTTATTTTGAAACAGGGTCTCACTGAGTTGCAGAGGGCCTCAATAAGTAGCTGAGGCTGTCTGCAACCCTCAATCCTCTGGTCTCAGCCTCCCAAATGCTGGGATTACAAGCATGTGCCACCACACCTGGAATAATGAACTTTAAATAGAGAAAATGAAAAGAAAATGTTAACATTGAGAACACATTATGAATTAGCTACTGAAAAATTAGAATTAAATAACAATGCACTATTTACTTTCAGAAGAGGTATTTTATATCCAAAATAGTAGTCATTATTGACGGCAAAATGCTCTATAATTAAGCTGATTTAGAATACATATTCTGGTATTAGACCACAAGTCAAATTTCACTAAAGGTCAGTATCACCAAAACTCTGTCTTTTTTCATAGTGGCCAAAAACTTCAGTCTTGAAACATATTTATGTTTCATTCTCGTAGATGACATATTCTTCCAAGTGTCTACTAGATCCAATATTTTCTCTCCTAGTTTCAGTAATAGGTTGCTGTTTCAGATCAATACAGCAAGAAGATTAAGTCATGAACTTCAGAAAGATAAAAAGAGCTCTATTGCTATCCCTCTACTCAAATAATCTTACCACTACTGATTCCAGAATTGAATGCATGATTTCATGAACATAGATTCATCATAAAATGCAATAATAAAAATATATTCATATACATCAAGTAGTTGATTTTCTGTACATTTTCACTGTTAAGTATTTAATAATAAATTATTAATTTTATTAAGTATTATTTAGTATATACTTTTAGACAGCAATTACATAGGTATTAGGATACAGTAATGAGATTAAAATAACCCAAAATCACTGAAAGTAATTGAAACAGACCGGAGACTAGAAAATAAATATTAAACTTAAAAATCATAGAAAGACCAGGCGTGGTGGCACATGTTACAGTTTGACCTGTTATGGTTTGGAAAACTGTCCCTGGTGACCTTTATTAGGCTCCCGGAGATTATTCCCATAAACTGCAAGTTCTTGTCCAGACTTAGGACCAATGTACACTAGTCCAGACTCTTGCTGAAAATTTAAATGAGCTTATTATAAAGATAAAAATACAGCTTGTAAATGTTATGGCACCATTAGAAAGAGGAAAAGGTAGAGCTTAGAGTAAGCACTACCCCCACAGAGTGACAGAGTGGGATGACCCAAAACAAGTCACTGAAGCCTACTGGACATATAGTATCTTTATAACCAGTCTTCTAACTGGACTAGATCTCCATGGCAGGCAGGTCATTTGATATGTAGATGACCTGCCCTGTCTCCAGCCCAGACTCCCATGCCATTTGTTACACTCTAAAGTGTGCTTAATTGCTTGTCTGGAGCCTAGGATTTCCCCACATCCTTGAGAAAGTTTGCCTCTCTTTAGAAATATAAAAAGGGCCTAGGCTCTTGGGCGTCTTCTATTCTCTTAGTAATTACCCTTGGTGCCTGGAGATCTGCAGCCCTCTCCTCAAAGCTTCTGGCTTCTTTTACTACCAAAGATATTTTTGAAAATTGAAAATCTTTACCAATACTGGTACATTAATACATTTTGAAGCCTCTTCCCAATACTGGTACAGCACACACTTGTAATCCTGGTACTTGGGAGGCTGACACAGAAGGATCCAGGTTTGCAGCCACAGCCAGCCACAGGTACTTAGTGAGGCCCTCTGCCACCTAGTGAAAACCTGTTTAAAAATAAAGAATACATAACTGGGCTGGGGGTGTAGCTCAGATGCAGAATGCCCCTGGGTTCAATCCCCAGCACCACAAAAAATAATCATACAAAGTATATGAAATTATTTGTTATTAAGTGTTTAGTGTTTGAAGAATATGAGTCTATGAATATTCATAACAAGAAGAACTGAACTAGTTATGTAGTTACATTGAAAGCACCCTTTGATGATTGAATAGAAGTCTGAAAAATGAAAGAAAAAAGAAGAGAGATAATAAATATTTTATTAGTGTATTGAGGCTTTGGTAACAATATTCATCAAACTGTGTGATTTAAAACAACAGTAATTTATTCATTTATCTAGAGATTTGAAGTTGGAAATCACTATTTCAACAAGACCATGTTTTCTTTGCACACTCCAGGAGAGAATTCTCTTTATCTCTTCCAGGTACCAGTATCCCTGCCTTGTGGCATTATATGCTAATCTCGGCCTTTATAATCATGTTATATTCTTCCCATATGTTTCATACTTTGTGGGGGAAAAAAAAGGTAATACTCTTTTGTCATCCCTGGAAAGAATCATGACTGACATCACCACAGAAGTAGATTAACAAGAGGAAAACATACTAAATTTATTTAACCAAAGTTTTATGGGACACAAGAGCCTTTGAAAATGAAGCTCAAAGAACCAGATAAAATTGTTTATTTTTATGCTCAGTTCGGTGAAAGGATAATCATATAGTGATGTGTTAAACAAAATGGCACGTTTTAATGTTAATAAATCAAAAGAAATTTAGCAAAATCAGTTTGTCTAAAATGTTCTTGGTCTCACTGTAGCATTCTTCTACTATGGATATACGGACAAGCAACATATATCATATGAGGGTCTTATGATTGACTTTCTCTGAAGATAATTCCTATATTGCCAGCTCCTGCACAGAAAGATAGAAGAAGGTCAGAGTGATGTTTCTGTTGCTATTTTTTTTTTCTGTTTCTAAGGTGTCACATTTTAGAGTAGTATTTTCTAAGCCATAACAACATCTTCCTCTATACATATGTGTCTCTGTATACAAAGGTCTCCTTCTAATAAGGTCAACAGTCATGTTGGACTAAGGGTCATCCTAATATTATTTTAATATTTGTACCATATTTCCCAATGTAGAAATATGAGTCACTTCCAAACATGTGTCTTTTCTTGTGATGATATGAAAATATTTTTCTAACATAATTTCTTCATTTTGTATGTCTTCTGTAAGTCCTCTCACATGGTTCTTTATAAGAGCAATTTCTATAAAAATAATTTTCTTGGTATTTTTATATAAAAAGATAAAAACACTATTTTGCTATATTATCCAATCAGCACATATGTAAGAAAATCCAACTCTAGAATTAAAAAGAAATGGGACTTAAAAGGTAGGAAAAGAAACCATCTGACTTACTATCATATGCTTAAACATTTTTTTACATTTATTTTCTCTTTGAAATATGCTATTTTTCTTGTTGATAAGGACATTCAAATTAACATAGTTTCCTTATTACGATTTAAAATTTTATCTGCTAGATTTTTTCTCATTTCTAGAATTATCAGCATTCTTTCTCTAAGTAAAAACAAGCAAGTCATTAATTATCATCAATAGTAGGTTACACTGAGAATCAACAAGCTTCCAATGTGCAATCAAAGGCAGCCATCTATGTAGAATACAACCTACAGTTCCCAAGGCCACACCCTCAACAGGCCTATTTTCTCTAGCACACCCTATGTGCCTCAGTTACTATCAAATTTGGCTACAATATTGTAAGAATGTGAAACATAAACTATTTTTTCTACAAAAGCCAATCCAGTTACAGCAATAAAAATAAGTCTACCTCACCATATTATTTAAGTGATGATCTTTCTGTAGAAAAGGGTGTGTACAGGCCACTCATCCATTTCCAAAAAAAGCAGTGAGTCTTTACAAATGTCCCAGGGTCTGTTCTGGTGACAGAAAATCTGAGAAATGCTTCATCCTCTTATGTTGGAAATCTCAGTGGTATAAATACCAACTCAGGCTGTAAGTTTCTACTCTAAAGCTCACTGTCTGTTATATTTTTATTTTTAACTTGATTTTACTTGCATAATAGATTTCATTCATATTAAAAAAGATCTATGAAATTACAGAGAACTAAAATTGTTTGGTTTGTTAAATGTTCTGTAGGAACTCCCTCTTGCTTTTGTCAAATAATAAAGACAACAGAACAAACAAATGAATGTTATAGATCACTGCTGGAGTTTTGCTACATTTTATATTATCTTTACTATACTATGATATAGTATTTTATACTATAAAATGCTGTTAAATAATAAAAACCTTCTGTTTCTTACATTTGCCCTAGAGTTAAATAGCTGCTTACTTTACTTATATATTATCTTAATAAATTTAGTTATAAAAATATACATTAATGGACTATTAGATTAGCTCTTTTATGAATTATCAGAAGAAAAATCAGAGGAAATTTTACACAGGTCAATGGAAAAAAATAGAATGTGCACAAAAACATTAAATATATAAAATTTCACTTCAACAAAATATTTAGATTAAAATAACTTTACAGATGTTTTATTCACCTTAATTAAGTATTGATGATGCTTGTTCTGTTGTTATTTCTGTTGCTATGACCAGCAGCACCAACTTTGTGTTTGATGAATCCTTTATTGTGTTTATAACTCCCATACATTGAAAGGTCAACCCCAGCATCACAAGGTAAGATTTTCAATATCTGTGATTATTCTTCTAACTTATCCACACATATACAATCAAAAATAGGATTGTGCTGACATCTCCAATATTACTGTTTCAAAAGTCATCAATCACTTCCTCAACAGTAAGAGTAAGAGCTTATTTATTATATATTAATTTGGTTCAGAAAATTAGAGCACTAGAGTTTCCCTGATCTGTGGAGATTCTGATATGCACATTTTGAGAAAAACCCTTCTTTGTTATATAATATGCAGAGATGAAACCCTATAAATCTGAGTAGAAATATTTGTAAAACTCTGACTGGTGTTTTAGCTATGATTGTACATGCAGATGTGTAGGGTGAGACTTTATGGGATCAGGAGAAAAACAAAAACTAGAAAGAAAACAACTAGATGTTGTGGCATATGCTTATAATATAAATACTAGGGAAGTGGAGACAGATGGATTGTAGGTTCAAGAAGAGCCTTAGAAACTTAGTAAAACTCTCGCAACACATCAAGACTCTATTTCAAAACAAAACAAAACAAAAATTTAAACAGCCTTGAAGGTATATCTCAGAGTTAGAATTCTTTGGGTTAAAATTTAATTACTTTAAATTTGAACCTATCTATGGCTGTAAACTAAGTAACTTCTAGACTTCACAAAGAGATGGAAAATATCTGTGTACAAACAAATCAGAATGGAGAGGACATTGAGTAGAATCACAAAAATATTATATTATCTAAAAAAGGTGTAATCTGGATATACAGTAAAGGCTACTCTACAACTAACATTTCTTAGAAACAGAGTTGTAAATTAACATCTTTAAGTACATTAACTGTTTTAAAAATGAAATATTGCACATTCAAAGGATATCAAAATCAGTCATAAAATAGTAGCCAAACATTCTCAGAGTCATGATAATTCCCAGGAAGAAACATAAGGAATGTCAGCTCAAGGTAAATCATGATCAAATAATAAAAACTGGGGGGGGGGCACAATTATGGTCCAGTAAAATTCTATGACACATATTTGAGACATTTCATAAGAGTTCCACAAAAAAGCCAGTGAAAGACTATAGTGTCCAGTTTTAGTATAACACTAAGATGCCTTGAAGAAGGCAGGAAGAAAAGAGTTCCCAGTGTCACCCATCCCCCCGTTCCAAGCAATTCAAAGAGACATGCCTCCTACTTCATAAATGAACATGGAATTAAGACCATGCTTTAGACTTGGAACACAGTACTTAGAATGCAACAGTGAAGCCTCAGCCCACTGCATTGCCAAATGAAGCAACTAAAGTGAAATAGTCAAGTGGCCTACTGCCTCTACCTCCTCTCCTTTAATTTTGAGCAGCAGAAGGTGAAGGGAGAATGCACCTGATGATAAGCAGAGCTGTCTTGGAACTCAGTACTAGGGCCTCTGTGCTGAGACTCAACATCAGCAGAAATCAAAAACTCCATAGTTCTGCTAGAGATTCAGGATGGAGACTTTAAACCTCTTCTGACTTCAGAGACCTACATACAATTGGACAGACTCAGCTTTAGAGTACATCAGTGCCTACTCCAAGCAACGGGCCTATGCCACACCCCAAGACATCACAGGTTCCTATAACTGTGAGATTCAGGTATGAAACAAGTCAGTTTCAACCTTAATGCCCAACAGAGTATCTCTGCTATAAATTCCACAACCTCAGGTAGCACATTTATCCCCAGGCCAGGGTTCACAGATGAAGCCTTTAGACCTGCTCAGGTACCAGGCAGAGAACTGCAGTATAATTTAATGAACTCATATTTTTTCCTGCATCACCACCAGCTAAGGTTGGGCCTAGGTCCACTCCTGAGCAGGTCTTTGCCACTGAGACTCAGGTATAATCCAGCTTAGCATTAAGCTTGGTGGTCAATGGACTGCCTTCACTAATACTACCCCAAATGTAGACAGCATAGCAGGATCGATCTACCATTAATCAAGAGTATGGGCAATAAAAACTAACAGAGGGCAAACCTTGACAGTACCTATTTCTAGGTTAGTGCACACACCCAGATCCCCTGGATCAGACCAGGATTTAAGTGGAGACACATAGTATCACTCTACTGAGATTTTATCTCAGTTGTCTCAACTGTGGCAAGTGACAGAGGTACTGGGTCATGGGTCCATATTGGCATTAGGCATCCTATAGCAGTGTGAGCCATGGTTCTACTGCATACTTTTCTAGTGTTAGAAGGATGTGGGCTATAGGTATGACAATTTTTTGAAGTATTGGTGGCCATATGTGTAATATAAAACCCTAAATTTAGTGCTTCTGAAATTTTACCCATATCTGGGCCAGAGTGTGCAACCCCTGGCTAGTGACTATAGATGATGTGTCTGGACCTAACCAAGCCCTAGGAATAGGATTATGAAATGGACTATGCTGTGAAGTACTCTCTGGGTGATGTTGAACAACGTCCCAACCAACTGTAGTTCTGGGAGAATTTTCATTTTGGGTCACTCTTTAATGCTAAGTGGTTATAACACACCGACAATACACTCATGACAAATCTAGACTTAGGAGTAATTTCAAGTACTAAAATACAAGAAGTGACTAGTGTATTAGAGGGAAAAACAGCCTTTTTAGAATTAGAGGGGAACAAGTCACAAGCAAAATCAGACTGAGGAGAATTAAATATATATTCAATCCCCACAGAAATTGCACACTAAACATGAAGAGCTTTCGTAAAGCCCTGACCTTTTCTGTTGTAGAAAATAACAAACTAGAAACTGATCAAAAAGAGTATGAGTAAACTCTCAGATGTAAAATTTAAAACATTCAAGGAAACTCAATGAAATTCAAGAAAATATAGAGAAGTGGTTCAGTATTCCAACAAAGAAATGTTAACAGAATTAAAAGCAAATTTTAAAAAATAAAACAAAAACCTGAGCTAAACATGCACTAACAAATTTTTTTTTAATTTAGTAAAGGCCATTGAATCATAATAGCTCAAAAAAGAAAATAATAATTAGTGAGCACAGACAGGCTATTAATTTTTTTTTTTTTTTTTTTGGTGGTACTGGGGTTCCTGGAAGCCCTTCTACCGCTGGGCTACACTCCCAGATCTATTTTATATTTTTATTTGGAAACAGGATCCCTTAAGCCAGCATGGCTGGCTTCATACCTGCGCAATCCTCCTGTCTCCACCTCCCAAGCGCGGGGATTACAAGCGTGTCCATGCTGGGCATAGACAGGCTATTTAAAAATACACAGTTTCGTTGATAGGTATGCATATATTGCTGTAACCAACCCAGGTCCCCATCAACAGATGAATGGATTGCAAAATTATGGGAAATACACACAATGGAATTCTATTCAGCTATAAAGAAGAACAAAATCATGTCATTTTCAAGAAGATGGAAAGTCCCAGAGAGCATTATGTTAAGTGAGATCACCCAAGCACAAAAAGAGAAAGGACATATCTTTTCTCTAATATGCCCAAACTAGGGAGCATAGGGGATACCAGAGGGACTCCAGATAATGGAAGGGAATTCTCAGCAAAGTTTGAATGGAAAGATAGGAGAAGAGGAAGGCTGAACTTGATTAATGAGGGTCCACATCCGAATATGTGTTAAAGTATGAATATGGCATGGTTGCCCTGTACAAGCATTCATGGGAGGGGGGAGGGAAAACAGGGGTGGGGGGAAGAGGGCACTAAGTATAGTTTAAATGTATACCATTTATTTTCAATAAAAATATGTATAAAAATAAAACTTCCTCCAAGAAAAAAAATAAAAGTATTAAAGTATAAAAAATACACAGTTTCAGGGAAAAATAAAGAGTGAAGAGGAATGAAGAATGTCTAAAGAAAGTTTTTGACAGCATTAAAGGATTTAGATTCAAAAGAGCTAATAAGAGAAAAATCTAACAGAAAAAGATATGCCTAAGTACAGGAAGAGCAAAAGTTAAAAGTCAAATTTCACTCAAACAAGTCTGCCAGAATTTTTATTATCAGCAATCACTTCGAAGTAAAAAAAAAGATGAAGAGCATATTCTCAAGGCAGAGAAAAATAAAATGAAAGAAGAAAGAAATAGCAAAAAAGTTATTCCAATTCACTTAATAAAAGACCAGAATAAAATATGAAGAGATTTCCATTGCACCAAAAAATAAACATCCAATCATAACTGCTATATTCAGAAAAGTTATCTTTTAGAAATGATAAAGGATTTTTTATTTGCGTGGATATATATATATATATATATATATATATATATATCCACGCAAATAAAAACTGAGAGAATATATTTTCTGGCTTGATATACAAGAAAGACCAAAGGCAGTTTTTAATTTTTTAATTAATTAATTTATTTATTTATTTATTTATTTATTTATTTTGTGGTACTGGTGTTCCTGGAAACCCTTCTACCTCTGGGCAACACGCCCAGACCTATTTTATTTTTATTTTTTTATTTGGAAACAGGGTCTCTTAATCCGGCACGGCTGCCTTTGAACCTATGCCATCCTCCTGCCTCTGCCTCCCAAGCGCGGGGATTACAAGCCTGCCTCACCACACCAGGTTTAAGGGCAGTTTTTTTTTAAAAAAATAAATGAAGTAAACATATGAATAAAAAGAAAACAGTAGAAGGTATATAACATAATGGTAATAGTAAGTATTCTGAATGTTCTAATGTGGTAAATATGATGCAAAACCCATAAATTTCTTTCGTACAGAAACTAAAAATAATCCAAAATAATAAGAACTTTAATATGCTAAGGAATAAGTAATATATCTTATGATGAAAATAATTCCAATGCATCTTTGTTCATACATGAATTTATCTGTATTGATGTAAAGATTGCCTTTGGAAGGGTTAGGGACGAGAACTCGAGGAAAACACAAAAAATACTGTAAGCATGTATGTATTTGTCGCTTTGAACCTCATTATGATGCATAATTACAATGCACTAATAAAAAGTGTATCATGTTATTAAGTCAGTAAATTTATGTGGTCCTAAAAAAGACATAAGCAATCAGAAATAAGACATTAAGCGCTTGCTTCGGCAGCGCATATACTAAAATTGGAACGATACAGAGAAGATTAGCATGGCCCCTGCGCAAGGATGACACGCAAATTTGTGAAGCGTTCCATATTTTTTTCCTCATTAAAGGCCTCTGTACCTGCAAAAAAAAAAAAGACATTAAAAATTGGTAGTGTAGAGAGTAATGAACAAGTGATGAGCTTTTTATTACTCTATTTTTCTGTCTTTTTTTCAGTTTTTATCATTGTTATCATGGTAAGATGCTATTATTTCAAAATAAGTTGTAATAAAAATGTTTTTAAAACTTCATAGGAAACTCACAAAAATTCTGTAATAACAAGCCAAAAATAATAAGCAAGGAATCAAATCAGTCTACAGTAAATCACTCAAACACAAAGTAAGGCTGTGAGAGAATGAGAAAGAAAGAAGCTCAGCTAAAGTAGAACAACTATAGTAAGAATTCAATAATTATCTCAAATATATACAAGTTAAATTTACCAATTAAAAATATAAAGTGGATAGTTGAAAATATAAGACCCAAATATGCATTTTTTTACAAGAGATTAACTTCACATCTAAAATAATGTATATAGTTAGAGTGAAGGGATGGTATATGATATTCCATGCAAGTAAAGTCTAAAAGAACACAGGAGTAATCATCCTTATATCATAAAACGTGAACTTTTAAGAAAAGTCAGTAAAAAGAAATCATAAAGGCTCTTATATACTGATTAAGCACAATAAAATAAAAATTCTAAATAAAATATGCACACAATATTGGAGCACCCAAATATATAAATAAAATATTAAAAGACCTAAAGAAAGAGATAATTTCAATAAAGTATTAGAGACTTTAACACTACTCTATTAGAAATGCACAGATCATTTAGACAGAAAAAATCAAAAAGAAGCAGCACAATTAAATTGCCTCCTGAATGAAGTAGACCTTACATATAACTATCAAATATTCTGAATACAGCTACCAAGTACATATACTTTTCATCCAGCACATGTAAGATTTTTCAGTATAGATTATATGATGGCATAAAACATATCTCAATAAATAATTTTAAAATTGAATCATATAAATTATCATTTTACCACAGTGTAGTAAAAATAAAAACAACAATACAATTTGAAAAATTACTAATGCATAGAAATTAAGCAACTTAGTCTTGAACAATAGATTGGATCACAAAAGAGGAGCAAATAAGGCAACTTAACTGAGGGTTATGGGAGGGGAAAAAAATTCCCTAATACACATGGTGTGCATTAACAAACATCAAAATCAATCACTAAACCAAACATGAGGAGGAAGGGGCAGAGAGTGGGGTGGAAATTAGGGAAGGGCTAAATGAGTAACATGCTTATGCATACCTTTACTATATTAAGATGGTAGTCATACATCCCATTAAGATGTATGACTACAATGCACAAAAAAATGAAATCAAGAAAAGAATTCAAAATGTCTTCAAACAAATAAAAATGGAAAACAGCATACTAAAATGTATGAAATACAGCAAAATTTGTATTTAAAGAGTGGTTTATAATGATCACCACCAACATAATATAAGCAGAAAGATCTCAAAGATCAAAAATTTAAAAAAATTCTAAATCTATCTGTACTAATGAAACTAGAAAAATAACAAACCACACCTAAAATTAGTAGAAAGAAGAATGAAAACCAAAGTAAAAATAAATAAAATGAAAACTGAACAAAAATTAGAAATTAGAAAAAACGTTAAGAGCTGAAATTAAGAGCCGCTTGGTTGAAAAGTCAAAATTAATAAATTCTTATCTCCACTAAGAAAAAGGGAGAAGATACTCTATTAAAATGTATGACTACAATGTACCAATAAAAAGAAAAAAATATATACACATATATTTATGTGAAATCAGACATATATACACAGATATTGGAAGGAGTTAACAAAGTGTTGTGTGTATGTATGACATTGTCAACATGTTATATATTATGGTGAGAGACTATAATAACCAATAAAGCACATTAAAAATAAAAATGTTAAAACACAATGACATAATCAAAATGTCAATAACCATTAGAAATTATTTTAAAATATTCACAAAAAATTGATAACAGCATAGAAATGGACAAATTTATGGACACATATGGCTTAGGAAAATTGAGTCATAAAAATATATTTTGAAAACCTAACCTTACAAATAACAAGTAGTGACATTGAATATTAACAAAATGTTTCTCAGAAAAGAAAAACTGAGATCTATACAGCAAAGAAAACTATTAATAACTTCAACAGAGAGCCAATGAAATGGTAGAAAAATTTTGCAAAGTACTCCTCTGAAAGAGGACTAATATCTAGAATATACAGAAAACTCAAGAAACTCACCACTAAGAAAACAAATAATCCAATCAAAAAATAAGCAAGTGAACTAAATAGATACTTTACAAAAATAAACTCAAATGGCCAAAAATGTCTGAAAAATGTTCAACATCATTAGCAATCAGAGAGATGCAAATCAAAACTACCATGAGATTTTATGTAACTTCAACTAGAATGGCAATTATCATAAACACTGGAGAGGATGTGGAGAAGTGAGAATTTTAATATATTGTTGGTGGAATTTAAAATTAGTGCAACTACTTTGGAAAACAGTATGGAGAATCCCCAGAAGAATGGGAACAAACTTACCATATGATCCAGCAATACCACTTCTGGGCATCCAAAAGAGTGGAAACCAAACTACCAAACTAACACATTCATATCTTGCATATCTATGTTTATAGCTGCACAATTGCCAAACCATGGAACCAGCCAAGATGTCTATCAACAGATGAGTGAACTGCAAAACTATGGGATATGTACACAATGGAATTTCACTCAGCCATAAAGAAACACAAAACTACATCATTTGTAGGGAAATGGATAGACCTGGAGAACATTATGCTAAGAGAGATTAGTCAGTTTCAAAAACTAAAAAAATAATTGGATGCTCTTCCTAATATGTGGAAGCTAAGAGGAACACTAGATGAAGAAGAACTATAGATGAGCATAATTTGACCTAACTGAGGGGGATGGGAGGAGAAAAGAGGGAAAGTCCCTAATGTACATGATGTACATTCACAAGCACGTCAAATTCAATCACTAAGCCAAACATGAGAATGAGGTTTGCATGTATGACTACAATGCACACAAAAAAATTAAGAAAAAGAAAAATCAAAGGCTGAATGGCACCACTGCTGAATTTACCAAACATCTAAAGAAGAATGAATATAAATTATATGTAAATTAGAACAAACACTTGAAGCACAAAGAATCCTTCCGAACACATTCTAGAAGGCCAGCATCACCTTGATACAATGACTACAGGATGACACAAGAGCCACAACACCAAATTTCAAAATTCATGATTAAAATGGATGTATAAATTCTCAACCAAATACTATCAAACTATATCCAGTAGAACATTAAAAAGATATTCAGTATGTCCAAGTGGAACTCATCACAATAATGCAAGGACCATACACTTATCATCACATCAACAGAATGAAGAACAAAAACTATAAAATCATGCCATTTGATTTTTAAAAATTATTTGAAAAATTTTCAGCATCCTTTCAAGACAGGTACATTGAACTTAAGAGGTATTAAAAGAATTTACCTCAACCTAATCAAGGCTACTTAAAATAAGTCAGCAAATAACATTATGCTGAATGGGATAAAGCTGAAAAGTTTGTCTTTAAGGTATGGAATGAGACATATATGCCCTTTTCCAATTCATTTCTATATACAGTACTTTTTATCCTCGGTAAAGAAATTAGTCAAGGAAAAGAAATAGTAAACCAAATTGGAAAAGTGAAAGTCATTTATCAGTGTTTGTAGATGACATAATCCTACATAGAATAAAATCCCAAAGACTCCATACACATACAAAAACGTATTAGAACTAGCAAATGAATTTAACAAATATGAATGATACAAATGTGCAAAAATCAATATCATTGCTATAAACCAATAATAACTTATATGAAGTAGAAATAAAGAGAATATGTGTATTTATAAAACTGTAACACATGCCTAGAAATAAACTTATTCCAATAAATCATATATATATATATGCATTTCTATCTTCACTCAACCATATTCCAAGAGTTGGGGCAACACAAGTATCCATTAATGATAAACTTATTGAAAATACGGTGCATATTTTCAAACATTATTTGGTCATAAGAAATAATGAAATCCTGTCTTTTGCAGCAACATGGTCAGAGCTAGAGATTATTATGTTCAACTAAATAAGCTAGACATCCTTTCTTCAATCTTTTGAATATTTTACCATAAAGACTTTATAGATGTTTCAAAAAATGGATCTGTTTAACTTTACTAAAATATTATACAATGGCCGGAGGTTGTAATGTATGTCTATAAATTCAGCTGTTCAAGAGCTTTCTGTCTTTGTTTGCCCCCTATGTGGCATTGTGGCACTGGCGCTATTATCAGCAATCCAAAGACATTGCTAAGGATACTGGTCTAGATATGAATCCATTAGCTTGATAGTTTAGTTTCCACTCTTTGTGTGTGTATGTGTGTGTGGCACTGGGGTTCCTGGAAACCCTTCTACCTCTGGGGTACACTCTCAGACCTAATTTTATACTTTTTTTTTTCTTTTTTGGAAACAGGGTCTCTTAAACTAGCACAGCGGGCTTTGAACCTGCGCGATCCTCCTGTCTCCGCCTCCCAAGCGCCGGGATTACAAACGTGCACTTCCACACCCGGCTTAGTTTCTACTCTTTTGGGTAGACACCCGGAAGTGGTATTGCTGGATCATATGGTAGGTTTGTTACCAATTATCTGAGTATTCTCCATACTGTATTCCAAAGTGGTAGCATTGATTTGCAATCCCACCAACAATGTATTAGAGTTCCCACTTCTCCGCTTCCTTGACAGCATTTGCTGTTGTGTTTTGAATGATTGGCATTCTACTTGGAGTTAAGTGAAATCTCATGGTAGATTTGCATCTTTCTGATTGCTAATGATGTCAAGCATTTTTTTTATACATTTGTTGGCCATTTGAGTTTCTTCTTTTGTGAAGTGTATGTTTAGTTCACTTGCCCATTTTTCTATTGGGTAACTTATTTTCTTAGTGCTGAGTTTCTTGAGTTCTCTATATATTTTAGCTACTACTCCTCTATAGAGGAGGTGATGGCAAATATCTTCTATTCTGTTGTTTCTCAGTTGAGGTTCTTGATAGTTTCCTTTGCTTTACAGAAGCTCATCAGTTTGAGACCACATATTGATCGTCTTTTAGTTTCTTGTGCCTTTGGGGTCTTGTTGAGAAAGTTTTTAACTGTGCTTATGTGTTGCAGTGTTGAACCAATGCCCTCTTTAAGGAGCTGCAAGGTTTCTGGTTGAATTTTCAAGTCTTTTATCCCTTTTGAATTGATTCTTGTACAGGGTGAGAAAGTGAGGTTTATTTCCATTTTTCTGCATATGGTTAACTAGTTTTGAAAACACCATTTGTTGAACAGGCATTATTTTTTCAGTCTATATTTTTGGCCCTTTTCAAAAATCAACTGGCTGCAAGTATGTGAATTTGTTTCTGAGCCATCTCTTCTTGCCCATTGGACTATGTTTCTGTGCTAATACCATGCTGTTTTTATCACCATGGCTTTGTAGTCTAGTTTGAAGTTCAGTATTGTGAGGCATCGTGAATGGTTCTTGTTACTAAGAACTACTTTGGCTAGTCTTAATTTTTATTGTTCCAAATAAACTTTAGGACTGACTTTTGAAACCTTAGAAGATGGAAATATCATCCATGTTCATGGATAAGCAGAATAAATATTATAAACATGGCCAAAAGTGATCTAAAGATTCAACACAATACACATTAAATTACTGAGGTTATTTCATCTTTGTTAGGCAGAGTTGTTATATCAAAACCAATATAGATAAGAGTTGACCATAACTAATCAAAATTTTTAATTTGCTTTAGAGTGAATAGAATCTGTACTAGAAATGATTTTGAAGTATTCAGTTAACTACGAAATTTAGGAAATTATATCTTTTGGAAAAGAATGCATCTCACAGTCTGGAAATAGATTAGATATGAAGTATAATTGAATCAATATTAAAAGAAAGTCATAAAGAATTGGGCAGTGATGAGAATGTTAAGCCAGTGATACCATTTATACCTCCTATCTTTTATCATATTACTTTTTCAAAACAAATTGGTTTTTTAAGACAATGTGTATTCATTTTGTTTTGTTTCCATTAATCTTCAGACTGCACTTACATTTTATATACTATAGGATATTTTAAATAAAACTTTAAAAATATGTCAGTTATAAATATTGGGAGGAAGGGAAATAGGGAGGCAGAAGTGAACCAAGTGCTGTGATCACATAAGTCATAGTCAACATGATTTACATTATTATAAAAGACTATCATGCACCAATAAGAGCAAAAACAAATTATTTAGCAGATGTAGTTGGTAAACTTGGTACAAAGTGCACATGTGTCTGGTAAAGGATAGGGAGAGATTCTTTATAAAGTAATCCCTAAAGTTCAAGTTGCTGGCAGATCTACACAGAGAATGAACTCAATACTATATATATCCATTTGTATATATATATATATATATATATATATATATATATATATTATAATACAACTATATATATATTATATATTATATTATAATACAACTATATATATAATATATATTATATATATAATCTTTCAGTGTTGAGCATATACAGGTGTACTGAGTTGTTAGAAAGGACCAGTCTCTGTTTTGCAGGGATGTAGGATATTCAGCAACCAATAAAAATTCAACGTCAAGAGCCGTATTTCCATCACCAAGGATTTGAATGCCTTTTCGTGCTGGAACCCATCCACATGCCACAACAAAAGATGACTGAAATGATTTTTCTGATGGCTCCTTCCTCAGAGAGACTGGGTTGCTTCATTGACTTTCTTCCCATTTTGCTTTATATGTTCAACTTAGAAAGAATCAAGTATTCTATATTTTTGAGTCTGTGTCTATTACTGTGCATAAAATTTCTCATTAGATAAATTTTGAGGGCATAATGAAGGAAATAAAGATTAATATTTATTACTTATATCAATAGTGCCCAAATACATTACATATAGAATGGAATTAACAAAGAGCTCTCACCATTATATTTCCCATTTTTCTTTTAATTTCATCAGTATTCTTTCATTTTTGTCTTTTTTATACATTTTAATTTAAAGCATGCTTTACTCAATTTCTGAGGGATTCATGTAGTTGCTAAGGCTGGCCTCAAACCTGAGATCTTTTTCTATTTTTTTTTTTAAATTGGTGCATTGTAGTCATACATCTAAATGGGATCTTCTTTAAATGAAATGTATTCTGTTTTATCTCTCCAAATCCATCCTCCATGATGACTCACAATTATAATACAGTGGTCCTCCCTCGTCCTATACCAAGGATCACAAACAATTTAGTCTAAATACTGTTGCTTCTCAGGTATTAGAAGAGCTCTTTCTTCCCTGCAAAGGAGGCAATGATGATTGAAAAGCATGCTAGCCATCTGCTCTCAGGCAGAGTGTCAGTCTCAAATTATGATCAAGACCAAAGAGAAGACTCCACAACAGTTTACTTTGGCTTTTTTATCCTTTGATCTTGTTTTTGCTAGTTTGTAGTTTGGGCTGTTCTAATTGTGTATACCTTAACAGTCTTGACTCAGAATTTCTAAACTCAATGAACGACTGCTCTAAAGAAATAATTTCATACAATTTTACTCTAAAGCAAGATGCTTCTACTGGTTCTCTTCTATCCAACCCACTAAATAGTAAATACATACATACATACATACATACATACATACATACATACATACATACGGCAGAATACAGCCTGGTAATTAGACACAGTATTTTGTTTGCTTAATTTTTATTTTGCCACTTTAAAATATAATTTTTGCTTATTCTCATGAGTTTCATAGGACTCTATTCACAGCAATCATTTACTTTCCTTTCTAAATGTTCAATTTATTGTGCTCTACTTATAGTTGCAGGTGTATGTGCTTCTACTAGGAATGAAAAATATTACTTAGTAAAAATGATTAAAACTGTCTGAGAAATTTGCTGTTAATATAAGAAATAATATAAACAAATAATCATCTTCAGAATGAATTCCAAAATGGCACAAAACAGAAGACCATAAACATTTCACCTCCATAATATTCTAACAATTTGCTGGGGAAAGCTTAGCCTTTCAGTCCCTACCACTTTCTCACCTGACTTGCACTTTCCCCTAACAACTGAAGCACAGTGGTGAACGCTGCAGCCTGTGATCATTTCAAGATGCTATAATCACACAGAAAAATACCTAATCCCTGCTCTCAGGGTTGAGCCAGGAACATAGAAAAAGCAATCTATCGTTTTTAAAGGCTAAAAAACAATCATAATTTTTATGGGCCTTTCTCATTTTTAGTGCAATTTCATCTATAATACACTGAAATTTCAGTGGGGATGGTATATTTTATGAGGTAGAAAATTTTATTTTTTATTTTCCCAGAGTGCTCCTATTACTAACCTCTGATTTTATTAAATCCCATTGTGATATTTTTCCTGCAATAGAGCCCATGAAAAGTACAATTCTTCAGAAATTTCATTAAGACCAGCTCATGAACTGCTTCCTGACTTATTCCTGCATGAACAAGGTTGCTCTCATCTCCCCTCCTCCTGACATGCACTCTCTATTATGTCTGAGAAAGAAATCAGATTTGCAATTTTCCAGGCAACAAGGAATAAATTCCTCTTTTTCAAGAGTCTAAAACACAAAATATTATTTGTATATATTGGAACTATACTAGATTATTTTCAGGTAAGGTTTTTAAACTTTTTAAATTGGGACTATAATTATATATAAATCACATTCTGATAAAAAAGAATAAATAGCAATGGCTGTTGTATTTCAAATAAAATAAAAAATAAATAAAATACCTTACCTACTTTTGCAGTATGAATTTGGTTGGTAAACTACATCACCAGTCTGTGAAGAACTTAAAGAGAAACCACATTTCCTAAATAAAACTTTTGAGGATTAGTTTAGGTCTTTTCAAATAAAAAATATTTGTAGATTGTTAATGTATTCTAATTCCCCTTTTTATAAACTATCATTGTCTAATATCTATAGTTATGTAAATATCTAAGTCAAGTTTACTTTATTATCATGCTTATCTCATTAAAGTGAAAATTTTTTTTTCTATTTTCCCTAATGGTTATGATTTGTTTGCTGAGAAAACTTTTTTGTCTACTCTGGCATGGCCTGTCCTTGGGCTGCCATCTATCTTGCTAGGCTGGGACTCTATCATCCATCCCACAGACCTCCCAGCCCACTTGGTTTCTGGTATACAAAGGACCTCTCCTCTAACACAGGTGCCCTACCCTTCCAGGTCTTATCCTTATGCCAAATAGTGCCTGGCTATGCCCAGTTCCCAAAAACTCCAAACTAAGTAATTGCTCTCCCTATAACTCAATTAGCCACTGCCATTCCCACAAACTACTCTCTACAAACATCAATTTGATCAGTCTTCCCACTGGGTTTGTGTACCTCACACTGGCATAAAAAGCTACAGGTTGAGTATTCCTTATCTGAAAATCCATAATGTGAAGTGCAGTACTCCACAGGTCAACAACAAACAGTAAGGTACACAAAGCAAGAGAATAGAAATGGAAAGATAAGGTGATGACGTTATAAACCACAGGACCATGAGGAATGAGAAGTGGGGCACCCTTCTGCTGAATGAGAGGAACATTCAGGTCTCTTCCTGGTAAGTCTTGAGTTTATGCCCTACTACAGTGGTTCTAATTCTTCTCTATACACAAATCATAGAAAGAATTAGAAAACAAATGCAAATGTCCAGGTCCAAATGAAAGATAATCAGTCTCACAGGAAGTAGGAGGGACCAAGGAAGGTTTATATTGCTATTGTCTCACCTTTTAGTCCTAATGTCTTTCTAGTACCCTATGTTTTCTGGCATAGAAACTTCCTATCTTTGCCTGCTGTCGTGGTGCATGCTTGTAATCCTAGCATTCAGGAGGCTGAAATAGGAGGATGGCAGTTCGCAGACAGCCTCAGCTACTATTTAGTGAGGCCCTGTGCAACTCAGTGAGACCCTGTTTCAAAATAAAGAATAAAAAAATAGGGCTAGGAGTGTAGCTCAGAGGTAGAATGCCCCTGGGTTCCATCCCTGGTACCGCAAAGAAAGAAAGAAGGAAAGAAAGAAAGAAAGAAAGAAAGAAAGAAAGAAAGAAAGAAAGAAAGAAAGAAAGAAAGAAGGAAAGAAGGAAAGAAGGAAAGAAAGAAAGATCCTTTATTTTTAAAGACTCAATGTCTTAATTCTCTAAAAACATACTCAAACATGGACAAAGCAAATTTATCTTTTTTTTATAACTCACTGGACTGTTACATCGCATTAGCCTTGTTTTGAAATTTGTTTTTATGAAGAGTTTCAAGTGTGGTTGCTTCTGGGTCCACAATACATTGTAGGAGTTATTAAGTTTAACACAAAAGTATGGGGCATTAGGTTTATCCCATATTTCATTAATTTTTCTATTAGAATCTTTTCAAAATTAATATGGATTGTATTTGACCTTAAAAACATTGGATAATCTTAACCAAAGAAGCAGTGTCCCATGTTGATTTAATTGACAAGCCAATTTCTTTCCTTGATTGTTAATGGGTAAAACTAGACTTAGATTTAACTCATTTGTCAAGCATGCTCATTAGCTCATATCTTTTGTTAAAAAATGTTGCAGCTTAGCCAGGCATGGTGGCACATGCTTGTAATCCCAGTACTTCAGAGGCTGAGGCAGTAAGGTTGAGTGGTTTGGAAGCCAGCATTGGCTACTTACTGAGGCTCTCTGCCACTCAGTGAGACACTGTTTCCAAATAAAGAATAAAAAATAGGGCTGGGGGTACAGCTTGGAGGTAGCATGCCCCTGGGTTCCATTCCCATTACCACCAAAAAAAAAAAAAAAATGTTGCAGCTTTCACTGTAAAATGTTGAACTCAGTTGAGCCATTTATTTTGAGTCCATATATTTTTTGTAATAACAAAAGCAATTTTAAAGAGAACTATTAATAATTTGCCAGACACAAGGTAAGCTTCTATCAGGCCTGTCCAGGATATGCTGGGATGTGTTCACCCTTTTCAGTCATGACCCAGAGCCAAGATGATGATGGAGGAGAAATAAGGGAAGAGATCTGCTGCTTATTCATTACATATGTGTCAAGGTCTTGCTTTATATGTAACAAGCTTAAGTCTTGGTTTAAGAGTCTTCTATGGCTGCTATGTAAAACTAAATGGGAGAGGGCAAATGGGGAAACCAATGAGAGGGAATAATGCAAGAATAATAATGGTCCGGAGAAAAGATAATGGTGGTTTGCACTAAGATAGTGGGATTGAGATGGACAAAAATTACTACAAGGAATCACATGTCAGTAGGTTTCCTAGGAGTCTGACTTAAACAAATGAATAGATACAGGGCTATTAACTGACAAAAGGGATCATGAAGGTAAAGTTGGTCACCCACCACTAGCTTTTCAAAAAAACTTTGAATCTGTGGATCTTAAATGGCCCTATTAATCTTGTAGTGTTCTGGGGACAAGATCTTCTGTACATATTAGACACTGATTCTGCCCTATAATTATACCAACCTGCCTGAGTCCTAAACTTCATCATGATAATTATTCTAACACATTCCTTGACCCTTTGACTAGAATGTTTGTGCCCTGTCTTTACCTATGCTGTGCCTTCTCTCAAAATAGCCCCACCTCTCCACTTTTTCTATCTTTGACTCCATAACCATCAAAAGACTGTCACTATTACAATACTGGCTCTAGTCTTGCAATGCAGAACCATCTCAGGCCCCACTCAAATCTGAAGGAATCAGAGTTTCCATTATAAAACATTTATGTGTGATTCATATATGTCTTAAAGATGTAAAAGCATTGAAGGTAACACTGTTCTTCTTTAAATATTCAGCTCTGATCTCCAGAAAGTCTTTCCTACTACCCACCTCCACTCCTCTACAGGAGCAGTTAAATGATCAGGCATGGTTGCAGTACAGACTATAAAGACAGCATCATGATCATTGCTAGTTTCTGAGTATTTTCCACTGTCAGTGCATTCTGTTAGGTTAAACACCATATTCATCGTGATGGCTCTCACTATTAGCATTCTCCGGGCTCAATATATTTGGCTAAATTAATCATACTTGGAAATCCTCATCCTGAACTTGAACTCTTGCTGTACCAGCTCTTGGAGTTCCTGTTGTAGGAGCACCTGAAAGGTAAGATCACCTGATCACAAAGATCTTCAGGTATTTTGGAAATCAAATGGAAATCCAAGATAGACGTTCCTTATGCCACACAGTTCTCTGAGTAAGTAGGCTATTGCTGGAAGAAAGACTCCTCCTTGATGACTTTTATCAAAGTTTTCTTGCAGAGTTTTACTAAGATTTACGGTAGAAGCAAAAGGCATGAATGAGTTATTAGAATGGATTGCCCTTCAATCCTGTTCTTTACCTACTCCCCAGCTAAAAAGACTTTGGCTAGTGTGTTTTCTCTATGTCCATTACAACTACCTGCCACAATTACCCAGTGTTCTCTTACAGAATCCTGCATGGCCTTTTGTTAAAAGACTTTCCTTCAAATTCCGTTTACTCCACAGTCAGAGATCTATGTAGAATATACATCATCCTGTGCACCATCCCTTTCAATTCCAATGTTAAAACACTCCCCTGCTGAAATTACATTTTGCTAATGATACAATCTGCGCAGTTGGCCCTGCTCACCCTCCACCACAACCTCACCCATCTCTGTCATCTTCATTCTATTGATTCTGGTCCCAGAAATTAATATCCCAGGGCCTACTTTTTCCTTCTGCCTGGAACATGCTGTCTCCTGTGTCTCCTGACATTCTCTGGATGTTTCCTTTTTCTTTTAGATCTCAGCATAATTGTCACTTCCTCAATATTATTCTCTCCCCTTTTCTCCACTGTCTCACCACCCTACTGAAATTGTATGCGGAGTCTGCATTACCATCATTTGCTTATTTGACTTTGTTCATCACAAAAATCTAATCTCTAAGGGTCCATGGCCTTATTAGATTTTTTTTCCCACCGAAGCATCCCAAGCACCCAGAACAATGCAGAAGATGTTGCAGATACTCAATAGATATTCATTAAATAAGGGGATAATAATAAGATCTGAGGGTTACCTCAGGGGTACCAAATTTACTGATCATATATGAGAAGCCCTAAGATTGACCTCCAGCACTGCAAAATAAACAAATGCAATAAAACACAGATTATTGTAATAGGATATTATCAAAATACTAGTCATTCTCCAAATTTATTTTGCACCTAATACTGGCCTGTTCTGTATCCAGGAGGCTTACCCTCTGGTTGTCTGACTGGCCTGTGTACCAACAGTAGTTTGAAGGATAGGAGGAGAGACATTTGGACAGTGTCCCTGTTCACTCCGTGTTTCGCCCCTCTGAATGATAGCTGCTCACTGAGCTCAGAGCACACTGCTTTCTCCCTCCTTCTCTGTGGTCCAGAGGTGGAAAGAGCTTCCCCTTGCTGCTAGTGTATGGTATCTCACCACTCCATGGCAGTTCCCTTAACACAGTCCACAGTCTAGGAAGCTGAGCCTTCCTCACAGTCTCTTTATTTGCACAATTTTAGATGAGGTATCTTTTTGAAATATTTTCTAAAATATCCTGCAACTTTGTTCTGTCTATAGAATTTATACCTTTTATATACATGCAGATTGTGTATAGGATTCTTTTCAAATTTAGAGCTCTCTTTAAATTTTTTATGTATTAAAAAAACAACTAAAAGTATTTTTGTATTTGTATTATGGTGTGTTTGCGTGTGTGTGTGTGTGTGTGTGTGTGTGTGTGTGTCACAACAAGAAAAAATTTGATTTTGATTACATAAAATTTAGAAATATTTAATCAACGACCATTATCTAAAATAAAACAGGTTAAAAGAAACCCTAAAACAAAAGACAAGTGGTTGCAAAATGTCAGTGTTCCTTATCTCCGAATTTAAGGTAAAACTGATAAAAATGGTATGTTTGTATTATTAAATATGACCAGCATGTTGATTTCCATCATATTTTAATGAGCTCAATTTTAATTCACAACCTGCTTCATTTGTGTGTTTGAGGGCTTGAGCCTCTCTCCTCCTTCTTTTCTCACACTCTAAGCTTCCATTGTAGTTTCTGAGTTGAGTATTTCTGAACTTTGCCAAAGATAAGTGTCTGCTATTCAGACTGCCCATTGTTTTATTCTGAAGTAATTTTTTTTGTTGTTGTTCTGTGATGTTTCCTAGATGTGTTTGTGTCAGCCACTTGGAAAAAAATTAGGAGGCTTAATTTTTTGTTCTTTTTCAAAAACATCTACTGTGATCTCAAGAAGTGACAACCGGTTCAAATTTTTAAATGTCACCAGACATAGAGTTTGCAACATCAGAGGCCAGCTCTAAGCCAAAGAAGACTTAGATTTGTTACAATTTGAAGCAGAAGATTTTTTTACCTGGAGAAATGCCAACTATATGTCAAAAGGAGAAATTTAAGATAGGATAAGATAAGTTTGAGGGTAAAGATTTGAGTAATTTAAGGAAAGATTTTCATGGTAGGGAACTGGGTAGATTTGAGAAAGTTCAGAATATAATAATTTAAGAACATTAGATATGGTGAGTCAAGGGTCCTGGATAAATCTTGATACACTATTATCCTAAAATGGGCCATTTTTCCCAGGTGAGAAAAACTATTTGTTTGAACAATTTGGTTAAAAAGAATATTTTAAATCAGCATCATTATTTACTTATTTGCAGCTTGATATTTCAATATAAAATATTTTCTGCAGAAAATAGTATGATGTTGACAGATGGTCTTAGTTCTCAATCTCCATCCAAGATAGATGCTTGAATAGCTAGAATTCAAGCTATTCTTCTGCTTCTCCAGAACTGCAGCTATGGCTACAACCATTGCACTTTGTCCAATGCTCAAAACTAATTTCCACTTTTCAAATCATGTACTGGGGATTGAACCTAGGGCCATTCCACCTCTGAGCTATACCCTCAGCTCTATTTTTTATCTCTACATTGAAATACGGTGTCATTTGAGGGTAGCTCAGCAACTAAATATGGTTGCTGAGGCTGCCCTCAGATCTGTGATCTTCCTCTGTCATCCTCTCAAGTACTGAGATTATAGGTATGAACACCTTTTATAAACATGTCAGAGCAAAACAACTCTGGTGAGTTAGTCACATATAAACTTGTTATTACAGATAATGCCGGAGAATATTTTAATGGCTCACAGTCCATTTTGATATTATGTTATCATTATAAAATACCTAAAATTAATATTTATTCATGGCAATTTTCCACAATACACATATGTGTATATTTCCAGCTCATATTTTAAACTTACCCAGCTAGAAAAAACATGTAAAATTTCTCCATAAAATGACATGTTTAATGGACTATTTTATTTGTTTGAAATAATTTGTGTTGTTAGAAAACAGTTACCATCGGCTATGTTATGAGAAAGTCTATATGCTTTTTTTTTTAATTCCAGCAAAGGTAAAATAAATCATGTATATTTATCTGGTTTCTATATTCTGCTTCAGAAAATAAAATGTAAACGTTATCTTTCTCTTCAATTGAAGTAATTTGACTTTTGGGCTCATGCCATTTTAAAAATGAATAAAAGCGGGGCATGTTTGATGATGGCAGAATATGTTATAGTTTGGAAGGCATTGTGTAGAATATGATTTTGAAATATGAAATCAGGGCAGAAGCCAAGAAAAAATAAAATCATTTCCATTTCTCTGTATTCTCAGCAAGTTCATGATTATGACTTTACTGAATATTAATATATCAACCTGACCATTTACCAGAGAATATTTGGGAGCGGATAGAGCAATTTAAATGATAAATCCCCAAGTAAGCTATATGATGAGGATCTCTAGATGAAGCGGAGTGTAGGGACACATGTTTGTAATCCCAGTACTTGGAAAGCTGAGTCAGGAAGATCCCAGGTCCGCGGCCAGCTTCAGCTATTCAGTGAGGCCCTCTGCAACTTTGTGAGGCCCTTTTTTCAAATAAAGGATAAAAATTAGGGCTTGGGGTAGCTCAAAGGTAGAATGTTTAAAATAAATAAAGAATCCCTAGATGCAATTACAAATAGGACATGTCATACTTGAATGTTATTACACAGATGTATCATGGAAATTCTTCCATCTTATTGACCCATCCTCACACGTTATGCATCCCATTTCTAATTATAGAACTTTGAGAATTATTTGTAATGAATAAACCAATTAATATTCCTATAGATTAAAAGTAAATACTTTATGTTGAAAAGAGTGAAATCTCGAATTAGTGTTAATCTCATGTAATCAGCTTTTTATTTTTCGTTAATTTAGTATTTATATATTTGGGTTAAAACTTGTGGTATAAACAAGTATTTCCAAGACAAAGTCAAAACATAGAAAGGTTTATTTAGGAGAGCAAGAAACACACATGCAAGGAAGAGTGTGGGCTGTATGCAGAGTGAGAGATGACTCTGGGAGTGTATGGCTCCTCTTGTATAGACTTTCATAAGAGGTGGATGGGAAGAAGTATGTGAAGATGATATCAATTCGGTAGTCACAAGATGATTTAGGATGTTTTGGTCATCTCCCAGGTCCTGACGGGACTTTGAGGACATGTCTGTCTCTGTTTAGATTATAATGTAGCTGAGCTTATGATCAACACATGTTCTTGGGGGTAGCACCATCACTATACCAGGTGGGGTTTGGGGGACTGTGTGTAGAATACCTATTCTCTAGGTTACTTGAAGGCTTTCTTGGCTGTCTACCAAGGTGAAGCAAGGCATCTATTAGATACTTATTGATTAAATGAAATTAATTTCCCATAATTTATTCTTTTTTGTGATTCTTTAAATGCAACCCGGGGTCTTTCTATCTCCGGGCTGTATTCCCAGACCTATTTTAAATTTTCTTTGGAAACAGGGTCTCACTAAGTAGCTGAGGCTGGCTTTGAACCTGAGTGATCCTCCTGTTTTCAGCCTCCCAAGTACTGAGTTTACAAACATGTGCCACCCCCCGGGCTGATTTCTCATAATTTCAAAGACATATGCTATTTTTCTCTAGTAAAGTTGGAAACTGCTCAATAGCTCAAAGCACATCTTCTGTTGTCCATTTTCTCTCCACTTTCAATATTATATGACCATTCTAGTGAGTCACTCCTAAAATATCAATTCATCTCTTACAAAATCTTAGAAAGTCCAGGTATAATGACACATACCTGTAACACTAGTGCATGGGAGGCTGAGACAGGAGATTTGCAAGTCCCAACCAGACTGGAAAGCTTCACAAGACTATACCTCAAAATAAAATAAAATTAAGAAGGGCTGAGGATGTACCTCAGTCATACACACATAACCCCCGGGTACAAACCAAGATTGACTTCATAGATTGGAATTTAATACTTTTCATAACACTTTAAGTTAATCACATCCTTATTATAGGAAAACTTTAGGGGTTCCTTCCACGAAAAAAGGTATCCAAAGAATTGCAAATGCTTAGTGATGAACATATAGATGTATCCAGTGTTTATACAACCTAGCAAATGTAGAAAAATACAACAATAAATAAACTCTTATGAAGACCTTGTGTTAAGATATTAAATATAAAGTGTGATGCCTTATCCAAAAATAATGTTCTTTACATACTGACATTAGGAATTACTCACCAGTATATTTTAGCAGCTAATGTTTTTCTTGAATAGGGAATTAGTACAAGCACTATACTCACTTCTTCACATTTTAGTATAATCCAGGAAATGAATTATCTCTTTCCATATCAAATATTCCTTTTTCTAAAAAAATGGTGGAAATAGTAAATTTTAGTATTTTCTCTGCTTTTTAATACAGACTTAGTTGAAAAAAATTAACACAACCCTATGCTAGTGCCCTCTCTTGAAAGTAAAAGATTTTATAGGCATTCAAAAGCCTGAAAACAATATTAAACTGTATACTTTACCTCCATAAGATTCCTTGGAGGGGGAAAGAGGTAAATTTCCTAATGTACATGATTTACATCCACAAACATATCAAATTTAGTCGCTAAGCCAAATATGAGAAGGAGGAAGGGGAAACAAATGTGGTGGGAATTGAGGAAGGGCTAAATGAACGATGTGTTCACGTATGCCTCTGCCATCTTGTACTCCATTTTTAGATGTATGACTACAATGCACCAATAACAATTTAAAGTTAAGAAAATTAAATAGAGAAACATGTTTACTTATCAGATTTTAAACTTCTGATCTCATAGTTCAGTCTCCATGCTTACAAACAATATTCTGGAAATTAAACATAAAAAAAATCTAAAAATTTTAACTCATTTTCTTTGCAAAGTCTTATATGGTTAGAATCTATCTGCAATGGGAAACATGTCATGGAACAAATGAAAAATAAGTACAGCGACCAAAATTAAACTTTGCTTAAAATTTTACACTTTATGCGTAATATTATAAACGTGATCTCAAAAAAATCGAAAAACTGACATATGTTGAAATGTATGTTAATTTATTCCTTCAGCAATTCATAAACATAACTAAAATTGAATACTTAAGATAAAATATATATTTAGCCCAGAGAATATAATTTTAGAACCATATAACTTTCAAGTGATAAAGCTTTAAAGCCAGCCTGTCTAACCCTAGAAGTTTATCCATAATGCCTATACTTGTGGGGAAAACAATTTTGGGCCTAGAAATTATTGGCTTATAAATCTATACTTTTCTGCTTGCTTTGATGAAAATCCATCAGAAGAAGTTACAGACGGCAGTGGCTTCTGCGCTTGCTTTCTCTGCAAATATTTTTCTCAAGCATAGCAAACAATAATCTCGGTTTCTTGTTATGCTAGCATTGAATGAAAGACACGCTTGAAATGTTTTTCTAAAAACAGTACACAACTACTTTGTTCTCTTTCAAAGAAAAACAACTTAAACTCTGTATACATTTGTCAATAAAAGAAAGGCTTCTGATTTGTTGGCTTTCTTCCCTTCTCCCTCCCCACCTCTCAGCCCAAAGTATTTTGTCTTCAGAGAATTTCATTCAGTCAACCCTGAACTCTGCTGCTTCTGAGAATGCAAAACTGCAGCAAATGCTGCCCTGTGTGAGGATACATATCAAAACTGAGGAAATTGAAGAGTACATCTAAAATTTTCATTGATGGGACCTGCTCATTCAAGAGAAAGAAGAACCAAACAATAAATACAAAATAATAGGATAAGGATCAGTGGCACCTACTTGAGGTCGTCACCAATGAGCAGACATTTCAGTGAGAGGTTTCCTATAATAGGTAACATTCTGAAAAGGGAGTAGCAGGTCTTTATTACAATCTACAACAGCTGTTAAAAGAGGCTCGAAGTCATGTAAAAGAAGGACAACTTATAAAGCTCTTAAGGATAGTATTCCAGTATTGATCACAGTTCCCAGAAAGAGGAACCTTAGCTTTAGGAACAGCTTTGAAAAACATTAACGTGCCTTAAGAAAAGAAAAAGATACCCTATTCTCCTAAAAACTGAGTGGGTAGCATACATCGGAGCTGCTCCTTATGCCCTCCATACTCCTTCTCAGGGCCCTGACCCCTACTCCACTAAAGGGTGAGTTGCTTTTTCATACTTCTTTCAAGGGGCCTGACCCCTTTGCCCTACTAGTATGGCCAATTGCCCCCTCCTCCTCCTCCTTCTCTTCTTCCTTCTTCTCTAAAGTTGGGATGCTGTTTACTCACGCACAAAAAAAAAATTTTCCCTTGACACCTTACCAGCTTGGCCATTCATATATCTCCCCACTATGGAGATTTCTAAAAGATTTCTTCTATCACTGGAAACATGAACATTCCATATCATCAGGGCTCAAGTACAAAGTCTGAGACATAAGTATTTATGCTTTCAGGTATTAATTAATTTATTTATTTCTACTGAGATTGAACTCAGAGACATCTAACTCTGAGCTACACCTGCCAGTCCTTTTTATCTGTTTTCTTTTTCAGGTGTGGGGATGGCACCCAGGGGTATTCAACCTCCAAGCTATACCCCCTGTCCTATTTTTTATTCTTTATTTTGAAACAGGGTCTTAATAAGTTGCAGAGGCTGTTCACGAACCGCAATCCTCCTGTCTCAGCCTCCCGGATGCAGGGATTACAAGTGTGCGCCACCATGCCCTGCTCCTATTTTTTATTCTTTATTTTGAAACAAGGTTTCACCAAATTGCAAAGGGACTCACTAAGTAGCTGAGGCTGGCTGCTAAATTCTGATCTGCCTGTCTCAGCCTCCGAATTACTGGGATTACAAGCATGCTCCAGTATGCCTGGCTCCGTTCAGGTATTTTAAGAGAAAGAACAAAGCATAAAAAATATACCTTACAAAGAACATTTACATTAAAAACATCTTTATAGCTCTATCATCCAGCTATAAAACAACCCCTTTTAAGTAAATAGCCCAATTTCAACAAATGATCTAGAGCCATAAATTGGCTCCAAAAAATCAAAACATTTGGGGACATAAGGCAAATTTGAAAAAGAGAGGACATCTATAACCTTCTTTCACTTCTACACTGGTGAATATATTATGAGTTAGGATGGCCCCCTACAGTGTGTATAAATATGGGGCACCTAGCTGGAGAAATATACTGACTCACCACTACCTAAGAAGTACCAATAGAAATCCTGAATTTTCTCTGGTAACCTGGAGAGAAAATTCTCTCTGTAGCCAAGATTGCCCTTGGACAAGAGTCCCTGTTCCATCACAGTGCCCTTCACCAAACTTTGTGACATGGTGAATCCTAGACACTTTTACATCATAAGGCCACTCTCCCACGTGAGATAAATAAATATTTAAACAAATATACAGTATAAATACCTGGCAAATTAAAGCCATAAAGCCTTATCTATTTTTATGTTTTTTGTATCCCTGAATGTATTGTCTGCCCATTGTTTACATGCTGCCAAAATTGGTTTATATAGATAAAAAAGCACTCATAAATTAAAAACAGGGCCAGGCATAGTGGTGCATACTTGTAATCCCCGCACTTGGGAGGCAAGAGACAGGAGGATTGTGCTGGTTCAAACCCAGCCTTGCTGGCTTAAGAAATCCTGTTTCCAAATAAAATATAAAATAGGTCTGGGAGAGTATCCCAGAGGTAGAAGTGTTCGGTCCCATCCCCAGTACCACACACACACAAAAAAAAAAAAAAAAAAGAAAGAAAGAAAGAAAATTAAAAATGATAAAAATAAATCTAAATACCTTTTAGTTCACAAAACTTAAATTTTTTTTATTTATTTTTTGATGCATTGTAGTCATACATCTTAATGGGGTACAAGATGGTGGAGGCATGCTGCACAAACCACCCAATTAGCCCTTACCCCATTCCAGTCCCATTCCCTCCCATCTTCCTTCTCATGTTTTTCTTTGTGATTGACATTGATATGTTTGTTAAAGTACATCATGTGCATTAGAGAATTTCCCTCTTCACCCCTTCCATCCCCTCAGTTAGGTCAATTTGCTCATTTATGGTTTCTCCTTCTTTGTCTAGAGTTCCTCTTATGACCCATTTTCTCCCTAGCTTTCATATGTTAGGGAGAATATCCAATTTCTTATTTTTTGTGACTTACTAATATCACTTAGCATAATATTCTCCAGTTCCATCCATTTCCCTGTAAATGACGTAACTGTGTTTTTCTTTATAGCTGAATAGAATTTCATCCCATAGTTTTGCAATCTATTCATCTGTTGATGGACATCTTGGCTGGTTCCATCATTTGGCAATGGTGTATTGTGCCACTATGAACATAAATAGGAACGCATTAGTTTGGTAGTTTGGTTTCCATTCTTTTGGGAGATACCCAGAAGTAGTATTGCTGGGTCATAAATTAATTTGTTTGTTGGTAAAAATAAAAAATGCCATTAAAAATTGACAGATTTTTTCCAGATTAGCTAATTATCACTATATTGTCTGCTTCTATTTGATGTTTAAAATGCAATGCTATTTGATTTTAGAATTTTTTTAAATAAAAATCATAACTTAAAATGCAAGCTATGGAGCCAGATATGGCAGTGCACACTTGTAATCCCACATTTGGGAGGCTGAGACAGGAGGATCATGGTTTGCGGCCAGCCTCAGCTAGTTAGTGAGGCCCTTTGCAGCTCAGTGAGACCCTGTTTCAAAATAAATAATAAAAAATCGGGCTGAGGGTATAGCTCGGAGGTAGAATGCCCCTGTGTCCCATCCCTAGTACTGCTAAAAAAAAAAAAAAAAAGCTAGTTATGCTTGTATAATATATTGGTTTTCATGGGTAATATAAAATAACTAATAAAATGGTTAAATTAGGCAAATATAAATAAAATAAACTTTTATAATTATATGTTTTCAAATATTTTAAAATTACAATGCTAAAACATCAATTGCTGCATATAAATTTAACCACTACTGGCCTCTTATAGTTAAGAATTTGAATATTACTTTCTTAAAATTCTGCTGATAAACATTAAAAATACACCCAAAACACTAAATGTACTTAAAATGACAGGGTATGTATGAAAATGCCTGACACTTAGATAATAAATTAAATTTTGGTGGCCTGTTTTTTGACACCTCTTGTATCCCAGATTCTGTATTGGAAATTTAAGATACTCTAATTACTGTAATAAAACAATAACTCAGAATTTTAAAAAATTGCTGCTAATACTGATAGTTTTTTTCATTATTTATAACTTCAATAATCAATACTGAGACCATTTAAAGGTACAATTAAATTTTTTGCCACAAAAAATAGCCCCACAATATTTTAACATTTTGTGCATCACTTTATCCAGACCACTTGGCAGGTGTTTTCTAAAGCTTTAATGTATCATTATATAAATGACATTTTTACTGCATCCTCATCATTAAAATTATTGCAAAAGCCTTAGAGCATCTTCAAAATTCTGATCAGTCTAGAGGCCTCATTATTGCAACAAATAATGTTCACACATTTTTTTCTGTGGCACTATCAAAAGTATATTGTAACCAAATGCTAGGTAAAAAAAATTAAATAATGAAGTTCTTCTTACCCTCAAATAAACTTTTACAACACATTTCTATGCTTCACTGCTTTTTAACAAAAGTAATTTAATCTACACCAATTCCTGGTTTCTGACTATTTTCATAAATGGTTTTGGTAAATCATTGGAATTTTTAATCTCTAAAAACCTTCTACTCAAAGAGCAGAACTGGCTGGAGTCCATTCTTTGTCTCCAAAAGTTCCCTAGTGAATCATTAAACCTAGAGGCCAACTCAAAAATGTGGTATGTACTTTAAAATTGATTAAAACAGCCCAAGTTAAACAACTTCTTAACTCTCAAAATTTAAAACTTTTTGTCACCTTACAAACTTTACTTCAAAAACAGAATACACCTGTCCATTTTCCATATTGGATTATTTGTTTTCTTAGAGGTGGTTTCTTAAGCTCTCTGTGTATTCTAGATATTAGTCCTCTATGGAAAGAGAAGTTGGCAAAATTTTTCTCCCATCCTGTCAGCAATCTTTTGAGGTTCTTGATAGTTTCCTTAGATGCACAGAAGCTCTTCAGTTTAATGCAATCCCACATATTAACTCTCCTTTAAACTTTGGGCCTTTGGGGTCTTGTTGAAAAAGTTTTTTTTTTTTTTTTTTTTTTTTTTTACCTGTGCCTACATGTTGAAATGTTGGACCTATGCCTTCTGCAAGGTAACACACACATCACAAAATAAAAAATACAATTGACCAATAAATGTATAAAAAATGTTCAACATCATTAGTAATCAGAAAGACGCAAATCAAAATACCCTGATATTTCACTTAATCCCAAGTAGAATGACAATCAAAACACAAACAACAACAAATGCTGGCAAGGATGTGGAGAAGTGGGAACTCTAATATATTGTTAATGGGGTTGCAAAATAGCATTATCACTTTGGAAAACAATGTGAAAGATTCTGAGAAGAATGAGAATGAACATACCATATGATACAGCAATTCCATTTCTATGTATCTACACAAATGAATGAAAATCAAATAGCCAAACTAATGCATCCATATCTACGTTCATAACTGCACAACTCACAATTGCTGAACTGTGGAACCATCTAAGATGTACGTCAACGGATGAATAAATAAAAGACCATGGGATATGTACACAACAGAATTTTATAAAATATGTCAATCGCAGGGAAATGGATGAACTGGAAAACATTATGTTAAGTGATATTAGTCAGTCACAGAAAGTAAAAAATTAGATGCTTTCCTTAATATTTGGAATCTATGGAGAAAATAGGTCATAGGAGGGACTCTAAACAAAGGAGAAACCTTAGATAAGTCAAAAAGGAGACCTAACCGAGCAAGATGGGAGGGGGAACATGAAAAACACCCTAAGATACAGGATGTACATTCACGAACATATGAAAGTTAATCACAAAGCCAAGCATGAGAAGGATGGAGGAGGAAGAAAATGAGGTGGAAATTTGAGAAGGGCTACATGAGTGATGTGTGTATCTATGCCCATACCATCTTGTACCTCATTAAAGACGTATGATTACAATGCACCAGAAAAAAGAAATGAAACCAAAATGCATCCTATCCTAAAGCAAAACAGGAGGAATAAGGAATTGTTCTCTAAAAATATTATAAATAAAACTCTACTCTTAATTTTTAATTTATGATGCGCATGATACTCCCCCATACCAAAACATTTTTTGAAACATACTCATTACAGGATCCTTTCCCTAAAATTCTTTGCCTAGAATTCCCTTGCCTAGAATTATATGGCAAGGGATGATGTCAGGGTCCTGTCTTCTTGCTAATCTTAGGAACAATATATGTTTGTGTCTCCACACAAATCAAGGACCTCTCTGGCTCCTGGCATAAAGAATAAAGCCATATCATGAGTCATCTCAGCCACTCACATCATCTGATCCCACAACTTGAACACTTCTAGATATAGACTAACCTGAACCACAAACAAAAAGATACTCCATCACTTCTGTTTTCTTTTCAACTGTGCTAGACCACTATCTTTGATCCAGATGTCATGTTAGGTGGCATCAAACAGAACTCTCAGAGTGCTAAGAACCTCCTCACTGATGCTGGCGGTCCATGGTCTCCTGAGAATTTGTTTGCGGCCTATCAGTGATCACTGAAAATACTAAAAAGGCTCATAAGGTAATGCTATTTGAGGTAAATATTTTTGTTTTGTCTTTTCTTGTACTTAATAGGATAACATGTATATTAGACTCAGAATTAATCCTCCTTTTTAAGATCTATTTCTGATAATGATTCATTATGGACTGGAGGAGAATGGGTGCTTCCCAAATATGTTTTAGGAAAAAAAAAAAGGAGTGGACCTCAATTAATTAAATTCTGGAGTTGTTTGCTAAATCTGTTCCCCTTTGTTTAATTTCACTGCATTCTAAATATTGTGTTCAAATAATACCCCAAGAATATATGCTCTATCAAAAGTTGTCCTCTGGCCATGTTATTCTTATCTTCATATCAGGAGTCTCTATTAATACAACTTCAAGTAGTTTTCCCTTTGATCCATCTGATACCCCACCTTGTAAAATGGAAGTCTTTTGGAACCTGATCAACAAAGAATCAACTAGTCACTTTATCATCGTCCTCACCCTAAATGTGATGCTTTAAACCCAGGTTGTTTGCAAAATTTGAGATCTCATGGATACCCAATCAGTAATCATCACTGGTTCTATTTTTCTATACCCAGTAAAGGAGGATTTTCAGGCCAAGTCCTCTGAAGTAAAGAAAAAGGATACCTGGATTGATGGCATCATAAGTTTTGGAGACTGGGACTTCTCTTTTTCCTTAGAAATCTTTTATATCAAAATTATTCTCATTCAGGTAATTATACACTGATCCTCTCCCATACTTTAGTGATTCAGTTATGGTATTTATTCCTCACCTTTATGTTTTAGCTCTAATTTCAGTTCATACTTTAAATAATGGCAATAACATTTGGGCCATAAGCATCACTCAAGGATATTTTTCATCTTGTTTTACACATTATAATGACACACAACTCAACATTTCCAGTTGTGGATGCTTAAAAGACAATCTCAAGGATGACTTCCTGTAAATCTTACTCGCCCCTCACAAGGAAGCTCAGGGCTACAAATTCTCAAAACTTGGTTAAGCAAATTAAAAACAAAAAAAATTCCTTGCAACTTAAATTGCTCTTCTAGTGTTCACTATAATTATTACAGTCACAGCAACTGTGCCAGAGTTCTACTCACTAAATCAGTTCATACTGCAATCATTGTTAATCAAGTTATGACTAATGTCACATGAGAAATGACCCATCAAATATATAAATTCTATAATATGTACCAGATTAGATGCATTAAGTGTCAACTAGGAAAGCAACAACAGGCTCTCTTTGAAAGACAAAGTTTAGAATGGGATTCTGGTCATGATCATATTTTCCCATGACTGGTTTAAGGTAAAATGCTGCACCGTCTTCCCAGTCTAAACCTGAGCAAGGATCATTTTAGCAGGAATACTGCACAGCAGATATTCCCTGGAACAGGCATGTGGCATCTCCTTCTGGGGAATAGAATTAGGTATGGGGATTTGGGGATTTTTTTAAATTGGCCTTGTTACCAAAAAGTTACTTGAGACTTATGTTATTAATGGCCCCAAATTATTTAAAATAATTCAAGATTTACTTCCTGAAGCTTTAACATATATGTATGGGTTGCACTTAAATTTCCAAATGACCAATCTAACAAGAGTTCTATAAAGACTCAGACAATAGCAATCGGAATAAGCCTTAAAGGCAACTGATTCTCCACAGGCTTTTCCCAAGCAAATATTAACAATAAACCTAAAACAGAGCCAAGACAAGTTGTTCCCACTGTCATGCGTTCTGGGAGGCCAGCATATGTTATCAGAGGTAGGCTATGGTAGAGTGCCTGCTGACCCCCCAGTAACCCTACCCCCTTGGTTGTACAATGGGTATGTGGACAGCAGCAGAATAGATGGGTACCCAGGCACAGCCTTGGAACATGGGAAAGTATGAAATGTTCCTCTCCTTAGTAGTACCTATTGATTAAAAAACAATGATGTGTATCAGAGATTTGTGTGTGTGTGTGTGTGTGTGTGTGTGTGTGTGTGTGTGTGTATGTGTGATACTGGAGTTTCTGGAAACTCTTCTACTTCTGGGCTACACTCCCAGACTTATTTTATATCTTTTTTTGGAAACAGGGTCTCCCAAGCCAGCCCCGATGGCTTCAAACCTGCGCGATCCTCCTGTCTCTGCCTCCTAAACTCAGGGATTACAAGCGTGCGCCATCACCCCTGGCTCAATCAGAGAATTTAATGCTTATTATAGGATATTATAATGATATTACATTAGTAATTAATAATAAACTTCTGATCTTTTCCTTGGTTGCTTGTAAGAGGAAATGTTCCCTTAAGAAGAAACTGGCCGTCTGCCATCTTGCCTTGACATATTAGTTCTTTGAATATTTACTGCTGTATTAATTCTATTAAAAAAAATTGTAAGAGTAGAATGTAGCCAAAAAAAGAAAGTATAAAATGCTTGCCAAAACCGAAAGTAGGGAGAGCAAAAATGGAAAATAAAGGGAGCAGCTTCACCTTCCATTAAGTCTGTGTGCTCTTTCTTCAACATACTTCACCGAATCCTCACCCCAATGCCCATGGACTCCCAATTCCTTCTAGGGCTGGACCCAAGCAGTAAGATAACATCTTTTAGATGCATTTGAAGTCAACATCCCACAGGACATCACTAGCTTAGCTCAGTAATTAAAAAATCAAGTACTTCTAGTTCAATAACAAACTCAAACTTATTTCTTAAAAGACGTTCAGGAATCCCTTCAGTGGAGCAATTTAAAACCTGATTCTCTCGTCTCAATTTGCCCATTTGGGGACTAAAATTGTTTTTCTTTTGTGTGAGTAGGGCACTGAGGATTGAACTCAGGAGCAATCTACCCTGAGCTACAACCTGAGCCATATTTTATTTTTATTTAGTAACAGAATCTTGCTAGGCTGATGAGAATTGCTACTTGCTGAGACTGTCTTTAAACTTGCAATCCTCCTGTCTCAGCCTCCCAAGTAGTAGGATTACAAGTGTGCAGTTGTAGAATCTACCTAAAATTGAACCTGAGTCTTTATCTACCCAACATATTTTGATCTCTAGTTTATCTTTATAGCTGTGCAACTTCTTATGGTTCTTTACCCCCAAAGAAAAAAACATTTTAAATATCTGGAATACCTTCAGGTCTCAAAAAAATTGTGGCCTTTTAGCAAATCTTACACCAAGAATTTCAAGCTTGTAGCCTAGAGTCTGCTTACTTGTTCCATGAACTCCAAACAAGAACATACTCTCTTGGGGTTATTTAAACTGTCTGTCTTCCTTGAAAACCTCAAAACTTGCTTCTTTTTTAATATTTTTTCATTTTTGTGTTAAGGATTTTGAACACAGGGGCATTTTAACTCTGAGCTACATCTCCAGTTCTATTTTATTTTTATTTTGAAACAGGGTTACACTAAATTGCCACACACTGGCGTCAAACGTGTGACTCTTCTGTTTCAGCCTCCCATGTACTGGGATTACTGATGTATGACGAAATGCCTGGATGATTCCATAGGCCACATCTTTCTACTTCTGAGATGTGATGCTGGAATTTATGCCTCGTCTCATGCCATGCATTCTTGTTCTATTGTTCCTTTTAACTTGTGACCAATCTAACTATACCAGATGCATAAAATCTTTTTTTTTTTAACTGCCAGAGTTAGGAGAGTATAATTCACAGGATTCATTGTGCCATTAGGTTTTATTCTTCCAAATTTTAATTTCTATGTTCTTATACTATCCCTAATGGTATAGCTTTTGTTTTTGATACTATACTTGAGAGGAAAACGTTATTCCAAATAAAAATTCTCTGATTCTCTGTCTAAAGTTCTGCTTATTTGTTAAACCTTATTTTTATTTCTTTATCCACTTCTTAAATGGATGGCATTTTTAAGGCAAACGATCTGTAGACTATGGTAGTTTTTTTTTTTGTTTGTTTGTTTGTTTTTTTAGTTTTTTTTTTTTTTTTTTTTTGGTAGTACTGGGGATGGAACCCAGAGGCCTTCTACCTCCGGGCTACACTCCCAGATCTATTTATATTTTTTTATTTGGAAACAAGATCTCACTAATTTGCTGAGAGCCTTACTACGTAGCTGAGGCTGGCTTTGAACCTGCATGATCCTCCTGTCTCAGCCTCCCAAGGGAGGGAATTACAAGCGTGCGCCACCACACCCAGCTATTGTAGCATTTTTATTTTCTTTACTTTCATTTTTATTTGCTTGTTCCATTTGTATCCTAAAGGTATATAGAATAGTTAAAAATATGCATCAACATGGCTAGGCCTTGGTGCCCAAATTTGGTCAAAAACTAGTCTATTCATTGCTTTGAAGGTAACTTTCAAATATAAGTAACATTAAAATTAGTAGAATCTAAAGCACACTGCCCTCCAGGAGGCCTCATTCAATCAATTGAAGATCTTAAGAGAAAATTCTGAGGTTTCCCAAGGAAGAAATTGTCTTAAAGACATTAACATAGAAACTCTGTTTAAAATTCCATCTGATTCTCTATAAAAGTCATACTCTAGACTAACAAATTCTTGGATGAATTTTCAGACCATCAATCTATAGATTTTGGATTAACCCAAAACTCACAATGTTGTTAATTTATTTTATTTTTTTGAAGATTTAAAGAAGTTTATTAGAAAGATAGAAATACAGAGGATAGGTACAGCTCTATACCAGACTGGCATGGAGGGGTGACTCGAATGAATACACCCATTAATTTGTTTTTTAAAGTAAATCTTTTTTATTTTTTATATACCTACACAAATATATGTATGTATACAAACAAGTACACACAAAAATATTTTTCTGAAAAATCTGAATGCAGCGTATGTTTGAATATACAAAGATAGATGATAAAAGATAGATTAAAGCCTGCTGTAAAGTCAAGGAATAGAGACTTAAAATACTAAATTTTAAGTCAACAAGGGTAATTAGTGTATGTTCATGATACAACATTAAAAACAATCAGCATATATACCCAGACACAGTGGAACACATTTGTAGTACCAGTATTTTGAGAAATGAGACAGGATAATTACTAATTTGAGGCTAGCCTCAACAATTTATCAAGCATTTAAATAATAATTAATAATATTTTATAATTATGAATTTTATTAATAACAAACTTAAATAATAATAATAAATAATATTTTTCTTTTTTCTATTTCTTTGTGGTACTGGAGATGGAGCCCAAAGGCATTATACCTTTGAGCTACACCCCCCAGCCCTATTTTTTATTCTTTATTGTGAAACAAGGTCTCACTGAGTTCCAAAAGGGCTTCACTAAGTAGTAGCTGAGGCTGTTCTCGAATTGCAATCCTCCTGTCTCAGCCTCCCAAATGCTGGGATTACAAGCATGCGCCACCACGCCTGGCAATAAATAATATTTTTAAAGAATGAGGGGTATAATTTGAAGATAAAATGTCCCTGGGTTCAATGTTTAATCACAAGTACAAAAAATAAAAATCAGCATATACCAAAAAATTGCATAAATCACTGTAGTTTCTGAGCCATTCAGTCTCTCAATTTATTTTCCTTTCTTAGTCTTGGTGAAAAGAAGTTAAACACTTAAGTCAATACTCATAAGAAATATCAAAACATGACTGCATAAAAACTAGAGCTACCATTGCCACAAAGACGTACATTTTATTTGTTATTTCCACAGAATCCCTGAGAGATGAGTCAGACAAAATGTTTGATCAAGACAGCAGAATTACGGTGAAATGACAAGAAAATCATGCCATTTTGTAAATTTCATTCATAAACATCCCCTTAAAACAGCCTAGTTCATCTTATTTTCTGAATATTTCCCAAATCTATTTACTTCTTTTCATTTTTACTACCTCCCAAACATAACTAAGCAGTTCTCTCTCTCTTACTAATCAGACTTTACAATTATTTTGGTCATCTTGTATTCAAAAGCCCCCAGTAACATCTTCTGCTACCAAAAACAAAATTCTAAATAATCTGTCCAACAAATGACTTCTGTCTTTTCTGGAACTATTCTCTCCTTATGTCTCTCTATTCCAAACTCCTTTAATTCTTTTAGCCTGGTCCACAACTTTAAGCCCAAATACACTGCAGAGGCTGTCAACAAATTGGCAGACCGAAGACCTCCAAAAATGTTTTGTTCATAAAAGCGATGATAGAAGTAGTAAAATTCTCAGAATTAATGTTTTTCAAAACTCTGAAAGTTAACAAGATATAAACAACAATCTCAAGAGTGTTTATTCAAGATAAACCATTCAACCTTGGCAAGGATAGCAAGCTTTACAGTGATTTAATTTAGCCAAGTTTCAGCCTTCACTCTCCAGTTTATGGTTGAGGAAGAAGATTGTAAATTCAAGCTGCAGTATATATATTCTGCTCTGTGAGTCAAGTGCTACAGTGTACTTTCTTCTCTTCACCTGATGGTTAGCATGTTGATATAAAATCAAAATTTCACTTTCACCTTCCATAGAAATACCATTTAGACTAACTTCAGTGAACCAGACAGATTTAAAACATATAATCCCAAGTTTCCAAAGTGAATATTCTATTCAAGAAGAAAACAACAAATTAAAAGTCTAAATTTTTAGTATAAATATTATAAAATCAAAAGAAGCATAATTAAATCATTTCTATTATACTTGAAACTGAAACATTGATAAAAATAAAAAATTGCTAAAAACAAAAATATAGGTATGAGTGTCTGTTTTATACACATTGATGAGCATTTCCTTATTGAAAAATTTGCTATTTATATTTTTGGAAAATGAAATGTAATAAATTCATTGGTATCATTTTGTGAGCTGAAATATCATTCATGTAGTTTAGAAACTCCTGATATAATCTGAATAATTATGTAATAAGAAGAAAGGAAAATTGGGAAGATAGTTATTGTGAAAAATTTGACCTCCAGCAATTTATGAAATAAGTAAAGCTGTCTGGACTAGAAAAAAAAAGAAGGAAAAGGTGTTCATGAAGGAGTCAGGTTTTTCCTTTCCTTTATGTGCTCTTTCTAGGCCATAGAAACATTCTTCATGTACAAACTGAGCTTCAGGAAAAGCAAAAGAACCCAAGACACAAATAAAGACAGACTATGTGTAATAAATGTGTCCATTAGTCTAAGACATAAGGGTTGAACTGTGGTTCTAAAGGTTCCTATGACAAATTTCTGGGCATTGGAAGACACACCAAAAGACAACTGAATGTAGCTAACACATTTCTCTATATCATCAGTAATTGTAGTGGGCAAGGGCCATTCAAAAGTGAGGCTTACTCCCACACTGATAACTATACAGATAAACTCAGGAGAAATACTGGCCTCCTACCCAATTCATAATTTGGGAGGACTGGTATAGACTCTTCCCCAAATGACTTGAGTAATGAATCTGGGTTGTGGCTATTAAGAAGAGTGAATTTCATGACACTGAGATCACATGTTGCTATGGATTGAATGTGAGTATCCCCCTCATAACGCTATGTTGAAATCCTACTCCTCCTTGAAATGACATTTGGTGTGGGGGGCCTTTGGGAGGTAGAAAGTCATGAAGATGGAGCCCTCATGATGACATTAGTGCCCTTATAAGAAGATATTCTTAATTTAAATTTTCTTTTAGAAGTCTGAATGAATTATAGACTTTAATAATAAATAATATACCAATATTGATTTTTTTGTTTGTTTGTTTCTTTACAGGTCTGGGGATGGAACCCAGGGGCATTCAACCCCTGAGCTACAACCCTGCCCTATTTTTTATTCTTTATTTTGGAACAGGTTCTCACTAAGTTGTGGAGGGCCTAAGTAGCTGAGGCTGTTCTCGATCCGCGATCCTCCAGTCTCAGCCTTCCGAGTGGTGGGATTACAAGCATGTGCCACCACATCTGGCTTCCAGTATTGTTTTTTTTTTTAGTTACAAAAATTCACCATAATAATGTAAGATTTTGAAAATACAGGAAAGCAGGCATCGAGGATGTGGGAACTCTCTAGTTATCTTTACAACTATTTGATAAATCTAAAATGAATCTAAAATGAAGAGCTTGAAAACAGAATCAACTATTGCACTTCAGAAAAAAAGAAGGGATATATAAATTCCATGAGAAAAGTTCAAACTACAAATCCATGTGTAGGATGTCAACTTTCAATACAGACATATGTTATCTAAGAAAGTTCTTTGCTTGGCCAAACTTTCATTAGGCCTCTAAACCTTATCCTGAGCTTATTTTAGTACTTCCTTATAAAATTTAGCTTTAGACAATAACTCTCCTAAGTCAATGTAGCAAGAATTCCTCAACAGGCATCATTTCCAGACGGTTATCCTGATGGGTTCTTCCTTCTCCATGATTCTTCCGAGAACATGTGATCATCCTACTCTGCCTTTAAAAACAAGAATCTTGTTTGTTAGAATGACTTATCCAGAATCATTCTCATTTCTGATGTTACTTAGTAATATTACATCCATTGCTTTCCACCACAATCTTTGACTATAAATTTCTACTTATCTGTGTAACATATAAAGTTGAGCCCTACCTCTTTTCTTCACTGTAAAAGTCCCATCGTTACCTCTGTGCCTATTGCAATGGTCCTGAATAATGTTTTCCTTCCTGTACTATAACAAATATCACTGAATAAAATTTCTTTAATATTATTCAGATATTAGCTAGTATGTCTGTTACTTAAAATTTTCTTTAAAAATGGCTTAAGTTAATCCACTTTTTTGTGAGAAACCTGTCACATAATTCCTCAAAATTCTCAGGCAACTTAACTGAACATACTCATTTCCAACCCCAAGAATCATCTTCTGATTAATTACTCATTTTATTTTTGTCTTTACTCCTCTGGAAGTTTAGTCCTTTTTCTCCTAAAGAATCTACATATCCTTTCATTCACATCATACCACTAAAACCTGAAAGTCACAAACTACCAAAACTCCATACCTGCTAGAGGTGAAGCTTGGATAAGAATACATTGTTTGTATAGTTTATATGTTTAAGATATTTTAATAGAAAAACCCATGGAGTGAATGACTTGGGCATTAAAATGTTAATTTTTGTTTTCCTTGTCTACATATATGTAAACAAATGCCAAAGATACACAAGATGATCTCTCAGTGTTCTCTGAATACAGAATACAATGAAAGTCGCATGTCAGTCAATCAATATAATTTCAATTTTGCTTTCAAAGGCTTTTAAATTAACATGAAGACCAGGTCAAGCATGATTTAGTACATTTTCTGTAACATCCCACCAGCACCAACAATTCTATATGTAGCAGACTCTTGGCAGGAGAAAAGTCTCCTTAGAATTATTTTATTTAAAAACTATATAAAAAATTGTGAACTAAAAATGGAGACAGCAATGCTTAGAGACCAGCAAAGCAGGAAAGACATTCCCTCCCTAGGCCTAAAACAGCAAGGAAGAAAGCGGGACCATCAGATTCAGGTCTAAAGGGTATATCAGGGCTTTTCAGCGAATCCTGTACAGGAAGAAGAAAAAGAAGAAAGAAATACTCTGTTCCATCTCTCTTTCTACCATCCAGTTTTCTGCAAGTACTTTCTACTAACCAAGCACAACTAGAAGCCAGAAAGAAAGAATCTGTATGAACCATATTTTTTGAACACAGAGAAGGACAAGAGGAGCAGAAAACTGCAAAGAATCTACATATGACCTACCCTGTAAATGACACCCAGAGATTTAAAAAAAAAAATTTATTGGTGCATTGTAGTTATACATCTTGATGGGATAAAAGACTTGTGGAGACATACATGCACTCATCATCCAATTAGCCCATGCCTGATCCCCACCCCATTCCCTCCCCTTCCCTCCTTCCCATGCTTGGCCTAGTGATTGATTCTGTTTGTTTAAGTACATCATGTGCTTTAGAGTTTCCCCCTCCCCCTTTCCATTCCCTCAGTTAGTTTGCCTTATTTGCTCCTCTATAGGATCTCCTTCTTCATCTAGAGTTCCTCCTGTAGCGTTTGGATACAACAAGCTTTATTAATAACCATCTAGACCCTTTTCTTTTCAAAACTACATATTTCATCTCTCAATACCCATTTAACTTATTTCTTTTTACTTTATTATTTCTAGAAATGTAGCTTTATACTCTGTGCCTGCCTTTAGGCCTACATTTCTTTCTGCACCATTAAAGACTGGTTATTGCATTCTGCTGCACAACTAACCGTCTCTTGAGGTCCTCTCTTATATAGCAAAAATATAACAGAAACTTAGGAAGTTCTCATTTTACTTTCTTGCTGCACTTTAAATTCTGGGATAAAAGGGAAAAGAAATAAAATAGAAAATTAATATTATACCACTCACTACTTTAAGGAGAATGGTAGCTATCAGTTTTAGTTTTAAATACTTTCCCTTAATTATATAAATTAGAAAGGAAGGAAATGAGGCAAGAATGTAATAAAAAGAGGTTATAAATAACTGCAAACGCATTCAAACATTAACACTCAATGAGCTATTTTTTGGTATTTTTATTTAAAAAATAGAATAATGAAAACTGAATATCCATTCTATAAAGTTGCTGGTGAAAGAAAGAGTAAAGGATCCTGGTCCTTCCATATAAAGCTACTTATTACTTGATCCCTATTTTAGCCTGGAAATGTTTAAAGAATGATATAATAAATCATATGCTGTAGTTTATTGCTAGCTCATTTGTTGAAAGTTTGGTAACTGTAGGTAATACTAGCTACTAGCAGTACAAATAGTTTAGGTCATACTAGCTACTAGAACAACAACAAAAAAGTTCATTCCCTTCCTACCTACTAGTTTCTGGGCCAAGGATGAAATCCATTACATGGAAAAGCAGGAATCTAGATACTTTCTATTATGTGACTCTACCATCCTTTAGGGACTTTCTGTTATTTGCTTTGAGAAGCACAAGGAAAATAGATCTTCTAATAAGTATAACATCTTTCTCAAAGCATTTGCAGAGAAATAGCACACATTTCTTATGTGCACATTCTATTGGCTAACACTCATTCACTGGACTACAATTAATTTCAAGGTGACCAAGAAATGTAGACAGGCTATGTGCCATAACTGGAAAATCAATGTTTGGTGACCATTTCTACAATATGGGGGTCATGAGAATGAATAAACATTCATTAATGTCTAAACAACCATTTAAATATTTATGCTTAAAACTAGTATTTCTACACAGTTAACTATAAAACGATTGAATAAGCATTTCTTTTCTACATACGCAAATTTAAAATATTCATTTTTAACAAGTATAGACAAAACACAGATAATTTGTCTCCACTTTAAACTTTAGGGAGCCACCAGATATAATTGTGCAGAGCTGTTATCCCTGTGTTTGGGAGGCTGAGACAGGAGTGTCAGTCAGTTTCATATCCAGTCTCAGGAACTTAGTGAAATCCTGTTTCAAAAAAATATATGGCTGATATATGACTGGTGATAGCTCAGAAGTAAAAATTGTAGAAATCACCTGAGTTCTCTCTCAAGTAACACACACACTCACACATACACACACACACACAGGCACATACACACACACACACACACACACACACACACACACAATAATTTAAGGAGCAAACAGGCACAAAATTTTCTTCCATATGCTATTTATGTAGTATATATTACAATACTATTTTTATTTTACCTAATAAAATATTTAAATTTAATTAAATTTTTTCTTATTAATTATAAAATAATTTTAAAAGTGTAGATTGCAATGACCAATTTTTCTGCTAAGAAAAAAGAAATATTGTCATGGCCAAATTCTTTAAAGGTAAAGATTGGTATCTTTTAAATATTTATGCATGTCTTGTTTTTTTATTTAAAGTATATATAAGCCAACACAAAATGCAAGTATTTTGTTTTTCATTTCAATCACATACTCAATTTCTGCATAGATTTTTAGGTTAGGCTTTGTGCTCTTTGGCGATGATAATTTTAACAAGACAACTAAAAACTTAGTTCACAAAATGATCATACAGACTTGGTATCACTACCCACATTTTACAGTGAGAACATTTAGACTCAGAGCAATAAATTGTCTAAGATCATGCAGTTTGAAATCATAAAAAGAAACTCAAACACAAAGCGTCATGACTATTACATGCAACCAGAACGGAATTCCACTTGAAATGAGCTGTTTCTGAAAATTCAATGGCCATTAAAACTGTTTTTCACCGCTTAGTTTGCTTTGTCTAATTTTAAATTCACATTTCCTGATGTAATGTTCAAAAAAAAAAATGTTGTTTCTTGCTATAGGTTCTCACTTGCAGTTTCTAATAATATTATGGTTTTCTAGGGAAGAGCTGCTTTTTCTTAAGTAGTGATGGCTGGCATTTTAGTAACGTGTGAACAGTGCCATCTTCTGGCTCTGTTTTCATTTTGCATTGGGAAACTCAGCCTTGAAAGACTGGGTTAATATAGATCAGGAGCAGGAAGCAAGGAACCTGGAAAATTTACAGCCTTGGCAAACCATACAGCATCTTTGAATACTTGCAAAGAGACTAATTGTTCGAAAGGCCTCTCTGGGCAGAGACATGTTGAAAATAGTGCTGTGTGATTAATTATCTGAAACCTCTGAGTAGCCATTCAAACAATGGAATGAATAGAGAGAAGACTGAAGGAAGGAGCCAGCGACCATTGACAGAAACAGGTGGCAAGTGATGGTAATGATTTGGGGTCAAAATAGTCCACAGAATAAAATGAATAGCTCTCTTGTTTGCTCTACCATTTGTTTACACTTTCCCCTTGAGCTTCACCTTTTGAAAAGCACGCTGAATCTTGACAAGCACCTTTTGTTCATATGAAACAAAGGAAAAGATAGGAATAAAATAAAATACTAAGCCTTGAAGTTTCAATGCCAGAAAAAATTCTCCCTGCACATGAAGGATAGTTATTAAATCAGAGGCACACGTGACAACAAACATACTTGTGAAAATCTCATAAGGTAGAACTTTCAGCAAAAATTTTCATATCTTAGCCGGGCGTGGTGGCGCACGCTTGTAATTCCAGCATTTGGGAAGCTGAGACCAGAGGATCGTGGTTCGCAGACAGCCTCAGCTACTTAGTGAGGCCCTTTGCAACTCAGTGAGACCCGGTTTCAAAATAAAGAATAAAAAATACGGCAGGGTCTGTAGCTCGGAGGTTGAATACCCCTGGGTTCCATCCCCAGACCCGCCCAAAAAAGAAAAAAAATTCATATCTTTTTCACTAATTAAAGTTGCTAAAACCATAGTGTCTACCTATCCCATACATAAGAAAAATTAGAATTTCAAAGTTATGTTCTTACTAAGGCTTACATGATATCATTTAAATATCTCTATTTCACAATATTCATCTTTCATGTATGTAGATGCCGTTCAAGCTTTGTGAGTAGTAGCCACTTCCAAAAGTGTCTTTGATGTTAATTATATTAATTGTCCAGATGACAGCTGTTCTAAGAAATTTGGTGAAATGTCACAGAACTTGAAATTTTCTTTCATTTAGAAATTATGAATAGCAGCAATACAAAAGCATGAATAAAAAGAATCTCCAATCATTGTCTTAAAAGTGTCTCTCTCCGGAAATACAAATACTGTATAGGTAGAATATAAAAATGCTGATTTCCAAGAAATTTAGGGTAGAATGGTGGTTACTAGAGGCTTCGAAAAGTAGTAGGGAGGGAAAGATAAAGAAACGTTAAGAATTACTAAATTATAGTTAGAAAAAAAAAGAAAGAAGTTCTGGTATTTTATTGCACATAGGATAGCTATAGGTAAATAATGTACTGTATATTTAAAAGCTAGAAAAATAATTTTGAATGTTTTCACCACAAATAGAACGTTACCCAATGTATATAAGTAATGAAACAGCCCATGATACCCCATAAGTATGTAAAATGTTATGCATCAGTTAAAAAATGTGGTTTTGTGAGGGTTTTTTTCCATAATCATTTTGTATACTTGGAGAAAACAGAGATAGTCACCGTATATGAGTAAAACACAATGTGTAACTAGAAATTTCCCTATGCATTATGAAGGGAAAACTATCATTTAATTGCTGCTAAATTAATCATAGTTTAGCTCTTTGTGATCTTGGTTTTCTCAGCATATTGGTAAACTGATATAAAGAGAATTATCTTACATTACGCTAATTTTCATTCAATCAGGAATTTCCCCCAAACCCCTCAAATTTCCAAAACACAATTCAAATTATTTTATTCATGGATTTGTCATGATGTTGTAAGGTGGTCAGTGCTAGACAGAGGCAACTGAAATTGAGGTTTTTCTTTTACTGGGGATTGAACCCAGGGGCATTCTACCTCTGAGCTACATTCTCAGCCCAATTTTTTTTTTATTTTTTGAAACAAGATCTCAATAAGTAGTAGAGGATGACCATGAAACTGCGATCCTCCTATCTTAGCTTCCCAAGTACTGGGATTGCAAGAGTGTGCCACCACACCTGGCTCGGCATTGGTAATTTTGTATGCATACATAGCATTGTTTGAAGTGTTTTCTTCATCAAGTTTCCTCCTTCCCCATGCCTCCCCTAGATCTCTCCATCACTCCAATGGGGTTTTCCCTCCTTTATCTGGATTCGATTTTTATTTTCCAATATCTCTCCAGCTTATTTCCTAAGCATATGCCATGCATATTATTATGGGGATATTGACTCTATGTTGCTTCTGTCTGGTTGTAGGTGAACACAAGTTTCCTGGGAGAAAGTAAGGCAAAGAGAGCAAGAACAGACACCGAAGGCAATAGAAGCTATAGTTGCTCCAAATCTTTTGCATAGGAGATAGGATGCTGCCTTTTTATACTCAAACATTACTCCCAAATTGTGATATTGAGAGATGGAGGGGACAAGGGGACAATGCAACATCATTGATCAATTCCACCCACTAGAGTACAAGTCACTGGAAAAAACATGGGGCTGGAGCTCTCTCAAGCACATGCCAACAACTGCACACAGTTCAAAAATGTATGTCAATATTTTTTTGAGTGAGTTCTTTTCTTTTTTCTTTTCTTCTTCTTCTTCTTCTTCTTCTTCTTCTTCTTCTTCTTCTTCTTCTTCTTCTTTCTCTCTCTCTCTCTCTCTCTCTCTCTCTCTCTCTCTCTCTCTCTCTCTCTCTTTCTCTCTCTCTGGCATTCTACCTCTGAGCTACCTATTTTATTTTTTGTTTTGAACCAGGGACCAGGTTCTCTATAGGTTAATGAGAGTCTAACTACTTGCTGAGGCTGTCCTCGAACTGAACCTGTGACCCTCCTGTCTCAGCCTTCCAATTACTGGGATTACAGGTGACTCCCACCATGCCCAGATTGAGTGAGCTTTTTGAATTCTCATAAACTATTTTTATTCATGGTGCAGACTCTTTCTCAGTTATATGTTTTCATGGACATTGCTCCTCACCTTATAAAAGTCTTAGAATATTAGGATATCTACGAGTGATTTCTCTCAGTTTATTCAGTGTTCTAAACAAGACATGATATCTTTTAAACAAGTATGTGGATTGTTTGATATGCTAAAATCCCTTAAAGGCAATAATAAGTTCATATAATCCTATCAACAACCTGTGAGATAAAGCTTACTTTACTTATAAAGAAAAATTCGCTCATTTATTAT